>NC_037603.1:16234146-16834146 GCF_003073045.1 Pomacea canaliculata
GGCCCGCGGGATTAACTCAATGTGGTGTTTCTGATTTGTATTTTGCAGCTGAGATAGCTGCAAGCACGAACAAAGTACGTAGGATGAGATAATCTGGAGAATGGGGTTCTAGTGACGCTCTAAGAATTCATACACTCAAGTAAGACGCTCCTGACGTGGAACCGGGAAAGAGAAAGCAGGAAGGCGAGACCCCGAGAAGGATGGCGACAAAGCCGGATTCTGATGGTGTAGATTGGTGATGCCAAGGAGCGGTGAGGGTCGCGGTGCTATTTACAGGGGGGGCGGCTATTGATTGATGCTGATGCCTGGTATTATGGAGATAGAAGGGAAGGAAGAGGCAATCAAGAATGTGATCCGGAGCATGAAAGCAGTGGAGGAATATGTTTGACGCCCACAAAATTAAGAGATGTGTATTCTTAAATATTATTATCTGTGATAGTTTATCATAAATGTGATTTATTGGGAGTCCCTACAGTTGGACTAGCTCATGAAATATTGAACCCAGAATAACATTTAAGAAGGTACAAGTGTAAATGTTAGTCATGTTTTCTCTTAACCAAGGACTGGCTGTTGATAAGATGCCTCATTATTATTTGTTTACGATTGGAGAAATTCCACATTCTAAGAAGCTAGGAAAACATCAACTTAGATTGTGAGTATTTGCCTGAAGATCGGGTTAAGTTTCTATGGCTAGCTTTAGATATTAGCTGGTAGGACTAGTGCGAGTGTTAAATGTTTGTGTTTCATTGTTTGCTGGGTGATATATTTGTTTATATACATAGTGTGAGATGAAAGTGTTCAGTCCAGCTTGATTTTGTTTGTATACCTGGTATTCGTGAATATAGAACTTTGATTGTTTGTACGTTAGTGAGTTCATGAGTGAAGGGGAAGGTTTTGAAATGCAAATAATTAATAGTGAGTGTCAGTGCATCTATAATTGTTTGTTATTTGTGTTGCTCTTTTTCTCTTACCTTGTCGTTGGTGTCAAGAATGGACAACCATACTGAGGCAAACCAGTGGTGTTGAGGAAAGAAAGGAGGATAAAGAAGGATAAAAGATAAAAATAAGTTTGAAATTTATGTTCTTGTTTGTATTGTTATTGTGTCGCTGTTCTATCTTTGTCCTATCTTTTTGGTTGTATGTTTGTTGTGGAAGATACTTCGTTGAGATGAAATATGTTCAGATAGAAGTCTTTCTGCCTTCTTTTCTCTTCTATTCTCTCTCCTACGTCTCTGTTCTGTGTCTGTCTTCTTTTATTTTTGTCTGCTCTTTTCTCTCTCTCTTCTTTCTTTGTTCTATATGTCTTTTCCCTGTCGGTCTGTTATGTTTTCTCTCGTGCGTTTCTTTTTTTAATATCGCTATTTTTCTCTCGTACATCTCTTGTCGTTTCGATTTTCGTGGAAGGGAAGTTACGTGCTTTTGTGTGTGATTTGGGTAGAATGGACTAATTACATCAGTGTGGCATGTCTTTGCTGTCGCAGTCCACTAAAGCAATATTTCGTGTCGGTTTTATTAGCAAAAAGCGGTCGTCGGATTGGGGCGCGCTGAGTTGGAGAATCCAGAAAGCCTTAGAGGAAGGAGGACGGGTAAAAAGAAAGAAAGTAAATCAGCTTTGTCCTTGGATATTCTTTTACGTTGGCTGGAGACTGAGTTAAGAGGTATATATGTGTGTAATTCATCGAACTTTTAAACTTCTTGTACGTTACTTGATCATAATCCTGGTTCACAAGTTGCAGATGGGAGAATAGATTTATGAGAATGATGATGAGAGGGAGAGAGGAGAAGTATGGGAATAATATTGATAGGAGAGTTAGCTGATGAATTACTGATAAGTTAAAATGGAAATTCCTTAATTATGTTTCTAACGTTTCTGGATAAGAATAAGGTATATTGTGACAGTGATGATGATATATACGCAGTGGTGATGATGGAAGATTGTGTGATAAACTTTTTGTTGAGGCAAATTTTTTGGCGAATTATCTCAACATTTATCCGTTCCTAGCAGAAGTGTTGGTTATCACTGACATCTATGTTTTATTAAATGCTCGGAACAGCACCCACAGGGAAAACTGCAGGGGCGGTTCTTCAGGTCGCCATTTTGCCCTCGGTAATTTGCTCCTGATTTGCAGGCTTTATAACGAAGCGCTTGTTAGTGTAAGAACAACTCTGATGTAGAGAAGCCATTTCACTGCTGTTATCTGCCCAAATGCGGCTGGTAGAGTGATAGTGCTATTTCGTAGTCCTGTATAGGTAGTATGAGAATTAATTTTCGAGAGTAAGGCGATTCAGAAAGAGGTCCAGGGTGAGGTAGTTGGAAGTAAAGGCTAAGCAAATGTCCAAGGATGCTGGATGGGGGCATTATTGGTTTTGCTTAAAGGCAGGCCCGTTTATCGAATATAAACTAAATATTATGAAGGATGAGCATGGATTATTGTGTAAAAAGGTGGTTGCTCATTATTCTTCGTGCTATTGTGCCATAATGTTATCCTGCTTCTGTCCAGTCTCATTTTCCGATTCTGCTGTCGTGGTCCAATCAGGTTTTAAACAAGTATTGGGTTAATGGCCAAGTTTTTCCAGATCTAGAGTGCAGTTTGTACTGATTTAGATAAAATATATGGTTCATATTGAAGGCAATGTGAATCTTGTTGGTAGCAGGTTGATATTATATTGTGTTTGGTGTTTTGGTAGTTTTAAAATTGCATAGAATGCGTAAAGAGGTTAGTGTATGATGATCTTATTATATTATTATATTATTTTTAAATATTTATAGTTCAATATATAATAGTAAGAGATTTTCGTGGTATGAATTTTATTTTTAGGCATTAGCAATGTTGTCATAGGAATGGGAATCCATTGGGAATCCCGATGGAAACGCCATAGATGGGATGGGGTGGGACAGACAATTTGTTTTCATGTAGTCGATACTTGATATTGAAATAGAATTTACTGTTATTTCAATTCATATGATTAAAATCTTTCTTGAATATCATATTGAGTGCAGAATTATTAGAAAAAGGAAGCGCAAAGTGGTTTCAGTGTTCATAGGTTGTTTAATACATGGGAATCATGGGAACGATCCCGTGGGATGGCGGGATGGGAATAGGCATAATTGCCATGGGACGGGATGGAGACGGGATAGAAAGTTATGTTATGACACAATGGGCATTGAATTTGGAATTAAATGCAAAATACTTAAATCTAGCCAGAAATTGTGGGACACATGAAGAAACAATCTGTAGATTTGTCTGTATACTTTCAGGAACACTGAAGTTTTCCAGAACTTATTGGACTAAAGCATGAACATTTTATCAGCAGCGGCATACAAATTCAAGAAGTAAAGACGTCCGCGCTAAACGCGAGCGAAATAAATAAAATAACTGGGGAGCGGACAATTCTGAATATTTGATACAATTATCAAATTTTGCTTTGACTCAGGGGACATGTGACACAAACGTGTTCAGACAAACACTGTGCGTGCAGTGTTCCCACGTGACAAATACACGCGAGGTTTTCTTTCATCTTTCACCAAGTCTCGCGAGAACTCTAGATAAAGGACAGTCGGGATGTACAGACATCAAAGAGTGTGCTGCTTTCTAACTTTGATGACAGTTATGTTTTTATCTCTGTTTTACTATGTTAGTTCATTTATTACGAATAAAGCCTCATTAGATAAACTGATGCTTTTGACAAGAGCGAGAGAGAAACGAGGATAAGAGGGAGATAACGAGAACAAAAGAAAAGAATGACTGACATAGCTGAACAAAACAATTTACTTTATACACTTTCATTGAAAGTAGTATATAACTTGATCTGTGGGAGTGAAATGTTAGGAGTGAGCAATGAAAATAGAAGACAAAACAAAGCCGCAATGAAGGAAGCACACATCAAAATGCAAACTGTTCAATGTGTGCCTGTGTGTTTTGTGTGGAATTCTGAGCTGAAAAATAATAGTAAAAAGGTTAATAAAAGGTCAGGACAGAAGATGCACTTTGTACCAAGGTCTCGTGATGCAAGGGCAGAAGTGTTAGTGGCTGAGCCTTGAAGCAGGTTTAAAGAAAGGCAGGTTCGTAACTGAGTTTAACTCCTAAAGCTGTCAAGCTTCCAGACTTCGTCAGTCCACAACGAGGAGAATCTTGAGCAGTTATGTGGGCTTTGCCTATTGGGTGATGTGAATGAAAATTCTTTTTCCCCAAGTGCGTTTGTGAACGATTGTTAACAAATTCGAGGAGGGTTGTCAATCCTTAAAATATTGTCCAGTTTTTTTAGACTTTCATTAAGCTACGCAAACGGGAATTTAAATTTGTTTTCTTGTTTACAGGAAAGGGCTTTACATTTTCGGAAATTCAGCTTTAGCGATCTTTACTGTCAGTTCACTTCTGCGCTGACATCGGGAGGACAGGACTACAGTTAAAAATTGCCTTCCCCCGGGCCCACAAGGCGTAAAGAACAGCTCTTTCTCTCCTGCCTCCGATAGCATCTCACGTGGCAGCTCGGCCTTCACTTCTGCTGTCGAATGAAGTAGTGATGGAAATGAAGTAAGGGCGATTGCAAGCGTTGATACCGTATAAGGTAGAAAAATGTAAAACGGTTATGTTACTGAAGGTAGAAAATATGAATGTTTATTTCAAAACTTTTGCAAGCATAATGAAACAGTAGGTAGTGGGTCATAAGCAAGTTCGCCATTTTCTGACAATTTCTTGTACATTCACTCACCAATCCATTTTTCTCCCTTCTTCTGTCTTGTGTTTTACAGGTTTTTTCTTTCTCTTCTCTCTTCTCTCTTTCTGCGTTTGTGTATTTGTGCGTGCGTGTGTGTGTAATACGTGTGTGTGTGTGCGTGTGACAGAGAGAGAGAGGGCCTGCACTAATGAGCTCATGAGCGTGCAAATCCACTTGATAAAACTGGAAAGAACTGCGAAAGTCTCTTTAGGCGGAGAAAGCTCCAAACTGGACACGAATCATACAATTTCTATCAAAATCAGATTCGTGTGGCTTGTAGGAATTTGTTCCTTGATGTAAAATATACAGAAGCATTCAGAAACGAAACGCGAAAAGAGCAGTACTTAAAAAAACAGAAGAAATTGTAGGTAAGCAGCAACAGCAGTAACAATAAAGATGATGACGACACAAACTATCAGGTTACTATCAGGTTATATCAGGTTACAGGGGTTAATTCTGCTAAACGCTCCTAATAAGTCGGAAGTGCATACAAAGCAGGTCGATAGTATAAGAGTTATATCGGTGCTATGAGCAGGAATCCTGGTTAAAGTCTGATTAACATGCCAAACCCAAATCCAGGCAGAATTAGTGACATGAAATGTCACAACAGTAAAACAACAGTAACAACAACAGTAAAGCAACAGTAACAGCAACAGTAACGACTTAATGACATGATAATTTGTTATTGTTTTGACGAATTAGATATGGGACATGATACAGCAATGAACGACGGTAAAGAGTAATTACTGATTTCCTTAGAAGCAAATATAACCAAAACAAATCGTCGGCAACTTCACAAGTCTCTTCTCGTACATCAGCTCTGTGAATGCCTTCAGAGACGGAGTTCTTATCTATTATAACGGACAACATTTGTGAACTTGTCATCATTGACTGTATAAGATAGTTTGAGATTTCGGCACAAAAGCTCGCAGCCAAGCTCACGCTTTTAGTCATCATCTGTCTTGAAGAGGCTGTGATGCTCGAGCACAAACAATCCATGGCAGAAATGATTCCATCGTTGTTTGAGAATGTGTTGCATGCGAGGTTGACACCACTACGGCACTGGGCAGACAGTGAGGTCCTCCTGGTGTTGCCGGCGAAGCTTGTCGCCGATGATGACGGCCACGAAGACCGTCAGACAGGCCGACACGATGGGCCACTCCAGACGACGACAAAGGTGCTGCGCAGCGGGTAGCGAGCGAGACCTGAAGACTTCTTCAGAACACCGCCATTCCAATCAAGACTGAAGTTGCTGAATGACAGAAGAAGTAAACAAGAGTTAAAATCGTGATCACTGACATTGTTGCTGTTACTAGCGACCACTAGGCTGTTAAAATTACATCTTTAAAAATTGAAAAGAACAGGCTCAGAACTATGTTGATGACTGCTCAGGGGAGGGGCGGAGGAACCCACCTGAAGCCGCGAGGAGGAAGACAGAAAGGCGGCGAAGCAGAAGGAAGAGTTCTAACTCGCTTCTCAGGTTGGTCACCACGAGACAGGCTGCCGCCAGCAGGCAGAAGCCAACGGCCACTCTCAAACACCTGAGTTACTTGCAACCAGGCTGCAACGACATGGAGGACAGAACACTTTAGCCACTTACGTGCTGATTTAAGGAATTAAACAGTAGTCAGCAGGACAAACCACTTTTCGGTACATATCAAACCACATATATTACCATATTTTTCAAATAATCAGCTGTATTTGTTTTGTTTAATTTCTAAGAAAGATACAAGTAATTGCTTATTTTAATCTTTTTAATTGTATTTGTTTTTGAAGCATTGGCAAAGGAAAAGAGAAGATGTGGATATTTTTTCAGAAGGATCCCACACCTCGTATAGTCATATAAATACAAAATGCAAAGTTCATAGACCACCTCTAAATGCACAAGGGTAATAATTCTGTTAAATGAGGAACAGAAATAATTAAGCACTTCTATGTAACCATTGTTCTAAACCTGAACAAGATTGAACGAAAAATACAAAATGCTTCTTATCCTTTCATCAGACGGTTATATTTAGTGGTGGAACAGAAAACAAGATACAATACCGGGGTTAATTGCCGGCCTTCCGCTAACACTCTCAACTTACTGCTCCGGGGTGAGGGTGAGGACTGGGGCTTACTCGCGGCACTAAACTCATCAACATCTACAACCTGCACGTATCGTCAGGACATCTGTCCACACCCTGAGAACTTCTTGCCCACGCACCCACAGCTGTTACTCGGAATGCGGAGAAAGTGTTTACTGTCTGAAGTGAGAAGTACTGGATATTTCTAGGCGTCCCCTTACCACCACTACAGTCTCTCTATTAATGTTTCTAGATTAGGTCTCGAGTAGTGCTTTAACAGTCCTCCCGCAAAGTTCTTTTCTCTTCACACACTTTCCCCCATCTCCATCTGAACACGAAGCTCGATCATAACCATCCTCGGTGTCAGTCCGCGCAGCTTGGTCTGAATGCACGTGACACTCGTACCTCGGACACCGGGTCCATCGCAAACAATAAAATGTGTACGTTAATTAAACCCTCAGGCTTTGATAGTTTACTGTCTGGTTAAACCTCTACACCACCCTATTAATACCCGCTCAGACAGCAAATCAAATGAGTTTTTTACAGTTTTTGTATAAAAAGAACCTGAACTCCTCACCGGTGTTCCTACTACAGCTTTCCTGTCTTCATCTGCTAAACTGTTCTTCAACCTTAATGTGCTAAAGTTTAGTGTTGTTACAGAGAAACGGGAATAAATCTGAGCGATGAAAGCTGTTAACAATATATTCATTTCTATCGACTAAGGTTTTGATAACAATTAGGTATTCATGCTACCAAAAACAAAACCAACAGAAATATATATTCATCTTAAGCACGGAGCTGCACCACTGTGAGAAAGAGTCGAATGGTATTTTGAGTTATCTTTTCTACGGGTAGCTGGCTATCTAACACAAGTAATTAAACCATAATTTAATCTGTGCCCGCTTTGAAACGTTCTACAAACTCACTACAGACAGATATTAGCTAGGTTCATTGAATAATTGAAACATGCGAGAATGTGCATCTCCCGCAAGCATGAAGAGTTAATATTATTGCCACAAAAGAAATGTGCGAGATCCCAGATAAAATGTCAAGGTTCCTAGTCCAACGGCCGTCTACATCTAGATAATGCTAATCGAATAGGATTTTTGTTTTATTTTTAAAGTTGAAACATTAGAAGGATCTTAATATTTCATTGTTGAAATTTTTACTCTCTTTTCCCTTATCAATTAAAACAAACGAAAACAATACAAACAAAAATAAACTGCGAAGTAAGCAAGTATAAAGTAGTGTGATACAATAAGCAAATGTAACAGTTTGTTACAATAATTCCATACAACTGAAGACTATTGATGCATATTATGTCTGGTAGGATTTTGATGGGAACAGATGGATGCTACTACATTGGCTATCTCTCTCTTCCCCATTCTATCTATACACCTGTATATATATATAATCCACACTCAAGCAAACACCTACTTAACAATTGATTTTTAAAACATTCCAAATCAATCATTTGTTAA
Organism: Pomacea canaliculata; assembly: GCF_003073045.1. Lineage (NCBI taxonomy): Eukaryota > Metazoa > Mollusca > Gastropoda > Architaenioglossa > Ampullariidae > Pomacea > Pomacea canaliculata. Next base: position 16,242,413 of record NC_037603.1, read on the forward strand.
TGTCACATATGCTTTGAGAATAAGGAATCATGTTACGTACAAAGCAAAACTATTTGTAGTTTATATTAAAGACAAAAGAATGTCTGCTCAAGTTTCTGACAATATTCTTTCTTTCTTCGAAACGAACCGTTTGATCCCGATGTGTCTGTCGGAATCTCGTTGCAGTCGCCCTCCACGCAAATGACCGTCACCCACAAGCCGTAGGTCGTGGTGCTGGCGTTGATGGAGCCACTGTCGTTGGCCGGGTAGACCCACCAGCCCGGCACCAGCATCCCCACCAGCTGGGAGCCAACTGATAGCAGAATGCACAGGAGGATGACCACATCCCCCATCACTGCCATCTCCCCCTGCTTCTTCTTGCCGTCCGTCATCGTCTTTCCTGCACACACACAGACGGACACACCTACAACATGGCAAACAACAACACATTGTACATCATTCATACCTACACAGCCCTTCAAACTAGTTTGACAAAGTATTTGTTAATTCATTTTACAAATAGTGAGATAAACATTTGTACTGAAATAACAATTATGGCTACGGCTATCTTTTGTTTTCATCATAGTAATTCTTATCAACTTCGATTGAAACTTAAAATGCAACAAATTGTAGATTATTTAGCAAAAGGCAAGAGCATTATATACTTAAAATAACTACAAAGAATGTTTTTATAACTGTTTGTCAACGCCTTTACAGACTCCGATGTTAGACAAAGCTTTAAAAATATTTCAATCTCAACAAACCAAAGCTTGAAATTTTATGTCAATCAACAGTCAATGGTCAACATTTATAAACACTCTGCTTTAATATCCATAGTCTGTTTATCTGGGAAGTAACTTACAACTACTTTTAGAGATATAACAGTAAACACATCTTAACAATTTTAAAGTTCTCGAGGAAAAGAAAAACTTATACTTAAATAGAACCCCACGAATTTTAAACTGAAATCCGTTGGCGGTGTCAGCCTCTAGCCATCTTACGAAAAGCGAAGGAAGCTGCTAGAGTAGTGATGTTGTCGAGAGGAATACAAAGTTTAAAAGACAGAGCGCGCGACAGGGAGGGGGAGACACACGGGATTATTTACAGCTCACAGCCATACACCTTGTCTGTGCCTTCCACTTTTTGAAGGTGCTTGAAAGTTTTTCAAGTTATGAAAGAGGATTAAAAAAAATTGGAGAGGTATATAAGAAACAAGATTTAATCAGCTTGTGCGCCGTGCCGGCCGCGTGTGACGTCACCTAAGCTCTCATGCGTGCGATGAAGCGACGACCGCGTCGACAGCCAGAGCTCTTTATTCACCAAGATTAAGTTAGTAGCGACAGTGTTAGTGATGAGGTGTCGAATCGAGAGAAAAACCAACAGGATGTTTTCTATCCGTAAAAAAGATTGAAATGGGCTTTCAACCGTTGACATTACACATTTATTCATGCGCAGGTTCGAAAATAAGGTGAGCACTGATAAGTAAAATATTTTTTTCTTGAAATACTAGCCAGTAGTTAAAGCACGCAAAATATTTGTTCCTAACTGGTCTGAAACTGATTACTATGCATCTAAAACTGTTGAATAACAGTATAGTTTGTATATAGAATAAAAGTGATTGTGAAGGAAACAGGCAGGTAGAAAGGTAGAAGTGTCTATCAAAGTAGTACTCAGTGGTATGTGCAAATGTAGGTACACACACACACAGCTACATGCTTATGTAAAAATGAAAGAGAAGAAGATAAAAGAGAGGAACAGAGAGATAGAGAGATAAAATAGCATAAACATCAAAGTAGTGACATCTGTAACAAGAAAAGAAGCCTAAGGGTCCAGGTAAGATCAGATCTTATATATTTGACACACCTGGGTGAACTGTTATAAAGAAGTAGCATCATACACTGAGTTGCGCTGCTTACAAAGTATATCTTGCACACCTTGCACAGGTTAAAGCAGATCTTGCACACCAGGCAAAGATAAAAACAACAAAATATTGTTCACACCTTGCAAACATTGAAGCAGTTGGGTACCTGTATGCTAGTCACTGAGCTTAATGAGAGTACAAATACGAGTTAAGAGGGAAACTATAGTGAGACAAGAGTACATCACGTGATTTTCTCATCCTCAGTATAAGTGGCTGAAGTCTGGCCAATACTAACTATGATATACAATTTGTCAATGATGAGGGGTAAGTCACATACTCTCAAAAATATAGGCTTTTACCTTCTACTTGTTTGACTTAAAAGAAAGATAAGTAAATGTTATTTCGTGTAGTCACACCAATGTCAGTGGAATGCAGTGAACACATGAACTACTTGAATACAGCGACACCACAGACTAGCGGACCTCAAGTGACGACAGACTGTAAGTGTTTCTGTCTTCAGTCATTAACGGTGTGAGCAGTAAGACACAGTGTGGTTAATAATAGACAAAGTAATCAGTATGAACAATAATGAGCAATAGGAACAGTATCGAAATATACAAAAATGTAACATTTGTACCTAATCACACACACACACACACACGCGGTTTCTGTAGCTTTTATTTTTTACAGGGTGGGGTTGCTAGGCCCACACCCAACCCACCTCCTTCATCTGATCTTGGGATCGGAAGGTTACCCGAGTGGTTTCCAGGCGGAGTTGTCTGAAGTCCTGGCTTGAACTTATTCCGTTTTATGAAAATACTTCATGTATTTCGGTTCACACACTCACACAGCAGCTACGCTGACTTCTCCTCTTTGCGAATGTTGTCTGAGATCCAACGGTCCTTCATGTCCATGCGAGTGCCGACTTTCTGGCTCGCTTGTCCCCCAGAGCCTGTGCCTAAATTTAAAATAAATGTAATAAAAACTGCAAGCTCTACTGCATTCGAGTTGCGGCTTCAGGACGAAGTTTCGAACATTGTACTTTATTTTTACAAAGGGAAATAAATCGTACCTACTGGGATTTGCAGCACAATCGTAACTGCGACTACTCTGAGTGTTTTCTAGGAAAGGTGAACGACTCACCACCCATTTAAATGTAGAAAGTGCTCATTTACCCCTGGGGAAACTTGAAGTCGCTCACACAACTACATACTCATTCCATTCTCACGAGCTCATACTGTCTTCGCCGTCACAGGCTGAGGAAGCGAATCGTTCACAAGGTCAACCTTGACACTGAATATGGGTTGTATACAAAATTTGTGTGTGTGAAGGTCCAGGAAATATTTGATTCTTGACATGTTCAAAGTTTTCTTGGAAATGCATTTGTTTGAGGCAGAAATGTGTTAGGACCGTGAAAAGTGTTGTCGATAGCAACACCTTTGAGTTTGTGGTACTGTACATCGATTGTTGATTGAGGTGAAGGTTGCCGATCTTCCGAGGTCGCTAAAGTCAAATTGAAATTTGGATGAATTAAGTTTTTCTGTTTGGCAAATCACGGCTCCAAAAATTAATGAAAGGGAAAGTAAGCTGCAATTACATGACTATGCTTCATACAGCAATGACATTAGACTACACTGCTAGAGAACAATAAAATCTCTGTTGTAAACAGGTCCATGATGCTCAGGTTTGACAGTTTCCATCTAGTTCAGTGCTGAGGAGAAGCAAAATGGGTTTCCTGTCTGCAACTTACTTTGTTGTATGAGAGGAAGCCATCTCTAGCCATGTCTGGACCTCAGCCACCTTCATCACAACAGGTGAGACAAAGAGGACATCATCTACTGGCGGGTGTGTTGTGATGACAGCCACACAGCCTCTACTGACTAGTATTGCCGGAGTGTGAGCAGAGCAATAATTTATTTATTCATCATTAAACAGCATTATCAGACTCTCGTTTTAGATGTTGTAACAACAGTCCTCTGTTTATCGGGCGAATCAGACGATATATTGAGGCTGGATTGGTGTTTTTAAAAAAAATGAAGTTGAATAGAATTTACTGAGGTAGTGTAATACTTTACTGAGAGAAAAATGCAGTCCTAAAAATCTAACAATCATTTTGGCTATAAAAGTTCGAAATATTCCCCAGCTTATCATGTACACCGAGCCATCTACTTTATTGAAAAAAAACATGAATATTCGCAGATATCTAAAGACGCGAAACTTAAAGATTTGCTGAATGAAACCAATAACTGACACACTTACACAATATTAAGCTGATCACCTTCCTCCAAACAAGTCTGGTCACAATCAGAACACAAGAAAATCTCAGAAACCACAACTAGGTCAATGGTCAGACTACTCCAGTACGAAAGTAAGTACTGCAGATTCACAATTTATACTGGTAGAGCCTTTCAACGAAGCCGTTACATCAAAGAGGTGACCGTCGTGAGATGCTGGTACACACACACCTGGGCACCCCACACACCCGGGCACCCTGACACACCTGGCCACCCACACACAAATCACTCGCCATCCGCCCACATTCTGCGCTTCCCATTTACTCAGATGAGTTTTTGTCAAGTAATACAGTCACGTGACATCAACTGATACTTTTCTCTTTTTATGTCAATACCTTAAGGCCAGGCACCGGTCATAAAATTGTCAAAAATTTTACATTTTGGCCATTTTGAGATTACTTCATAATGTCAAAGTTTATATTTTGTTCTATTCACTCACCAAGTGGTTTTTCATAGAACAATCTAGAAATATGTCTATTTTGTCAATGAAAACATCTACTTCTATCCTATTTACTTTTCCCGAGCGCAGAATTAGCGAGAATAGAGAATGTTTGAGACATAGCAACACACCTCGCCACGTGGGCAACTGTGTCACATCGTATATCGGTCGAAAGGTCAAGACGTGAATTTTCAAACAAAGGCTGTGTCAGAACCCATAGAAGGCCCCAAGCTATGATACGAGCTCTTTTCTAGACGACACAAAGGGTCGGACACTTCCTTATATGGACGCATGCGTAACATACTTTGCATATAGCCAATCAGAATTCACTAATGCCGACCTAGACGGGGTCATAGGGCACACGAACACGCTTCGGCTGTGCTCGGGTATCCCGCAATGCATCTGTCATGGCCTCCGGATGTATAAACAAATGGCGACAGCAACTGAAAGCTAGTTCAGTGATATTTTCTTTCTAAGACATTAACGTTAATATTAAATGTTCATTGTGCCTGTCACACGCTCATTTCTTCTCACAATACCACGTGCGAAAAAATAAAAACCACGTGGACATTCTTAGACCGTCGTAGCAGCTAAAAAAAGTAACTTAGTGAACCGAATTCGGCTGTCGAAATCACCATCAGTCATGTGGTAAGCGAGCTGAAAATAAAGCGAAGTTTTCATTTCTGCAGCAAAGCTCGGTAGTAATCAGGACTAGATGTGAACGTTTACACATTTGAGTCAACTTGCAATGCTAGTTATTTATGTACTTTGTCAGGAATGTAGGGAAACAGAGCTTACATCATTAACACAGATAACAAAGGTTGGGTGGGGGCTGGATTGTCTTACTCAAACCAAATGTAACAAACAGAATGTGAAGACAATTATGTATAACCTTCCTAACAAACAATGAAAACTGCTATCTAGTCAAGTTTGTAGCCATTCAGTGTCTAGAGAGCACATCATTGTCAGCCCCCTAAAAGACCAGACAGCTGGTGCTTTTCCCAGAAATCTTTGACAGAAAATAAGATACCCCCTAGCCACAAAAATCAACCATCTTTAATCAATGTGACTACAGAGGTAATTCATAAAATAATCCTAGCTTACAGAGGAACACAACATGAGCAGCTGCTCAAATTATGGTGCACTCAGTGATGTATCTCTAGATTTCATGAATAGGTTATTCTTATTCCTATTCGCCCCCAGTGGAGCATAGGACTGCAAGAATTGGTTATACTCCCCTATAAGCTTTTGAAATAATTTCTTTAATTGATGTTCATCCCATCACCCTGCAACTGAAGGCTAAGAAAGATGAGAGTGTTTCCTACTAATGCTGCTACTTCAGTAGATGCTCGCTAAAATTGGAAGCAATATATTTGACATTGCGCATCACTAAATGTTAGATAGCAAAAGACCAAAGATGGCAAAAACCATGAAGCTAGTGGACACTGAACTTCTATATAACTAACTAAACCTATAACTGTGTTGCTCAATGTTTGCAAACACCATTGTTTTTATTACTGTGTACTTCTCTGAAGCCTGGTCAGCATTTGGGTACACAACACAACCATGTTGACTTTTCTAAAAGTGAATAAAATAATTAATTTTATTAGTTATGTTAAAGTTATATGTAGTACCACATTGAAAGATGGTTATATTTTTCATTCAACAGGTAAATTACATGAAAGGCTTAGATAAAACAAAGTTACTAAGCTTGAACTTTGTGATCTCACTTTTTCCGTTCCTTTGTTTTTGTTACAGTTTGTTTACTTAAAATCCCTATAACTTAATATTGACATGTGATACAGGCCTAAAATTTGAATGAAGTTTTCTTTATACATATTAAAGCATTTCAGGGAGAGGTTTTTTAAAAAAAATTTGTGGTTTAGTAGTTCACATCATGTCACTAACGTTCTTATAAAAGTTTACATACATAGTGTCCTGATTATAATTTCTTTCTCCTGTGTCTAACAACAGGTCAAACGCCAGAAGGCACGTGGTGGATGTCGGGTCAAAGTTTACCTACACGCGGTGACTGATGCACAGGCTGAACTTCTTATAGATGTTGGTGAGTTGTGTTTATATACACGAAAAAGTTAACTAGTTGTATCATGAAAATACATTTAAGTTTGGATTTGGTTTAGTAAAGTGACACAATAAGTAGCCATATTAAGAGTGACAAATTATTCACAATTAAAATGCATCCCATGCTTCTTAGGAAGAAAACATCCACTTGAAGAGATCAGTAAGAAGACAGGCACTGATATAGAGTTCTACCCTCACACCTCACCTGTACCAGGTATGAAGATTGTCATCATCTGCGGTGTCCCATCTAAGATCGAGATGGTGGTCAGACTTATCCGTCAGGTGACTGGTGCTCAGGTTAGTGTAGTAGTGACTACCATGAGTAGACGAGGGCTATAATGAGCTATTATGAGGGCTATAATGAGTTTCTACCTGTAGAAACTACAATCAACAGCAACAACTTAAAGTGAAAATAGTAACAATGGATGATGATAGCTAACAGTGACCAAAGTAGCTAACAAGGACAATAGCTAACAATGAATGGCTGTAGCTACAACAAAAGGTATAACAATAGAAACAATGATCAGCAATAAAAACTCTAAGCACCAATATATTGAGAGAGTAACTTAAAGAAAACAAATTAAGAACAATTATCATTGCTAAAATCATGAGTTGGAAGAATGTAGTAATATTGTGATTAAAAGGCTAAAAGGCTGAAAGATGTCAACAACATTTTAACATAAAATTGTTTGTATCACGTGAACTGAGTTGCTATTAGGTTGTCGGAAGAGTCACGAGGCAGATTTGCAACCGATGGACTTAATTTATTTTCGGAAGTACGAGAGTCGTTCACATCTCTGTTAGTGTTTCTCATTTGACAGCCGACAGTTCTAAAACATGTTCATTCGATAACAAAAATTGAGCGATTTGGTTGGGTATTAGAGATTTTACAACAAACTGAAGATGAAAGACCAAGCTTTGCATGTTCGCCATATTTTACTGTTTTACTTTCGTAAAAATTGCCGACATTATGATTCACATAAGACATCGAAAGCAGACATTCATCAGAGCGATGTGTGGCGGGCTTTTAAAGTTGCCGCGTTTTTTCAAGCAGCTAAAATTTGGACAGTTTGAAGGAATCCATCATCCAGCTCTCGTTAATCGTAAAGAAGTCGTGTTCCTGCACGACAAAGCGAAATCACACACAAGATTGAAAAGTAACCACAATTTATTGGAGTTTGGATGCTACGTGTTGCACACCCGCCATACTCGCCTAAACTTGATCCTCAGACCTCCACTTCTTTCTCCTTTCAAAACTCTTTGTGTGGCATACTGTTCAGTTGAAATAAGGCTGTAAATGAGCACCTTGTTAATTTTTGCTCGATAAAGACCAGTCCGTCTATGAACAAGAACATATTAAGTCTACTAAAAGATAGCAAAATGTTGTCGAGCAAAACGGCCAATATATCATTGAATAATCTTGATTCTTATATAAATAGCTGTCCTCAGTAAAATATAGAAGTATGCATCACTTTTCATACAAACCAATGACTTAAACGAAATTTATGAAAAAGATACAAAGGTGAACAGTGTTGATGCCAAGTAAACTGTTGTTGCTTACACACAGGACACACTGTCAGCACAAGCCCAGACATTCTGGCTCCAGTGGGTTGAGGCCGCGTACCCTGACCTCGAGTCTCGCGCCTACTTCCTGCCTCCTGTCTACTTCAACCGCGTGCCGATGACTAGACAGACCATTGCTGGTCAGGATGTCATGGTTCTTCACTCCCCATCTGAAAAAGCTAGTAAACGAAGGGGTCTTCTAAAAAAAATAGGATCTTTACTGAAGTCATCCAAACCACATGAACCACAACATCAAGCTGTGTTACCTTCAAACACAACAGTGATGACTCCATCACAAACAGCTAAGACTTCCATTTCTCACCCTGCTACAGCCCAGGACAGTGACATTAGAGATGACACAGCCATGAAACAAGTTCTCTTATGTCTTCAGAGTTTGTCAGAAAAGAAAGGAGAAGTGTTAGTTGGAATCACTCGACTCCACTTCGGACAATATCTGAGTGAACCTTGTTTTACTGTGGCGGCTGCCCTGTTACCCCGAGCCTCCAGCCTGCCTCCTGACTTGCCACACAACTGGAAACAGGGACAATTCGATGTGCTTCTTATTCACCGACATTACGGTCTTGTCGTCTGCAATGTGATGTCGTTCGGTGACATGACAAACGACCTTAAAATGTCACAGGAGGATATTGTCAAGATCAGAAAGAAGCTGAGAGACGCCGTGTCACAGCTGAACAAAGCGGAGGCCATGTTGTCTCACCTGGTGTCTGATGTCTGTCCCGGTCTGCGCATCACCAAGACCATCGCCGTCCCTAACCTCACGACTGACCAGGTACAGCAGGCCATCTCTCACGACTCACAGCTCACTGAGGTAAGGATCAGTCTCATTATTTTGAAAAGAATATATCCGATTGTTTTGATATTATGTTGAATATTGTACATACAGTGATCTATTTTATAACTGTTTTGCTTTCCTTTTCGTACTGCTTTTGAATTTAGTAAAGTGATGTCAGTGGTGTCAGACTTACGTTGATTTCAGCAGACGACTAGAAAGAAAAAAGTTTTATGCCGACCTGGATAATAAAGTTAGTTTGTGTAGCAGGTGGCCATAAACTAGTTTCTTAGTCGCTTGCCGATAAGTATCTTAAATCTCTGGTAGCAGGGTAGATGCAGTGAGGTTAGATAAGTAGCGGCTTCCCAATGAAATACCGGAAGTGAGAGAGAAACTTTAGTAATATCCAGTCCTTAACGCAGACAGCATCGAAGGTGGACATTTACAGATTGCCGTTGGCACATCATCCGGAGGGAAGAGAGAGAAAGTGTGGGTGCAAAAGATCCGACTGACCTGTGCACATCGAGCTGATAAGTGTATCATATGTACAGACATAGAAGATACCCGGATGTAGGTGGAATGTAGCGATACTCCACCATCAGCCATACCTGGCTTGTAGATTGTCATTGTCATCCATCATTCCCTGCAAGACACGTTAGCCACACCGTGTGGCTTGACAGAGTCAGGTAAGTGGCGGTGACGCGGTGCTGACCTCTGATCCGGGTGGCTGTCAGTGGGATGTTGCCGTTAGCATCCATAACCAGCATTATCCGCATTAGTTTGTAAAGCAATAAATGGTTGTCGATTTTTGTATGGAAAACGGCAGAGGAGTGTAGCATGTGGTCACACATTCGTGTCAAAGCACGATCCGCAGACATCTAATTGAACACATCACTAAAATGTTACATTTACAGGTGTGAAATATTTACACTATTTACAGTACAACACAGTATGTCTACGACAATATATAGACAAATGGACATTTCCATAGAATTTAAACCTAACTATAATAATCAAATCAAATCAAAACAGACTTTATTGTCTGTCCATGAGACCCATGACAGAAATTTGTCTTCGCTCACAAAGCATACATACTCATACATACATTTAACACACAGTTAGGAGTAAACGTTAGGAGTAAAAAAGTGTAGATTGCACCAGTCCATCAAAGCAGTTTATGTTTTATCCTAACAACAAACCTTGGGTGACCAAGGGCCTAAAAACAGTGCGTTACAAAAAGAAACATGTGTTCTTCACGGGTTCTGCCCACGACAGAAAATTGGTACATAAGAAAATTGGTACATATCCATGATGCTATCCGTTGGGTCAAGGTGAAACAATAGTCAAAAATAGAGTCTCAGTTTGCTACAGGTAACATCCGAGTAGCTTGGCAGGGACTCAACAACATGGCCAATATTGATGATCGGAGTAAGGGGTCGAATCTCGATCTCAGGCGTTGACAGTACGGCATGCCTAATGCTCTTAATGCTTTCTTTGCTCGTTTCGAGTCTAATGACTTCTCAGTGCAAATTAAAGATGTGCGTAGTTTCTCTCAACCCTGTACAGAAGGTTGAGATTTGTCATGAGCAATTTGTGGAGCTGTTTCAGGGAGTGAATATTGGCATGGCCTCCAGTCCGGATGGTATTTGTGGCAGAACATTACGTTCCTGTGCACACCAACTTGGAGGCAATTGTCGACATCTGTTTCAGCGCCCTATGGATTTGTAGAGGACGGGTAGTCCGGCGTTGTTGCTAGTTTGGCGGGACTAGTTTTGGCGCACACCTGCTGACTGTTTCTACCTTTCTTTTAGTGCTGGACGTTTGTTGACGTCACATACGCTACCCTCCCCACCCAACACTCGGTTTAATCTTTGGCGCTGAGAGCAGGATGAGTGTCAACAGAGAGGTGCACAATGGTTGAAGAGGACGACAGCACAGCAGAGGCTCTACGAGCATACTAGTTAGTCCGCTTTCAGTAGTTTGCCGGTGGACCAACGAGTGTCGACGAGGTTGAAAGAGAGGTCGAGTTAGCTCTCGCCATAAACCCGATGTGTCAGAATGCGGCTTGTGGTTACATCTTGAGCGCACTGGAGGGACCTGCCAGACGTCGAGTTATGATGCTCCCACATGTCGCAATAGATACGCCGAGAAAGATCTTGCATATTGTCTTACCAAGAAACATTAATTATATACATATACAGGTATGTTCGTTACACATTTATACACATATCTTTACCTGTTGAATAACATCTTATGTACAGTTACATTTAAATATACGTAAGCAAACTATTTAACCTTCAGATCCAGAGAGTTTGTTACGGAATATAAATAGTTTTCTCTCATTTATGTTAAAAACTTGTAGTGACCTGATCTTTTGCTGACCTGTTTGACAAGTTTTTCATATCACAAATTCTGTCAAAGGACCTGCGTTGCTGTCTAAAAACTACTGACCCCGCCGACATCGCTGGTATGTGTCTGTGCTGTGATCAGTTGTGTGACCCCAAGACCCCTTGTGACGTTAGTAGTCACGTGTTAAAGAAACTCGGCAAATGGTGGACACGACGTGTGACTGTGTCTGGGCCTGACAGTCACATGACACGTCACGTGTACAAGACACTAGTAGCACGGTAAGATACACTGTGTATATGATGCAGATTTCAGATGCTGGTCAATGAATATTAAAATTTTAAATTCTGTGTACTTGTACCTTGACAACTTTCGAAGAAGCGTGAAGATCTTTCCTGAAGAACAATAAAGATCAGATCGAGTGTAACTCCAATTTCACTGTATTTTATATTTAAATATGGCGGTGACAGGAACACATGCGAATAAGGGTTGCGCGAGTGATCATTCTTGATAATATATTTACACGTGTATACACTTTATATTTTTTGAAACTGATAGCTATTAAGCATAAAATATATTTATATGTTATTTACCAATCTACAAAATAATTAGAAATACGCGCTTTGTAAAACGTGTCTTGATAGTCATACATCATATGTCTGCGAAGGGTTGCGTGAGCGATCAGTCTTACTAATATATCTCTATACTGTATCTCTGTACTATATGATATCTCTATACTGCAGTGGTTCTTAACCTTTTTTGAGGTACCGAACCCCCACAATTTCAAATGCACATTCAAAGAACCCTTCTTTAGTGATAAATCAAATAAGATTTTTTTTCATAATTCAAGACATAGGTATATGTTTTTTTACTGGTACACAAAATGAACCGTGCATGAACATCACCTTGATCAAAGAAAAAAACCAACACAGTGCATGAACTCACAACAAATTACAAACCTGCAAATCAGTGTGACTTCTGTTGTTTTTGAGAGACCAGTTCAGATATGCGTGGCTTCACCTTGGGAAGTGCTACTCTCGTGTCATTTTCACAGCAAAGTATGTTTCTTTTCTTTGTTTTTGTGTCCAGCATCCTCGAAAAGGACTGTTCGCAGAAATATGTTGTAACAAATGGTATAAAAAATTCCAGGGCTTTCTTAGCAATAATTGAGTACCTTTCCAACTGTCGACACCGAAACGTCGAGAGTGTTGTTGTTCTGAATAGTTGCTGTTGAACCTGGCTATGCTGAATTTCAATGATTTGTCGAGGTATTCATAATTGAGATCTGCTGTGTCAACAGCAAAGGTGAACGGCTGTCTCACCCATGTTGGATATGACTCTATTGAAGGAAAGTATCCGTCGAGAGACTTTGCAAGCTCATCTAAGTGTGTGACAATTGTTTGCTTCAGTTCCATGGATACAGAAATATCTCTGATTCCAGACAAATCTTCGATCTTATTTACACAGTCGTCCAGAAGGGGAAAGTTTGCGAAGTTATTGTTCTCTGTTCGTCGTTTCCATAACGGTAGTTTTTTTTAAAGCCTTCAGGTTTTCTTCTGCTTCCAAGATGTTTACTCCACCACCTGCATCTGCTGATTGAGATGATTTAGAGCTGCGAATATATCAGCCATGTAGGCCAAACTGAACTCAGGATTTTTGAAGCAATCTGCATGACAATGTTGGTGCTCTTGCAAAAACTGGGCTAATTCCACACGCATGGCAAAAACACGATTCAGCACCTGTCCCCGGGATAACCACCGAACATTAGAGTGGTACAGGACTACCTCGAATTCAGAGCCCGTTTCTTGACACACCTCACTGAAGATGTGGTGCCTCAGAGCACTATTTCGCACATAGTTCACACATTGCACTACAGTTTTTAATCTTCTGCCATTTTTGGAGGCAAGGTTTTTGTTGCCAACGCATGCCTGTGCAGAATACAATGCGTAACAATGATGTGTGGTGCATCGACTTTTACTGGCCACCAAAACAGACTTTCTTCCCAGCATTACTGGAGCTCCGTCCGTACAAACTGCAGAAACCATCCCATGAAAGATTGTTGTCTCTGAGATAGTCATCCACAAATTTCTTCACATCGGATGCCTTAGCAGTTGTTGTAAGAGGCTTACAAAATAAAAACACTTCTTTTTATCATGTTGTCTTTCACACAGCGCAGGACAACAGAAAGCTGTCTTAGGTTACAACCCTCTGTGGTCTCGTCCAGTTGAAGGCTGGATTTTGCCGGACTTGAAATTACATCTGCGACTACTTGAGCTAAGATGTCTTTACTCATGCACTCTATCTTGTCACTGATGGTGTCATTTGAAAGAGGTATTTGGGATAATTTACCTTCGGCCGCTGTTCCGAGTATCAGATTCGCCATCTTTAACGCTGCTGGTCTTATGAGAGTTTCACCGATGGTGTGCGGCTTGCCCTGCTTTGCGATCAGGTAAGCAACTTCGGACGATGCGGTGAGGATCGGTTTGTTCACGGGGACAAATCCAAAAGCAGGCAGAGTGGCCCTTTCATCGAATCTGGCTCTTTTCACCTTAAATTCAGCAAGCGTTGTGTTCTTGTTTTCCCCATCTCCATGCAGCTTCAAGAAGTGTTCCTTCAGTTTTGCCAGTGAGAGACTAGAGTTGCTCAACTTGGCATTGCAAATCATGCAGATAGGACGCTGACTCCCATCACGTTCCATAATACATGTGAATCCATGTTGTACATATTCGTCCGACCACTTTCTTTTTTGCTCCACATAGCATGATTTAAAATACTAAGAAAGAAACCACACAACGTACGACTACAACAGTTATACGTGGTGACTCTTGAACACACTAACTTACCCGCAGCACTGATTGGCCAATTAATGTTATGTCATCAGCTGCAGCAAATGATGGCAGAGCGGGGCGTGTCATCACGAATTTCCATTATCAGTCGGGTGTGTCTTGACCTCCGTGGAGGAGGATCCGCCGAACCCTCGAGACGGATTCACCGAACACCTAGGATTCGATGGAACCCAGGTTAAGAACAACTGCTATACTGTCTATTTTTCGAGACTGTGATAACCACAAAGTATAAAAAATATTTACACATTATTTAAAAATCTACAAAATAATTACAAATAAGCGCTTTGTAAAACGTGTCTTGATAGTCATAAATCAGTCGATGTCAGCAAGCTTGGGTCAAACTTGGTGACTGGGATTCTTGTCTGGTAACTATTCTGCCAAGCTTTTTCCGAGTTCCCCATCGCAGCCGAATGAGCGATCGCGTTGCACACGCACCGTAAATCTTGGCTCTTCCTTGGTGGTTGCTTGGTAATAAGCTACCAATGTTACAAGATTTTTCCAACGTGGCCAAAGCTTGGTCGAATCTTGTGTGTTTACTGGGGACATGTTGGGACACTTGCAAGGTACGGAACACGTGATGTTGTAAATACGAGCACAACTCACAGGACAGGCCACCTTGGATGAGTTCCTCCCCACGGGGACATAAAGTCTTGTGTACACACGGTCACACCTTGCTGCTCACCTGTTGGACTTTGACATCGTAATATGTTTAGACAGGATTGTGACATGCGGTGTCTGTCATACTTTCTCCATGTCTGGATGTCACCTCAAGCAAATAAATGTATCAGATCACTTGTAGTAAATAATGTAAACCGCTCAATATATATATCTAGTTCGTCATTTTAATAGTAAGATGAGGTCAAGTATCCAACATTTGTTTGTTGTAGGTTCTGTGGTCCGGCGACAACAGTGACTGTGCCATGCACATGTCCTCCACGTGTGAGTGTCAAGACCCTGGGTGAGGCCGTGTGGTGGACAGGAGAGTGCTACACTGCTGTAATAACACTCTTCCCGGAGCAAGTTCACCTGCTACACACGGCGCCTCCCACACTCTTTGTCACCGGACCGCCCGGTACAGGTAAAACTGTGGTGCTGCTGCTGATGGCCATAGAGTGGCTGCGATGTGGTCACCACGTCTACATTGTCAGTATGTGGATGGAGAGTCGTGCAGCGTGCACCATGTTGTATCACCTGTTGCTGCAGACAGTAAAGACACAACAGTCAGCAGGTGTATCACCCGGTCAGCCTCACCTCCTGCAGGATGAGCTTTATGGCGATGTAGACGTGGAGAAGGCCGTCAACGACTTGTCACAGGCGGCGAGCGGAGGGTCGTTGTACGTCATCGCTGATGAAGTAGGGAGTGAGTTGAGGTGAGTTGTACAGCGTGTGATGTGATGATAGACACACCGATAGAAGCTGTTTGCATTTAGTTGATTAAAACTATTTGGTGCTTAACAGTTGTGACACCTGATGGAGGTGTTGTGTTGTCAACATAGATTTGTTTTGAAGCATCTGCTGTCACACAGATTGTGTTGCAACACGTGTCATTACTGTGACATCACTTACTTCATGACATCATTAGTAACAATATTACACATGATACACAAACAGAATCACACATTAATAATAGTACACAGTGTAACGCGTGTATCTACATCCTATGTTACAGTCGTGTCTACAGAATCAACAGCTACCAGACTTTGTGTGAGTTGCTGCTGACACGAGTTCCTCGTCTCCATCTGTGGGCGGCAAGTTGTTTCCATGACTTCACACCCGCCGGCTGGCGAGTGGAATATTTAACTAGACCCCTCCGCTCTCCTCCGGCCGTCGTCAGGGAAGTCGAACAGGACGAGATGATCACTAGAGACGGTTATGTACTGCCGTACAGTGAGCGAGGTGTGCCCGACCACACAGACGGCCCGCCAGTCACACGAC
This sequence comes from Pomacea canaliculata, assembly GCF_003073045.1. Taxonomy (NCBI): domain Eukaryota; kingdom Metazoa; phylum Mollusca; class Gastropoda; order Architaenioglossa; family Ampullariidae; genus Pomacea; species Pomacea canaliculata. The sequence goes on from NC_037603.1 coordinate 16,258,548, forward strand.
TGTGTCACCGAGGTCAGGGTCACTCAGGACGCAGGGCATTTGAATGTATCAGGTGCGGTCGTGAGGTGGCCAGCTTCCTACACAGTCTCCGTGTTGGTGTTACAGGTAGGTGTGTGTATTGTGTAGTGTAACGTTGTTTACAGTTAAACACTTACCTGTGAGATAAATAACGAACGGGTAAGAAACAGTCTTGTAAATAAGACTGTGTTAGTGACGTGTGTCTCTCAGTTTACGTGATGACGTCACGATGCTATTGTTTATATCCATGTTGACAGGGAGAAGCACAACAACATCTACAACATTGACCTCTACCAGTGGCGGCACAACACCACCCTGTCTACAGTGGAGAGACGTGCTGGTGTTGTACTGGGGTGACGCTAGGCTTAAGTCGGATATGGTCACAGGACTGCAAGAAGCGGGTATCCCAGTGCAGGTGATGAAGGATGATGACATGGAGGACGTTGTCAGGGCCCGCAGTGACGTGGTGTGGGTGGCGAGTGGACATCGTGTTCGTGGTCTGGAGAGAAAAGTCGTTGTCTATCTGGAGGAATTACTGGGATCTATGTACAATTTTACTTCTCCCCGACTTGACCTCATGTCCCGCTGTACGTCACGACTTGTGATTGTCTCCCCTGACGACAAGCCGCTACAAAGTGACTGACACTGACACTGACACTGACACACCTGTCACCTGCTGTAGTCGTGTGTCAGTCTCTTACACCAACAATTGTCTTTTAGTGTTTGTCCTCTTCTGCTTTCAGTCTATCACCACGTCATCACCTTATGATGTAATAGTATGACGTCATTACAGATTTTTACATCACGAAGTCCGTGTCTCTGTTTACAAAACAACAAGTGTCAACAAGTTTGTGTGTTTTTTAATGGTATTGCTGTGTTGGATGCGACTGTATGTTGTTTAGTTTACTGCTTGCGAGCTTCAAACAAAGAAAAATTTCTATATCTGCTTTAAACAGAAATAGATAATAAAGATGTATTGTATATATTAGACGCCAGACAACAGTTTTCAAGAAAACCAACTGAAGACATACTGAACATGCCACTTGAATAATGATGGTGTTTTAAAGCAAAAGTATAACAATTGAACACCGCTATGAGAATGGAACATTTGACAAGGTTATAATTAAATAAATATATCGGAAAGGGTTCAAGGTAGGAGATAAGCTTTTGAGTAAAAGACTTTGCGCAGACATCTTAATTTGTGCTCATGGTCAGAACCATCTGCGGAGTTCTCAGACTTTGCCATACATTACTGATTGGTTAGTAAATTTTGTTGTTATCAACATTAGATTCTTCCTTGTCAGCCAAGGCATGAAATGCTTTCTGCAAGGATCTACATTCTTCCCAAATGATGTTTACATGTACAGTCAGAAAATACATTAACTCAAGCTAGTGAAATGATACTGTTATACACAATAATGTTGCAAGATACTTTATTAGTAATAAATAGTAGAAATTGTGTTTGCATTGAAAATATAATGAATCTAATTATTTCCTACCTTTTTATGCAAGTTTTCTTGTATTTTAATATCAGATGAAAACATATTTAAAAATTTGTAAACACACATTCATGCAAACGTTATAAAGTGTTTCTCTCTCTCTCACACACACACACACAAACACACCAGCACACAAACAAAAAATAACTTTTAAAAGTAGTGTTCACATACAGAACACAAGCACAAAGTTGTGTTCAAACAGCAGACTCACAAACACACAGATCCACAACTGTTTCCTGTCTCCATCTTTCTCAGTTGTCTCCACTTTTCTCAGTACTCTTCAGCATTTTCACTCGTTATCTCACTTTAAACAGTCGTGACTGCCACGCAAGATTTTTTTTCTTCTTCTGAGAATCGGCTTCTCATTCTTGCAATCTACCCTAAATAAGGTTAAACAGAATGTTTTAGTAAAGATTTGTACCTGACACACATTTGTACAGCAGTTCAATCGTACCTACACGAAAAGCTGGCACGATGATAAAACAGGGTTAGGGTTACATGGCAGGTCATCGCAACTCTATTTCGCTGTTTAATTTGATGAAAATTCGATTGAGATGAGCATGAAATGGATCAAATGGTAAACAGAAATGATTTCCAGCTGTAAATGTTGTTTCTTGGAGTAGTTTGTCTTCGAAAACAAAATTCATGTGTGTCATAGTGACATCCCAAAACACAAACGATTGGTTGCCTGTGTAATACAATGTACACCGACTTCAAGTGTGTTCCTCCGCCTGAAGAGCAGATAAGGTGTTCTAATAAATACTAAAACACAGTTTAAGTCTTACATTCAGACATGAGGTATTTGCAAACAATAAAATGGTTCCTGTGGTCGTCCTTATTGACCATTACAACGTTTCACAGTATGTCAGTTCGATATGGAGTTGATCTTTTAATATAGTCTGAGCTGCTTTCTAAACATTTTAAAGAGAATAGATAGATAACAAAAAGAAAAAGTAGAAATCCCTTGTAGATATCAAGCTTTAATGCAGTTTTCTAATTTTAAAAAGACATGGAAAGGTCATTCACAACAATAAGTATTCATGATGTCTATTTAATCAGTATTTATGGGGTTTTGCAACGAATCAAACTAGTTTCAGATTTGTTCTTGTGTTATTTTGTAGCTAATAATTTTCGTGAACATAAGGAAATCTCTCAGTGAAATTGTTATCTTCATAGTCTGATATTTTAAAGAGAGGCTCATTTCAAAGGTATATATTTTTCTGGTACACCTTGGACATATAAATAGGAAATGAAGTTCTGTTTCATCTATATCTGCACAAAATGGACAGTTAAAATCCGAAGATAACCTATTGTACGTGCCTAAGGGTATGGACTTTTATTAGACGCACATACTCTAAATCTGATTAAAGCACTTCTAATGTTGGCATTTCTTATGTAGTGCAGATGATGACTATCAGTAAAAGAGGATATAAACGAATTATAGAAATGATACCGTTAATGGGAAGATACAGTAAAATGCCATTTTTTGCTGATAATAGTCTTGGAATATCTTTTTAAAAGTTTTAACAAATAGTTCAAGGTGTCCAACGCTTTGATTTTGCAAATGAGTGGGTGTGTGGAATTTGTTTTCATTCCACGTGTTTCACAGTTTTATACTAGTGGATACTAATTCCTGTTTGCATTCTGCTCAGATGTCGTTGCCCAATCGGCGTCTGACCCTTGTGTCCATGGCAACTACAAGAACCTGACTGACATCCACCTCAGTGTAGCCTATAAGGCGGTCTACCCAGAACCTTTACTGTGTGACGATGGCCTCACCGCCGGCTGGTACCGGTTTGTGGTCGACGTAGACAGCAAAATGTCTGAGCACTGAGTTGATCCTTTACATGTACGATCGAGAGACTTTTTGAAACTTTATATTTCCTTCCTTTCTTTCTTTGATTTATTCATTCCTTCTTTTTTAATTTTCTTCCTTGTTTCCTCTATACCTGCTTCTCTTTTTCTCTGTTTCTCTGTGGTAAGTACACTCGTGAGATGTACACCCTGTACATTCTCTCACTCACTCACATATTTTGTTTTACGTGAATACATGTGTGCAGTGCGGGACGTCTGTTCCAATATGTTTGTTGACTGTTGTAGTGTGCATACTGTTGTCACTGTACTCTGTGTGTGTGTGCGCGCTTTTATGCTTGTGGATGTCAAACAGTGTGTGCATGAAGCTGTATGAATGCTCGGTCTCTATTGTGATACACAGAGACTTAAAGAATAAATACAGACCTTTTTTACCACTGTGTTACACAAGTCTTGCGTACCTTGCCTCTATTCAAACCGTTTGGCAGAATGGAGTTTCCCTAAGTTATTCCTAGCGACGATCAACTGTCCTCATTGTGTCTTAAACAACATTTGCGTCGGACTGATGACGGGAAGATAGTGAGTAGACACTAAAATAAACATCTGTGTGTGAACGGAGATTTGAAAAGGATGCACTATGGGCACTTTTATGGTGAGAAAAGGGATAATGATGCTTCAAAAGTCAAGATATCTTTAAAGTTTTAAATCTTAGCAAATCTCATTGTTGTCGGCTGCATACTGCTGTCCGGTATTTTCTTGTTTATTAACGACTTCTGTGTGACTCTAAGTCTTTGCAATGGGCTTGTCGGCCAACCGTAGTCTGTCACCTGATTTTATTTTATTGGCAGAGCTCTACACTCGTCTGACTGACCCGCCGATATTCGATGGACCAGTAATAGAACAGAACGCCTTCTACTTCACCTGTGACCTGACCTTCGGCGGCAGTAACCCCAATCAAGCCTTTGAGTTCGTCTCAAAACATGCAGCAAAAATGTATTTGGCTTGTAGAGCAGAAAATAGAAAAATGACCTCATCCACAGTGCCGAAAAAGTTAGTTTCAGTTAAACTTTTTGATCTTTATTATTGTTTTCTTTTTTTTATTTAGTATTGTGTTATATTCACTTTTATTCAAACTCCACGTAAATTTATTCAAGCTCTGTAAAAAATGTACGGATAATTACTATTTGTGTATAATATCAATTTCTCCATACCCCTACTGCACAGGGTGAAAGCAAAACAATTATTTACTAAACGACGACGATAATAAAAAGAGAACTAAGACCATGTGTTCAAATCAACCAGCAAGAGTTTCTTTCATTCATTTTCAGAAAAGTCCATCAATCGATTTTATATCACAGCTACCATCGATGGCCGTCGATATAGCAACGCGGTGAATGTGACTGTCTACGAACTCAATCCGAAGGATAACTCGCAGGTCTGCACCGTCTCCCTTAGCACGACAGAGTGGTCTCCCGTTCCGACAGTGCAATCTGAGAAAGTCCTTGATATTTCAATGTTAATTGTCTCTTTTTGTGGGAAGGAGGGTGGGAGTAGTTTTACAAAGTTCACTGTCATCGGCTTACATTTATTTTAGCTCAAGAAATGTTAATATTTCTAAAAATAGCTCAAGTCCAATCTCGTCCTATTTTTAAAATCCCACTTCTGATAAATTACATAGAGCTGAGCTTTTGAGAATACAATAAATTCGATAAATTAGAATAGCTGTGATAAGCACACAGTAGCATGAGGTTCTTAACACTTGCAGATGGACATTACTTTATCTACTCACAAAGACAGGTAGACTGGCGATTGTTCTGTTGACACTCACAAAGCAGCACTTTGTTTACTCTGTTTTCTAACATACATAGTTTTCACCTGCATAGCGGGATCTTTGAACATTTACAAGTGGTTTACTCTGTTTGTTCACATGTACAGGTGGCTTGTCGTGCGCGCTCAATTTTCACTGACCGTGATGTTTTCAGTCCCTATATGGTCAGCAATATTATCTCAATGGCAGTGAGTATGGAGTCTTTATATTTTCATTAATTTTTTTTTGTACCCAGTCTTTCTCTTTCTCTCTGGGTGTGGATGTGTCACATATGTCTATGCGTGTATATCTGTAATCTGTATCCTATACACATGTGTCTGGATCCTGCTTCAAGCCGACACTACAAAAAAGTTGCTGTTAATCATATGTAATTAAGCGAAATGTATAATTCCTGTAATCTTTCTGTTTTTTCAGGGTCCCTGATAGCAGGAGAAAAACTGTCACAGTATGACGTGTCAGGAAGGTTTGATGAAAGTTCTTTTTTGGATGCAGTAATCAGACAACAAAAATGTTGGAACATGGAAAGTGTCTTCTGTACGTCAATGTTAACAATAAAAAAGGTTGTAAAAATGTTCTTTGTACGGTTCTTAGCTCCTGAGAATATCCAATATGTTATCTAAGTATTCAGCCCATTGTTTGGTGAGAGAGAATCAATGTTAATTACCCGACCTCTTTACACAACTCACTCACTCACCGGATACACGTAATGCCGCCACTGTTTGATTAACATTGATGGCATGGTATCCCTTGCGGTATACAAATTCAAGCTCTTGTTCAGTTGGAGCCTGAATTCTAATCAGGTTCCCGTGGATAAATCCAATTACTGGAAGTGCGGTCTATGTCTTTTTGTGTCATCCGACCATGACTCGGCAATGCGTGATAAAACGCAGTAAAACACTATAACACATGCTAAAGCTAGATTGCAATAATATATCAAGTCATCTTAGTTGTAGAAAAACGCCAAAAGAAAATAAAAAATAGCATACAGACAGCACGAAAATGCAATACATTTATTAATGTCTAAAACTGGAAAAACAGAAATAATTTGCTGCTGCTTTATAGTCATACACGTTGTATATTATAGTGATATCTAGAAGTCATTAGGAATAAGTACTGGTTGAAAATCAGACGATGACCGTACTGATAATGATAAGGGAAGAAGACAATTGTCCAAATAAAATGTCAAGAGCGTTTTAACAAACTTCAGAGAAGTCCATTAAGCGGTTTTATATCCATTTCATAACCATCGATGGCGATCGCTATAGCAACGCAGTGAACGTGACTGTCTACGACTCGTCCTGTCAGAGCTGCACACAGGAAGGATGCCGGAAACTGGTAGCTTTTCTCCCCATTCTTTCGTTCCGAAGGTTATATCTTTTCACATTATGCTTTTGATTCTTCGAATTTATGATGTAAATGAATAATAAAAAATTTCCCAGCTGTGTGACTAGATTCCAAAGGAAGTCGATGCATTGCATTTACTGCTCTCGATTTGTGTCTTTAGCCAAACACGTGTCTGATCAACAGCCTGTGTTTTCAAGATGGAGAACTCAATCCACAGGATAACTCTCAGATTTGCACTGTCTCCCTTTTCTTGACAGAGTGGTCTAAAGTACCTAAAGTTCCATGTGTGAATAAGTAAGGATTCTCCATATATGGAGTGGCGTAGGAACCAGGGGGGCAGCGGGGGCAGCCCCCCCCCCCAAGGAAAATACAGGGGGGGACAGAGAATATCCGTTTTGCCCCCCCCCCCCAATATTTGAGACGTAATTCTCACAAAGAGCAAAGAACTGAAGAAAGGTAGTGGAATGTAGAGAGGAGACGGTCATCACCGTCACAAAAGCGAGCCCTGAGGCAAGTGGAGGCTCTAACACCTCTGACGATCAGATCGGGGACAGTCCGTTGGTATTGTTTGCCATGCTAATTGCAGGCTGTGTTGAAGCCTGAGCGAAGAAAGCAGCCGGACAGTACATCGGTACATCGAGTGTGGTCTCCGTCCCCCCTCCTCGAAAATGCGACGCCTTTTCTTTGGCGGTTTTCGTTTGACCAACATAAAACATCCCCCACCCACTCGCTGTCACCCTAAAATTATCTGCTATCGCTTACAACCAAAGGGGCCGCACTGGCCATCGGGAACACAGAAAGCCAGTAACGAATTAGTTGCATACCAATACCCAGTCTTGCCAATCAGACAGGAACCCTTACACTTTGTGAAAAGCTAGCGAAGCACGAGGACTTCCATCCCAGATAGCATTGAAACATTTTATAAATGTTTATAAAAATTTTACGCATTATGTTTTAATAATGTTTGCACAAAATGTTCATAAAACGTAAATTATGCCCATTAAAATTACGTTTTAAAAACGTTTAATTAAGGGCTTCTGGAAACGAGTTTTAAAAGTTTTATAAACGTATTTTCGTAAATGTTTTACACATGTTTTAAGCAAAATGTTTCAATAATGTTTGCAGAAAATGTTATTTAAACGTTTAATATGCCCATTAAAGTTAGGTTTTAAAAACGTTTAATTTTAAACCACACATACTCTCTGAAGTTCCACTTCAAACCTGGTAAGAATGACACACAGATTTTCATTTCCTTTTCATGAAAACATATTTAATGTCATTTGAGTATAAACCCAGGAAACATTTACATCATACAAATAACAATTTATCTTACTTGTACAACAAATGGTGACCATTTGTGATAGCGATGAATCAATGATACTCAAAAAAAAAAAAAAAAAAAAAGAGAAAAAAGTATAGGAATTAATTAAACAGTGATAAATGAAAGCAAAGGGATTTTCTTAAATGAACAGACTTTTAAATATTTCAATTTCAAATGATTAAAGGAGAGGTCTTGGGGCCCCGTGCTCCATTGGGAGTCGCAAGGAATAATTAAACTAAAATTAAGTAGAACTTTAGATTTACTATAAAAAAGAGTGAAATGCAAATGTACATTTGAATGATGCACAAAATACACAAAAATATGGTTATATCCCTCTGTAGATAACAACATTCAAATCTCTATCCTTATACAATAGACATATTCCAATTAACCAGGCTTTTTAGTGTTACAAAACTCTGTAAAGCAAAGCTGAACAAGGTTCATGTACTTCTTGTAAAGAGGCTTTAAGAAATTTATTTAGAACATGATCAGTTTGTCCTATGATAACTAAGAATAGGGATATCGTGTTGGTGCTGCACTTCTCCAGGGTTCCCAGGAATCAGGATGGTGCAGGTAAGGACCTTTCATGCATTTGTAAGGACTAAGTGATCGTCATCAATGCGTTAGGTTTTCTTATGTACGGTCGGAAAGAGGTATTATTTATGAATCTTCGGTCTTCTCTATTTTCTGAGATATGTATTACTATTCTAGTAATAAATAATCAAAGAGTTAATTTTGATGCCTATCTGCCATATTTAAATAACTTAAAAAGTTTTTACCTCAGGTGCCTGGCCTTAATTGAAGATGGGGATAATAACGATGTCACAGTTTTTACTTTCAATTTCTTGGAAGTCTCTTTTTGCCAAATCCCAACGAGGAAACGTAGCTACACAATTCTGCCATAACATTCCAGTAAATTCACAGGGCACAGAAACACAGTTGTCACTTCCTTGAAATATGCTAGCATTTAGTTTCGTTCTCTCCTCTGTTTTCTACCCCGACTCTTTCTGCTGCTGCTTTCTTCGATGATATTATCTGAAGCCTCCATGCACCCATTGTTCTTCTGTACTGCTTCTGAAGATAATAAAAATGGGAAAATTGGGATTTGTAAATTAAAGAAGGTTAATAGGTTTACAGATTAAAAACAGACTAAAAGAAGTCCCACACAGCTAGTGATGAAAAATGTCAATTTATATTATACAAAAATAAGCACTTCTATCAGCACCTCTCCTTTTTGGTTCAAAATATAAAACAAATCCTCTATCTGTAACTTTATAATAATAATTACTAATATTTATGCATCATCACTTACTGCATATCTGCACCTTTGAAAGCCCCTTGAATGCACACTTTTCTCCTCTTTGGCCTTTAGTTATAAAACCTTGTCGGCCAAGATTCGCCGCATGATCCTTTTCAGGCAATCCTTTGCATCCGTACCACCCACACAAGAGAGGCTTCTGATCTGCAAATGCATTAGAAACAGTAAACACATCTGTCAAAAATATTCCACATGTCATAGGCAAGACAGGGTGTAGTAAAAATATACATGGCATTGATTATTTGTGCTCACAAATCACCTAGTTAAGCTTAAACCATACACAAAATGCTCAACATTTACACGCCTACAAAACAAAACCCAAAACCCGTAGAACCTTTTTTCTGCCAAGAGTCTGCGATATTTGGTCAAACATTTAGTTATTGTATTATCAGGGTCAGACCACATGATGTTGCTAGCCTGAGATTTGGATGTTCTCACTGCATCCCTGCCTTAAACGAATACCGAAAATAAATCAGCGGGCACCTCTTTCACAAAAAAGCTGACATCTAATGGTTCATTCTCCAATAGCCATAAAAGTTATGAGGCTGAAACCTTTTGAAACTGGATTTACAATTTAACTCTCGTAATGAATCATGTTCCAAAATATATGTGTACGTTAGATTCACAAGAACTGATCCTTCTCAAATGTGTTCCCTACAAAAACATAAGGTTTTCAAAAACGTAAAGCCACGCTGTAAAAATTTACATAAACTACTACAAATTATTTCAATAAAGACTTTAACAATGAAATCTGTTTTACATGCAAGTAATTCATGAGTCATCATTAAGGCATCCTTGCAGCTCTAACAGCTCCTGCAAGAGTGCTAGAGCAGGTTTGTATTTTCTTATCAGAGCAGTCAAATGATTCAGCATATCTTTTGCTTCCTGCAGAATCAATTTTAAGTCTGTCCCATGTTTGAGAATGTGCTGGACTAATGCTGCAACAGCATGAATACAGCACAGTGATTGAAAGTGGACAATTCACTTTTAAATACTTTGACTATTGGTGAACAAAGCCTATTAATGGTGGTTGTGAAGCAGGCAGTAACTCTTGTATAACCAACACTATCTGCAACATCAGATTGTGAAGGGGAATTCACAACGAAATGGAATAGGTAAACCAATAAGAAAAAAAAGCCATAATATAAAATTGTCTACATCACCTGCGTTAAAAACTCCCTGGAGACTGCCTTCTACTGCTGCAGTTTGAGGTTTGTCTCTTCTTGTTCTCCTTGCAGAGCATCAATGGGGTGCTCTCGTGATGATGCCAATATTCTGGTGGTTAGTGCATTCACCTGTGGGCATAAATGGTTGTTTATCACTTTTGGTTGTAGTGAGTCTGGCAGTTGTGGTGCTGTATGTGCTGACTGAGATCTAAAGTAGTCTTTTTTGTGAGCTGTCTCGGCCTAACATAATTAACAAGCATACCAAATATTAATAAGTGTGCATTTAAATGAGAAGTTTTGAAAATTTAAGAATTTCTTATGTCAAAAATCGAAGAATAAAATAATAAATAATTCTTATGCTATACCAATCATAATATCAATATTACCCTCATGAAAAATTGAAATGAACTGCTGAAAGGATGAACTGGGATTGCCGTGGTTATTGTTAAACGGCAATTCTCGTTTCATGGCTCCAGACCACAAAAATTCTAATTACTGGACTCATACAAATGCCCCATTAACAGCACTCAAGCATTTTTGAAAAATCACAATAATGGGAATCTGTGCTGATTTTGTCAGGTATTCTCCAAACCTATGAATTCCTTGATCTCTGTTATTCTATAATTAAAACAGGAAACATCTATTGTTTCAAGATTTGCTGTATATTAGCTATTAACAACTGATTGTCTGACAACCAAATACTCATCTGAAAAGAATTTCTTTTCAAGCTATAAAATACTTCATGAATAATGACATGCACTGTTTTACCACACAATACTGTGCAAATTTTACATGAAAAATCAGTCTGTTTACTGAGATCACAGAGCATTTAGATGTTAATTGTCATATGGCTGTATTTTCCAGTCTGTAACCACAATAAACCCAAAGCAAGGTCTATGCGAAAGACACTGACAATATCCCAAAGCTTTTTTAAAAAAAAAATAAATAGGAACAATACTTTGAAACTGTATCTATAGACTGACCAAAACAATATTAACCAGGCTGATGCAACATCCAATCTATGAATATATATACAGTGATACCTCGGTTCTCGAACGCCTTGGTTTTCGACCAAATCGGTATTCGACCAGGAAATTCGAGAAAATTTTGTCTTGGAATCCGAACAAATATTTGGAACTCGAACATCCGAACGTCCGAGATGAGCCGAGTTGAGCCGAATGGCGTTCATTCAGCCAGAGATCTGTAGGGACCTACAGATCTCTGATTCCGCCCAGCGCGCCTTGCTTGCGTCATCAGTGTGAGTGCAGAGAGAGAGAGTGACGTTTTGTGGAGAGAGTCATGAAATGTGTGCAAATTGGGCAGAAAATCGCAAATTTTGTTGAACAACATCACCCTGATAAAGTGGTAGCAAATAGAGCAGTTAACATTTTTAATGACAATGTTATGTCCACTTTCCGCAAAATTTTGCAAAGGAGAAAAAAAACAGCAAACAATTGACAAATTCTTCCGTAAAGAAATCAGACAAGCAACTGCAGAGCAAGATTCTGATTCTCCTCAGCAAAAGATACAGAGAACAGAAACACCCGAAGAGCAGTTACCCTCTGTTTTTATTGAAGAGGACTCCCTTCAATACAATAACCATCCCCCTTCCCTCCTCCCTCCACATTCATTCCCTCCTGCCATAAAGTTTGGTAGAGGTACAGTAAATGAAACACAATTTACTGTACTGTACAGTACATTTTATTTATTTTTTTTTTGTTTTAATAAATACACTTTTATTTCTTATTTCTTGTTGAGACTCATGTTTTTCTACATATTATATACAAATTAGGCCAGTAAATAGGCATTTTCTGGGGCTTGGAACGAATTAATCCAGTTTCCATTATTTCCTATGGGTTTCATTGCTTCGGTTCTCGAACAATTTGGTTCTCGACCGTCCTCCCGGAACGAATTATGTTCGAGAACCGAGGTATCACTGTATATATCTATATGTGACAATGAACAAACAGTAAAAAAGTACCCCTTTGAACTCAAAATGCAAACATGCAGAGTCTAGGTATACCTGTCTGGCAGAGTTCTCTCCTTCACATGTTTTGTCACCTTACTTGGTGGCAAGTCTGCTGCCATATTTGTGTGCTGAAAAAAATAAACCATTATTCAAGAACCCTTCCCAGAAAGGCTAACTTTTTGTCGTGGGAGTGGGTTAAACTTTTCACTTTATTTGTCATATTTAGTCTAGAGATTATGACTGCATATACTTATGTCCAACTTGTATACTCAAGGAATTATGCTGAATGAAGGAAACATAGCAAGCAATTACTGTTCAGCTGACATGATTGTACTGACTGCAATTTACTTCTCTGGTATGCAATGTTATGATGCCATAGAAATAAAATGTTATTAAATAAAACTATCATCAATGAAGGATAGTTTAAGAAAATAAAACAAACAAATAAACATCATAACCAAAAATTATTATACAATAAAAGTGGACACACATATACGAAGACATACATGATTTAATAACAATAATAAATGCAAAATTTGTAAAGCGCATACTCACACTCCGTTGTCTGTATCGAATCTGTCTTTTTCTTTCGGTTCCGCCAACTCTGCTTCAACAATTTTATTTACTCCGCTTCGTCCAGTAGGACGACATGATTTGGACATCAGTTGCCTTAACGTCTTAGATTATGTACGAGCGCACTATTCAAAACGAAAACTTTGTTTGACAAATCACACCTAATAAGCATACATTAAATCTGTGTTGTACTAGAACACGGTATATAAGCGTTTTACAGCCCAATGTTTTTCGCAAAGCACGCGTGTCGTAAGCAGCACAAAATTTCGCGCCGCGTGGAATCATGGGAGTACACACAACAACGAGAATAGGAAATATTTAGTTACGTAGCATAGATGTTTTATAAACTGCGAATGATTTTAGAATATCAAACCTAGTGATAAGAAAATATATAGCAAAGTATTTAAAATGTTTCTTGTGAGGATTGTCAGTATCTACGCCGCAAAGGTACGCAAATAAAATTTTGAGGTGTTTTAAAAAATTTCGTCATCAGCGGGCTTATGACGCGCAGTGATAGACGTTAACTTTTACATGTTTATAAAACATTTATTTAACATTTAGGTTTTAAATGGTTTATTTTCTAACACTTTAAAAATGTTTTAAACATGTTTCATTTTAAAATGTTTTTTGGTAAATTTTTAAAAAATGTTTCTAAAATGTTTCATATAAAACCTAAACCTTATTAAAACCATGTAAACCATTTTTAAACGTTTTTATAATGTTTCCATGCTATCTGGGATCTTACTAGACACCAACGGTTTAGTGCGAATTGACGGCTTTGACTTCACCTAAGTAAGGCAAAGACTCCGAGTCCCTATATTGGTAGTTTTCTTTACAGACAGAGAGACTGGTATTATTGCAATCTACGACTCAGGGGGAAGTGCAAGTAACATTTCTAAAACTACACAAGGGCACTCTTTTATCATCAACGACTGTGGCTGGTACTCAACATAAGTTATCTGTGTTATACTGTTTGGTTTGTATATATGTGTCCGTGTTTTGGTAGATGGCCATAGAACGTGTCGCATCGCTGGCTCAGCACCGTCGGGTAGCGGAGCGAGGAAGGGGTGGCCCTGCGGCTATTCCCACCCTAGTTTCGTCCCCTGGCCACGGTGGTCTGGCCAGTTTATGGCCCTTAATTATAGGGTAGCCTTGCGTCCCTTTCTCTCTGGTCTCTTTGATTCTCTTTGGGGTGGATGGGGCTATTTTCCCAGGGTGTGCGGACTCCGAGTTCAGGTATAGGGCTGTGCCTCTTTGTAACGTGTATTATCTCGCGGACGCTGGGCCCTGTGGGTAGGGAAAGGTTCTGGAGGTTTCTCGAAGCCTATAGAAACCTGCCACACAGGACTGGGAGGACGGCGGGGCGGAAGAGGAGTTTTTGCGGTGGTGGAGAGACCTGTGCCCGTCTCTGGGAGTAGTCGGGGGTTTGCCACGTGCTGTGTGTACTGTCGCTGGAACTGGCGCGGTGTCTAGAAGAGGGTTCCAGCAACCAGCGTATTTTCCCCGCGTTTGTTGTGAGATAGAACAAAGCGTGTCACGAGCCGTTGGGTGAGTAGGCTTAATTAATCTTTACTTTTGTTTTTCCACGCAGTTTTTCTTCCTTAAAACAAACAAAAACATACCTGAGAAGTTCCATGACACAAACGCGCTTGAATAACTGTCTCATGCTTGTATTTAAAGAGAGGGTTGATCTGCTTAATCTGGACGAGATTGCAATGGAGTTCATTAATAGAAATCACCGAAGACGCAGTTTTTTTGGCACACTGACTTGCCAACCTTGATTAATATGATTTATATGATTATAACGTTTATCACATTTCTTGTGAATGCGTTAGCCGGGGAGTCATTCTTTAATTTGTTTTTTCTTATTTAATGCTGCTTTGCCTTTTAACAATAAAGCAGCGTGTTGTGATACTGTGTACGTGCGTGCGTGCAGTACCCCCCCCCCCTCCTTTTTTACGTAATCCCTAGTAGCATTGAAAGCGGTACCCATATGGGATTCATCTGCCAAACCCATATGGGTACCAGGCCGAAAGTGAAAAACGGGCAAAGCATGGGACCCATATGTGTTTTTCCGTGTAAACACCGGGTAGATCCCAGATAAATCCCAGTTGAATTCTTGATGATATTATTGGTATTTTTAGGTATTTTGACATATCCTGATTGACAACAATGTAAATCACGATATGCCAAAATTCCTAAAAATACCAATAATATCAAATACATCAAAATAACCTTATAAATGCCAAACAAATGGATTAATAAGGAGTGTTTTGCCATGATTACATTAATTAAGCAGCAAAAAAGTGCACAAAAAATGCAAAATGTTACACACAAAAAAAAACAAAAACATGATTTGTCGTTTACTGACGTTTATTGAAGTTAAAATGTCTGTGAAAATAAGGATAAAAAGCAAGGTAATTAAAAAAATAATTTACAATATTTAATTTGTGAAGCATTGTCCCATTTAAATGCATAAAAAATATTTTCTCATGACATGTTAATGCAACACTCGTTATTTGATTATGAGTTGAAGAAGAAGCAAAAACATGTATCCACTGACAAAACCATTAAAATTAAACTGCAGTTTTACATCAATTAGATTTTTCCCAAAGAAAAGGCTCAAAGATCTATTACAATATATCAAATAATGAGCATGAACTGAATTGCTTTCAAAAGGGAGTGATTTAAGCTTCAACAGACATTTCTTATTATAAATAAAATCCACGAAATTAAATAAAAACGGTTTCAGGCTGGATTGCAGCTTCTGGTAATAACTACAACCATTTAAAAAACATATGCAAATTTAAAGCTTGTACTTTTATAAATAGCTGATACAAAAAAAATCTCGCGAAACCTAACAGTTTTTTTTCTGCAGATAAAGTTGTACAGCTTTACTCGTCGTCCACCCCATAACAATTTACTGACTTGTACAGGCTGTGCTCAGCCCCTTCCCTTCTGCTATTCTCTCAATCCCGAGCACCAGTTAACCAAATTGATGTATGCACCTGCAGGTCAGCATATGTAGCTTCAGGATAACTTTTTCTTGCAGCATCTAAAAATAGAACAAATATAAGAATATGAGATCGGCATAAAAAGTAATCACTTAATTGCAGGTCACGACCCTAAAATACAGAATATAATGAGAAAAAAAAAAGGAAGGTAGAAGCAAATCATATAGATATGTAAAGTGCCATAACAATTTTAAGCGTTATAATCAGAAAGGAACTACAAGTGGAACTGCATTAGAATTTCTTTAGGCAGGCAAACTCTGGACATATACTGATTTTTTTTAAAATCCCAATACATGCGAACTGTAAAGATATCTCTCAATTGTTGTGTTCATTCCTTTCTACACAGAGTTAACCAGATGATTAAAGGACTAGACTCTGCATAAACATGTGTCCATATTTTTAATTTTGCAATGTAATTGAATCACAATGAAATGAGGTAGGAAATGTTCGCCATGCTAGAGTTGTCTCCCTGTAATGTTTTTTTTAAATCTCATGAAAACAGTCAAATATTTAAATCCTTACCCTGAACTGTTTGTAAAGTAAAGGAGTGGTTCTTGAGTCCCTTCTTCTCTTTCAGACCATTGAAGCTGTAACACTGGGCTGAGTCAGTTGAAAATAGCACAGATAGTGTGCTCCTCACCACGTGCTTTAAAGTGAATATTCCACCCATTGCCAAATGGCATTCCTGGAAACAGACAATAATAAGCATACATCATTTTTTAAAATAAAAGTTGCTGTGGGCAGTATCATGATACATGTTATGAGAACTAGTATTATAAGACCAAAATATGCATGAAAACCATTAAGAAAGTTTCCCATTTTTCTCTGTAACCAAGCTGAAGTTGTTACAGAAAATTTATTATCAGCTGTAATCCATGCCAGCATAACAATGCCTTTGTTACTTTTTAGTACTGCAGACATGTCATTTGTTCTATAAAATAAAATGCTATAAAAACCTTTAAAGGGAATAGCAGAAATAGATTTGACTCCTCCTACTAACAAATCAGAATACAGCACATACTGAGTGTGTCCGTTTTCCTGGGTCAGTCTTCCAATCCCACTCCAGACGGTCAACATCCTCTGAAGATTGTAAGGGAAACTGGAACCCCTCTTGCAGTTTTCCTCCTGTCACCTCCTTTTCCTGGTGTTGTTTCTCCATCCTTGCGAGCCTCCTTTTCACATATTTTATATCATCTCTCATCTCTTCCACAAGAGACAGCTGCTGCTTTCCCAAGTTTCTCTAGTTGAGCTGGAACCAACGAACACAATAGCAGAAAACATATAAGATGTGATCTTTGCTGGCTTCGCTATAATTCCCAATGCCTGGAAAATATCACTACTCTTGGTTGCTTTTCCCATTTGTCATATATCTATTTGATATCTGATCCATATGTATTTCAATTTTTTGTTTTCACTATGGCAAAAGAAGGCTGAGATTTTCCACTTCTGGCTATATTTCACAAAAACACTGTTAATAAGTCTTGGCCGAGGGTAAGAAAAAACAAACTTTTAAAATGATTATAAACAAAATGACTTCAAATTACCTTCCAAGGGGTTTTGGGTCCCTATGCTGGCAGGACGAAAACCTGAGAATGAGTGTTGGAGATGTGAAGGCAAAGGTGAAATAGTACTTTGTCGATAGCTGCTACTTGGGGACACCCTAGGGCTGACAACTACTGGCGGCAGAGAGTATGGCAATGGTGGTGGACACTGCTGCATTGAATGGTCATCACATAGTGATTCCTCGGCATTCTTCTCTCCTTCGATGTCTGTTAGCTGTGCATCCCTGTGTCAAATGAATATATTTGCATAAACTTATTAAGCTCAGTAAATTTAAAACTATAAGCTGTTGATATGTTGTTTAAAAACTTTATTTTTTTTAAAGAAAATTTTATTAAGAAAAAATTTGTTTATCACTTTAAGTATGCTATTTTACCAGGAAATTGACACAGCCTTGTGTCCTTACAATGTCCAAAAAGATCCCTAAAATTAAGAAGAGAAAATGAAAACAGACCGAAATCTAATCGGAGTTATCCGTGGCCTTTTTGTTTGATTGGGAGTATTTGTGTCATCACTCTCCACCTGCGACATTTCTTTCAGTCTCTCGCAGATTTGGCTAGCTGCTTGGTAGTTACCTTCATGGAAATATTAAAAAGTAGCCAAATTAAATTTCACCAATCCAGACCAAAAGTATATCATACATTTCCCTTTAACAATACTACACTTTTATAGTGCAGCATAATAACCAAAGTTACAGTACCTGCTACAGTGTTCCAACAGTCCAGACATCATCTTTTTATCTCCTTCCTTTTTCCTGCAGTACATAATGGTATAGCAGTCATTTTCACAATGCTCACACGCTTCATAAATTTTCTTTCTGATATAAATTCATTATGAATTAAAAAATTGCACTTACTTAATGACTTGTGCAGGCAAACTGGATGCATGGGCCATGAGGAATCTGGTGTTTAATAATGAAGCTTGCTGATTTTGGTGGCCAGTTGCACATCCTGCGACCACTGGAATCTTTAAAAATGCTAGCAGCCAGCTGTCTGAAATTACAGCTACTGGTCCCTTTAAACCTTCTGCTTCTTCCAAAAATTCAACAACATGGAATAAGGCCATCTGCTGAAACAACATGCAGTTTGTAGGCATTTTATCCTAAATATGCAAAGCCTATTTCTTTGTAAACATCACTGTTAAATAAATATGTAAAGCAAACATAAATAAAATATGTATGTGTATAGCATATTTGCACTGATAGTTCAAATGCAGGTGTTAAACACTACATAGCCCAGTACATTTCTTTCCCTCCTAAAGGCTAAAGGCGGTAAAACCCCCTTGTACCAATGAATTTACCCCCTTTTCAAGAAATTATTAAAAAGTAGCTGAACAAGATAGAAGATCTTCTAGAACAATTCAAATTGATAATGACAGATCAAAATGTGTTGAAGTGTTACCTTAATTTTTCTTAAGAACGTACTTTTATGATAATCCAACCAGACTAGATTTAGACAGAGATTCTTTAAGTCCAAGGTGAAAATAATATCCAGAACTATTTTCTACAGATCTAATGTTTAACTTTTGGGGGGGTTTTCAACAGTGTTCTGGGATGCTTGGGGAGAGGTGTTTCGTTTTGATCCTGATCTAGATTTTGCGAAGCTGAAACCCATCGCGAATGGATGCTAATATCGAAATATCGCCAGTTAAATCGTAATCACAAGTTACTGGAGGAAATTCTGACAGCTCCGAATTCTCTGCATCATTAATTACGACTAAAGAATTATCAAATTGCTAGGGTTCAGAACTGCTGAGCCTGCCTTTACTTCTTTCTTGAAAACTTCTGCATTTATTGCTTTCATGTATTTCTGAACGTGTGCTCTATAATCCTTCTCCTATGAACGTGGTATTGATCTGCATTAAATTTGAACATTGTTGGAATTAATAAATAACTAGTATATTTAATTTAGAGTATGTATAAGTTAGATAAACGTACTGTATTGTTGAACAGTCGAATGCTGCTTGCAATTTGATCCTGGAGAACACTTAAATTTCCGATCAGCTGCAGAAGAACAAAATGGCGAACAGAAAAAAAAATTTGAAAATGGCGGCCTCGGTCGCTGTGCACGTATGCCATTGGCTAAAAGTAGTTGCTTGTATTAGGAGATCCAGTCAGAACCGGATTTTCGAGATCATATGGGACAATCTTTATGGGACCCAGATGGGACCTATTTGCCATGCTGCTAGGGAAGTTTCAAAGATTTGAATCCTGCGGTCACTGATATCAGTATTGAGTGCAAAAGATCTCTCTGCAACTATAACAGATTATTCGAGGTACGTATATATATATATATAGTCTATATTTTTGTATATTTTCAGGCAAGCTAGATTGTTTAGAATAAGTATTTTTATTCCACTGCCTGTGGTCTAAGTGATGTTGGGAATATATTATACATAAAAAGTGCAGATACAATTAGCTCCTGTCAATTAGCGGTATATTCAATTCTGCTGACAGTGAACTTTTGACCAATTAACCTTTGCTCAGCTGCTGAGTTCCATATATGCAGTTGTTTTGTGCCGATAAACAATTCATAAAGGTTTACGACAAATTCAAACAATCATTGTAAATATGTCGTGTTTCTAATGCTCATTATTTCCTATATCTGTTTCTGGCCCGTGCATTTATCAGTAGATTATTACAGATATTTCTTTATTAATATAGTAATTCTGTTAGCAAAGATGGAGCAAATTTTAGTGCAGTCGTACTAATAATTTTTTCATAATTATCTTATAATTAATTAAGAATTGAATTGCCAGTTGAGTATAGTATTTCATTGTAATGAAGTTAACAGATTTAATTGTTTACAAGTTTTATGCATTTACAAGTCGTTCTTGAAGCATCTTTGTGTAATGCAAGCAGATACATCTGATGACATTCTAACACACTTCAGTATAATGAGCTTTAAAATCTACTTTGCTGGGAGTATCCGAGGTGGTCGCCAGGATGCTGCGTTATATGAACGTATAATTAAACAACTACAACAATATGGCCATGTCTTCACAGAGCATGTTGGAAATCCAGACCTTGAGAAAGGTTAAAGAAATTTGCTTCCAATATATGGTTCTATAAACATGTGTTTGTGTGTGTGAGAGAGAGAGAGAGAGAAAGAAAGAGAGTGCATCTACGACAATGTATCTTATCAATATTTAATATATTTTACTGCTTACCTGTCCAATGTTATCAAATGTAATATGACAATACTTTCCAACATACCGAAGTAGTTATTAGAAATATAGTCATTATTTTCCCCCAGAGTCACTGTCATGAAATATTTTGAATTCATTTTAATAGAGGAACCATCTTGGACATTACATTATCTGATACACAATCTAATTTCAAGAGTTTATTGTTTCCAGGAGAAGTAGATACAACAGACAAACAGATTCATGACAGAGATATGAACTGGATGCAAGAATCTGATGGTAAGTTATTCCTGTCATTTCATGTAATTTTATACTATTTTGAAGTTATGCAAGTTTATGAATGTAGAATCACAGGCTATACAGAGTTTTCCTAGGTGTATTTTAATCACTTTCTGCTTTGAACATTCCTGCCATAGCTGTGTACAAGTATGAATAGTCCATCTGGTATAAAGAGTTTTTACTGGTTTGCATATTTATTGTTTTAACATTGTTATTGTTATACATTAAAACTGGTTACATTTTACATAGTCAACTTTGTATTGTAAGCATTTTTAAAATTTGAGAATTTTAAATTATTTTTAAAAAACGTATTTCTTTGTCCAGTCCTTGTGGCAGAATGCACACAACCATCTCTAGGTGTTGGCTATGAGATAGGGCAGGCTTTTGCACTCAACAAGAAAATTCTTTGTCTGTTTCGTCCAGATTCTGGGAAATGTAAGTGCCATTGTTTTCCTATATCATTAGATAAATCATTAATAAGTGTAATATGTTATTTGCATAAAAAGCTCAATATATTTAATGAGCTCACCTAAAAATATAGTAGCTAATACAAACAAAAGTGTCAATAATATCCCTAGCATCAAAACCTTGGGGTTTTTTTTGGGGGGGTCAGTGGGGAAAGGTGGTTGCAAACAGAAGAGGAAAAAGATTATCTCTACTATAATGAGAGAAGAAGTTCTTGTGGACTTGAAAAAAAATGCAAGCATAATGCTGTGTTTGATATTCTCTGGTCATTCACACTGTATCATACCTTTGAAGAAAAACAATGTAGCGTAATCTGTATATCTAGTATTTATCCATTCATCTAATCATGTCTACCTCAGTCATTATGAGTCAAGTGTATATTATATTTTAAGATACAAATATGTTTTAGAGAAATGGACTGAAACATTTATATCTGGAAGTTCCAATGTTGTTTAAACTGTTTTCACCTACAGTTGTAAAGACACAATTTTGTGTTTTATTTCAGCGCTATCAGCAATGATTCGAGGAGCAGAAAATGGCACCTCATTTGTTGTTAAAGACTACAAGGAAGGAGACATCCCAGACTTGCTAAAGAACTTTTTCTCAAACCTTTAAGGAAACAATAGCTGACCTGGCATAATTTAGATTAAATGATATGCCACATCTCTAATCTTACTTTTATTTTGCGTCTGTTGCTGAAATGATGACATAAGAAAAAAAGATTCATTTCACCTGGTAGCATTGTATGAAGAACATGCCTGAGTGTTGACCATCATGTTCTTGACAATCATCATCATACACTTGCAATTTAGGCCACTATACAAACTTGATATATCCATCTGGGCACAACAATTACCTCCCTTTGCACACAGAGATGATTCCTGTAAACTGAAAAAGGTCTTCCTAATTCAAGGCCTGTCCGTGGGTTAGGTTCCATGGGGTTACTCATTCTGCAGAAGTCAAGCACCATCTCCTTCCTCTTAGAAACACATAGCTGGAGACTAGTGTTACTGCACCATGCTATCATAGGATCAGCCTTCTGGCAGTTTGCATTCTCATTAATTGGTTTTCATGATGGACTTGCTAGTGTCGTCAAAAAGTTTCATCAGAGTAGATTCAGAAATAAAATATAGTTGTTACTGAAGACAATACAGGAATAAGGGAGAGAGGACACAACCTTGAGGAGTTAAATTCTGCCGCAGGACTCAGCATTTTGGTGACTATTTTGAATGCGCCTGCAGAGCAGATTTTATGCTGAGGTAAAAAGACACACACACACACATGAATAATTTATAAAAAGTTGTGAACTTTATTGAAAATAATTCTTATAAAATTAATTCTTAATTAATATCTGTGATTGTGAAAAAGTGAGTGTTATAACACCACACCAAAATTTACCTGTCTTTGCTAAAAGATTTATTTTACGATGAGGTTTATAAATTTATTTCTTAATAACTGTGATTATGAAAAAAGCTACATGGCTGCACTAAAATTTACTAGTCTTCGCTAAAGAATTATTACTACTAATAACACCTGGAATAAACTACTTGTGCATTTTATAAAGCAAAGGGCAAAAAAAAACATTAACCTAGAGCAGATTTAATAATAGAAGCCCAGTGTGTTTAAAATGCTTGTTTGACCTGTTTCACGATCCAGGATACAATAAACAGTAACAACTTGATTGTGTTTGAGCACGGACGTGTATATAAGTGGATTGCTGTCTGCCAGTATCAACATAGCCTCTTGCAAAGTTCTCCGCTGTTAGTCTGGGCGAGCCTAAACAATTAAAGAATGTGACTAAACTGGAAACTTTGTAGTAGATATGCCTCGTTTTAATAGTTAACTAGAAGGAAAAAAAAAGTCGTCTGCCAGCAGTCCGTGGTTTGAGTCAGTCCTAATTATAAATCAGAACCACAATGTAGAACCAGGCGGATGTTTATTGCTTGAATCAGTCCCAATTATAAATAACAGTACCGCATATTATTAGACTCCATAATATTGGACATCTGAAAGCACGTAAGTCATATTCTACAATATCTTTCACAAAGAATGTTGCATGTGCGGTCACTCTTTCTCATCATCATTATGATCACAATTTATATTAACTGGCATTCGGATGACCGAATTAAGGTGGTGTGTCAGTGCTTATTGTCAGTTTTATTTTACTGACTTTCCCATTTTCTAAAATTTAACACACATGATAAACAACCTCCTAACAAAGTGTAAACGTGCGCTTTATATTGCAACAGGTCCCAAACATTTCGCTGACCGTAGGGACCACAGACTTCATCAGATCATAGAAGTCTGGTAATAATAATAATGTGAATTTTTAACGCAAGATAGATCGCACTTTCTGCACAGACCAATATATTGATAAATGAAAGATAACAGCCAGTATACATGCAGTGAGGTATGTATAGGCACACTGAACAACATAATAAAGAGGTACAAGAGTAGAACGTAAAGCAATAGATGATATGCCACCAAACGCACGTGTTGTAGTGGTCAAGCAGGTCATACCATTCTGACAGAAATATGTTGTTAGTCAATTTGTGGTATTCGGTGATGGTCTATGTATAATCACATAAGATGAACTTTTCTGTCTGGCAATGAAAGTCTTGCATTAATAAATTCAAATGACCAGTGTCCACGCAAGGTGACTCACGAGAGAAGTTTTAAATATCTCAGAAATCCCCCTCCGCGACTGGCACGGGGGGAATGACCATCTACTAGCTGTAGTTAGCTGGGGTCTACATGATTGTCACTGATAAACTCCACGATCTCAGTTAATTGTTCTCTTTCTGTGCTTGCTTGTTGGATGAGACAGATCGAGGGCTATAGAAAGCGCGATACGGAGGTGTAGCGAGAGGATGGAGAAGAGCGTGTCCTATCGTTTAGAGTCGAGACAGAAAAATGCGATATTACGACAGTGCAGAAAAAAGCAGATATAAAAATTGAAACAAGCAAAATAATTGTAAAATGTTTACTAGGAAGCTGATATTACTCTGAGCCGACTGACAATTCCGACATTTTGAGGCAGTTTTCTAAAAATGTTGGATCTTGTCTCTTTGCCAGTTTTTAAATAACGTCTGCCTGCTTACCTCCCACTCCCTCTCAAATTCTCTCTCTACCTCTCAGACACTGTTTCAGGTGAATCAGGCATATCTTATCACAAATGTCTCTCTCTTTCTCACACACACACAACACTCCAAGGGACGCAAAGAAGGAAATTTTCTCAGATTGCTCTGTCTAGCTATATAATTTGTTAATTCTGCATTTTGCCCATAACCGTCAGGGGTACTCAGGGTACTCGGTTTTCTCACCCAGCATCTCTTCTCCTACAGAGTGCAAAACCTCCCCAAGGTGAAAGTAATTTTCTGCTTAGCGAACCAACCAGCCAACCTCGATCTCTTTGAATATACGTATTTATAAAGCCTTCGGTTAATTAGTATCAATAGTGGATTAAAGGCCATGGTAACCTTATTTCGTTTAATTGATTTTGTGGGATATATGATAATAAATTTATCAATTAAAAAAAATTCTGTAAGAGATCTTGATCAGATTAGTATTTTATTTCTGTTTTTGTAGTTTTTGAAGACCAGAAGAAATGAACATGCCTCTCTTGACAAAAGGAGAATATGTGAAATTTAAAGTGTCTCTTTTTTATTCCAGGGGAACAAAACGCAAGTTGCTGTATCTTCAAAAAATCTTCAAGACAAACCCATGAATCATAAATGGAACATATTTTTCTCAGAAAGTGTTGGCGGTGGTCGAAAATACAAGGAACTGTATGAAAGAATTGTAGAACAGCTGCAAGATTATGGTGTCTTATTGTCTCAGTTTGGGGTGATCCTGATGAAGATGAATGTAAATATTACTTGTTTCAGAGAGGCTGTTGTTTGAAACACGCTTATGTAGCAAAAGAGCAACTCACCCGCTCAGACTACACACATTGACATAACTAGAAATGTACCAATTTCCTTTAGCTTTCACCAGTCATCTTCAACGGTTGAATACAGGGGATCTTTCAAAATACGCCACAGAATCTTGAGAGAGAGGGGACTAATCTTACTGATGGTGACTGGTTGGACAACCTTAGAGAAACTTTCATATAGTGGGGAACGATATCCATGTATAATTTTGTGGATAAGCGGTGTTTTAACATAGAGTATTTTTTCTTATTCATATGAGGATTATTTGCTCTTCTTTAGTTCCTAGGTTTCCCTTCCGTTTCTTTAAGTAACTCAAAAGATCAGTGATAAAAACAGAACACACGCACATACATGTCTGCCCAAGCTGCTCGAGACTTGTGAAAGTGAGAATTTAGAAACTCACCCAAATAGCTAGAGAGTGGCCCCGCGTTGGTTGCATATTTCCTTACTGTAATAAATCCAAATATTCCAATTTCACAATACAATACATTGTTGCAGACATGGAAAAAAATCAGTGGAGTGAGAGGGAACTGCATGACCAAGATTTGATATCGCTTGAACACTGTGACGGTGAGTTGTGTACATTTGTAGTTGTTTGAGGGGATGGAGACATGTTTGATACAATGCTTATATGTATAGTTTGGATTACACTTCAGTATTTTTTAAAATGTGCCTTAGCTTTCGTGTTAAAGGTTTGATCTTGATATGATACAATTGTTGATTGCTTCAGGAAGAAACTATATTTAAGAAATCAATACGCTTCCAAAAATTGATGATTTTATTCGCAGTGTTGGTGGCTGAATGCTCAAATCCGTCGTTAGGAGTTGGTTATGAGATTGCACATGCAGTGCAACAGAACAAAAGGATCCTGATCCTGTGCCTTGCAGATTCTGATGACAGTAAGTTGAAATGATATGTCTGTAGATTTTTGTATGACTGGTGTGTGTAGACTTCTATTTGCAATTGAGAAATTAAGTGATGCTCATAAAACAAAGGCTATGTCTATAACATCAAAATTTTAATGTTTTTCTTGGAATTAGGAGTAGTATTGGGATCTTTGTGTGTAATTAGACTTGTACATTGTAAAACCTGTTTATGTGCCTCAAACTTTTTGGGTTGATGACAGGCGAGAAGCATATCATCTCTGTTTGTCACTGAATAATTGTCAAGTGATTTAAATCTAATCAAATAACAATGAAAGGTCATCAAGGACATTTACCCTCCCCCTCCTTTGATGCTTTAGAAAGATATTTTAGCCATTTTGTTTTATTTTTGTACACAAATAGAACTGCCGTCCAAGATCCGAGGACTCCACAACGGTACAACTGTCATTGTCATGGAATATCAGGAAGAAGAGCTGGAAGACATTCTTAGCCATTTCTTTTCCAAAATAGATAAGATAAGATAAGATAAGACTTTATTTATCACAGAGGGCAATTCTGTTGCAGCTCGATTAAAATTCAAATTCATACACAATTGCATACACAAAACTATTCAAGCCTCATTCATTCCACAGCCCCATTCAAAAGTCGAATGTGACTGGATTTAAAGTTAATCTGGCAAACATTTTGTCTGTCCAAAAATGTTCATTTCGTGGTAGTAGTTTAGAAACCCCAATTGACGATGTCCGGCAATTTCTGATACAAGTCTAATATCAATAAAGTTACAATAATGGAATCATACTTTGTATATTGTAGACTTTGATCTTTTATTTATCCAAATGTACTGTAATAAAGCAAAATTTAAAGACTGCTCGCAAGGATACCCAGCGTGGCCCGAGTGATGCCCACCAGACTGTCAGCGCACAATACATGCGCACAGAAGCAGATCAAAAGAGAATGGAGGGAAGGAGAAACACGCTCTGGGTGTTTCACTTTGTTTGTCCTTAAGGGGAAATAAATATTGCTTTACCAGAAGCCACGCCACTCCCTTGATTGCTCCCCCTGTTTCTGTGAGTTTCTTTCAAGTCTTGTATTTTAAAACATTGTCCACGTTTGTTGTGAGTAGTACACGTGCATTGCAATTTGCAGTGCATTGTAGACTTTTGAATGTCACAAATTATGTTACGACGGTTTTTAATACACACAGTATTACAATAATATGTCGTTAGTTTGTTTATTGGTCAGACAAATTATACATTATCAAATATGACGCTTTATATCGCTTTTTGCGAGGAACTATAAATTTCAACACCCGCACTAAATCTCGGAACCTCGGGTAGTGAACGCCTCCGATAGCGAACATTTCGGATACCGACCATCTTTCCAGAACGGATTGTGGTCGTTAACCGAGGTTCCACTGAATAAGGAAGGATACACCCCTGACTTGCCGTCGCGGGAGACCACAAATACGTCATCCTTCAAATGACGTCATTGACTGATGTCATTGAATGAGGTCATTGACCGATGACGTGTCACATGCCGTGGAGGTGGCAGCCATATTGACGACGTTGGTAGATTTTGCGGTAGACGATGAGAAGGGCGAACGCATCCCTCACCATGCAGTGAGGACCTCATGAGCCGGGCGCCGTTTCAAGTAGACGCTGATATTCTGAAAAAGAGACTGAATAGTCTGACAGCACGGACATCGAGGCTCAGCGCCGAATACGATCTGCTTATGGAGCGAGTGGAACTGCTGGAGAAGCAAGGACTCCAGAACAACGAACTGGTCTGTGTCCTTTCAGATAGTTTCCATTCACCGACGGTGGTGGTGACTACAAATTAGCGCGGCTTTCAATGCAGAATGTATTAATTATCTCAAAAGATTCCGCGCCCTCTTCCCATACAATAAATAAGTACAACCTTAAAATAAACACTAGTGGTAGCAGCCTTGTGTCAGATATAAGGGTTTATAACTGTGGCTGACATTTCCTTCACGATAACTGCGTGAATAACAAAAAGATAAGGAATTGCATATGTGCAAAACCTAACTTTCGCATGTCCATTGCGCTAAAAAGTAAAATCCGTCACCTTATAAAAACAATCAAACCCAAAGAAGAATATGAAAGCTGTGCTAAATGAATTTATTTGTGCAAAACCTAACTTTCGCATGTCCATTGTGCTAAAAAGTAAAATCCGTCACCTTATAAAAACAATCAAACCCAAAGAAGAATATGAAAGCTGTGCTAAATGAATTTATTGATGATGATTGATGATTGATTAATGATTGATTGATTATTTGATGATGATGATGATGATGAGGAGGAGGAGGAGGAGGATGGATGAGGATGGATGGATGATGATGATTGATGATTATGATGATGATTTGTAGTGCGCAAGTATCCATTCCGAAGAACGCTCATTGGGCAGAAAAAAAACAAAACAAAAACAAAAGAAGAAAAAATAAAGTGAACAAATATATAAAACACCAGGAAAAGTAAAAAATATAGACAGAAGTGTTTCTTGGTAGTTTAAGACTGGTTTGAAAGAATTCATATCCTCTGAATTCATATCGTGTAATATGCATTTTTTTAAAATCAATGTGATATTGTTTAATATTCATTTTTCTTAATCTTCGAGTTATTTCTTTTGCTTTTGACTCAGAGTACGCATGCCCACTAAGTGTGCTTCAGAAAATGTCTTCAGCAGCATAGTCGTCGTTGTCGCTGTGGTGAGCAA
The DNA here is from genome assembly GCF_003073045.1 of Pomacea canaliculata. Classification (NCBI taxonomy): domain Eukaryota; kingdom Metazoa; phylum Mollusca; class Gastropoda; order Architaenioglossa; family Ampullariidae; genus Pomacea; species Pomacea canaliculata. Next base: position 16,287,407 of record NC_037603.1, read on the forward strand.
GGGAAGTTTGACACGAACTGTTTCTTGTTTAGATGGAGAAGGAGACAAAGGTGGTGCTACTTTTGGAGTTCTTGATGCGCGATGACGTCAGAGCCCACGTCATCAACGACTACGTTGTCGTGTTTTTCCGGCTCGTGCTTTTGAAGATGCGACAGCAGGGCCACGACTTCGACGACGTGCTGCAGCTGAGCAAGGCGCTGGGTGAGGAGGAAGTGGCCCTTGTCTTCAGGTATAAACAAGCACTCAGTCTGTCAGAAATATAAAATCACATAAACAGGTCTGTTTCCTAATTCATACCTTTCTTACCTTCAGGACCGAAGAATAGCACTCACTGTATCACATATACCAAACGTTACGTCATAGGTCCAATGTGGAATACAATTTTGAACGTTGCTTGTGTTTGAAAAACAACGATTACAAGTTTCATTCATTAAATTTTGCAGGCACTTTCATTTTTATCTAATACAAACGGGAAGCTTTTCCTATGATGAAACCACGAACTCCTAAATATATATATCCGTGATGAAACATTATCAATATGCGTCCATCCTTCACCAATAAAGATTTTAGTTACTAAATTATTAGCCTGTTGGTATATTCATGGTACTCAATTACTTGAATTGGCCAGACGTCAAATCCCTCTTCACAGAAACAAATGTTTACATCAGCAGACTACTGAGCTACAAGTGCAACTGTTGGTTACTGGACATCCTCTCTCTTACAATTCATACATACAGTTATCACTTCGGGGATTTTTTTTTTTTTAACCATAAATGCCTGCCTCCAGCATCAAGCTTCCTTCCCTCAGTTATTCACGACCTTTGAACCTTGCTGCATTTTGCTGCAGGCTGATCCTGCGGGACCTCGATTTCCCCGAGAGTGAGCTTGGCTCAGTGTTAACGCTGCTGGAGGCCACCAAACACCGGAAGTGGCCTTCCCCCGACGCCTCGCAGGTGCAGACGTCGTCACCCGCCGGGGACGCGCAGATTTCCTCCGCTCTCATCTACCTGCGCGCACAAGACGAACTTGACCCTCAGGTCAACGCTTCGCTGCGTCGCGCCAATCTGTTTAGCGCACGAGAGCGTTTTGAGCGACACGGTCGTGTGCGAGGTCGTGCCCGACACAAACATGAACGATAACGCCGCCGACATGACGGTGGCCTGCGAAAGGGGCTGTGGCACGTCTGACGACGATGTCCCCTGGGACAGCCACAAGGTCCTCAGGCCATGCCACATGTCGACAGCCAGAAGCCGGGGAAAGCAGTGCTGCCGTTTCGACAGGGATGCCATTCTCCAGTCGCAAAATGTTTTCGAGATGACACCTGGAATCGCGAACAGTATGGGCGTCTTTCGTGGTGTCCGGGGCAACGACGGAGAGAAGATAGAAGAGGACGTAGATGAGGAGACGGCACGAGACGACGACGGTCCGCATCTGATGATCTGGAGAGCCAGGCGCCACGGGGTCATCAGCTGTGACGTCGGCACCTCAACCCACGATGTCATGGACTCAACCTTTGACGACATCGATCGCCTGTCGTACACAAGTGATCGTCTGACACCCTTCCGTTTGGCTGGCAGGAGCCTTGATGCGGCTGCCATGGCAGCTGATGCAAGTAATGATGATGCTTATTGTTGTAAACATCGCTGTTTTTCAGACATGGAGTCGGGAGCTGACAGGGAATTTTTTAGGGCTTCACAATTGAAAGAAAAAGAAAAGGAAGAAGAAGACGAGAAGGATGAAGAAGAAGAGAAGCCAGAAGCAAAGGAATGTGAGGTAGAAAACGAGGATCACTCGGCATCGGAGGAGGAAGCGGAAGAGGAGGATGCCACAGTGGAGGAGAGCTCACCCGTCGCTCGCTACTCGGAGCTGCTAGACCATCGCTACTTTAATGCCGCCGTGGAGTTCAGCACCTGGCATTACGTCTTTGATATCTTCGACGAGGCGGATGGCGACGATAACAGGTACAGGGAGGCAGAGGACGACCGCGAGCAGCCGGCTACCCCCACCGCTACTTCCACCCACATCCCTGCCGAGAAGACGGAATCGTGTGACTGTTACCTGTCGTAAAGTAGCGTCCGCTTGAGAGGAAAACTTTGATGAAAGTTGGTGAAAGTGCTGAATAGAATTCATTAGATACTAAAATTTAAGGTCAGTAGACTTTCTTAATGGAGGGGAGAGAGTAATGTGTGTGTGAGAGAGATTTTCCTTTCATACTAAGGCTTATTTGATCAAAATATTTTCTCACATTTTTTTTCTCGCGTGTTCTGTACTGAAAGGAAATGAGTTACATCTTACATTTTATTCCTTTGTACATCCAACTTGTCTACAGTCTATACAAACCAGTTTGTATGCGTTTAATGTGAATGCAATTATCTTTTGAGGTGCTAATGTTGTTTGGAAATAAAAGTGAAGACGGTGCAGCTTCCCCTTGAAGACTACTTGGTCCTTAATGCTGGAAGCTCATGTTAGTTGTACTGTGCTATGACTGACACCTTTATCTTGTCCACCCCACGGTTCGTAGCTCACAAACATAACGGGTATATTTGCCCAGATTCTGGGGTGGATCTTCTTGACATAACCCAGACTCATTCGTTTAGAAAGTAAACAAGATAGTCTAAGACTGGCCTTTCACACTAACCATGCAGTAGTTCTTTAAGTGTGTGCGTATGGACAAGAAGTGTATGCATGGGAAGGGCGTGTGAGAGATGATGATGACGATGATAATGGTGGTGATGCTAGTAAGAAGGTAGATCGATGAAACGGAGAAATAATAAACATAAGCCCATGCGCGCGCATACACACTCATCATTTCCAGAAGAACTCCACAATGTTATTTACAAAAAAGTTTATTTGATTAAACTGGAATGTCATAAAGGTTGTCAATGCCAGTAAAATAGCAGATGTGTTCTGGAACTTTCTTGATGGCGCCAGAAACTGGGCGGGGGCTTTGTTGCGAGGTCGGGCGTGCCGCACAGACAATGGCTTCCAGTCTCACGAGCAAGCGAGAAAAAAATCTCTGCTCGTATAATAGTTTTTACATCTACATGTATACCCTTCATACATTACCGTGTAAACACCCGTACAAAGAGAGAACAAGTGACAGATGTAGCTGTATGCATGCACGTGTCCATACACAATGGCAGTTATTTCGCTATTCAGACAGGGTGTTGTGTGGCAGCAAGTAACAAACTTACCCACGGGTACTTACACTACAAGTTGTCTTCTTTGTTCGCTCCTAACACTAACTTTGTCTTATGCACAGACTGTCACAACAACTGCAAGTCTGGGATATGATAGAGTGAGACTATCACAAGCGGGGCCAGAAGAAGAAACATCGGCAAAGTGCCAGAGTTTGTGAAAAAAGTAAACAAACGAAAACATGGCATCTGAAAATGCTGTCATAAAGCACAGTGATTTGTTTCACAGAATGGTAACACAACTAAATAGAGAAACTGCTGACAAGCCATGTAAAAATCTGAGATGGAAGTCAAACTATTCTCATATTTACCTCAAACCCTTGTGGTTTTACACTATGAGGATGTGGTTGTTAAAAAATGGATTTGAAGAATAAACATAAAAATGAATTTAAAGAATAAACATAAAAATGAATTTGAAGAATGAACATAATCTTATGTAGCAGACCTTATGTCCGCCCTTTCAAATTTCATCAAACCCGAGACAGGTAGACATATGCAGACCGTACATAGGCAAATTGAGCGCTCAGAGAGACAGACTGCAGTAGGGAGAAAAACTCACGTCTGATTGATTCCAACAGCGACTACAGCCGTCGCACCATCTACAGCAGACCACTCAAGACAATAACAGGCGGCGCTTTGTTTGCTTTGATTTCTGTTGCTGAAGTCAACAACGTGGCTGTCGTACCTCTTTCAAGCGACGACGCCACCGGCGCACTCCAACACCAACACCAGCGTCAAAGCAACATAAAACAAACAGGAGAAAGAGCTAACGACCCTTTTGTTCCAGACAAGCAAACACAAAGGCAAGCAACGAGTTAAGTACAGAAGCATGTCAAGCACTGTTGTCAGTACTGACTTTAACTCCGTGCATGTTACTATGTATAGAAAGCAGAGACTAGGAAAGTGCATAGCATCTGTACATAGTTGTTATTGCTATATGAACATATGAACTGCTCATCGCAGTACAGAACGAAGATGAAGTCCACGCGCATCTCTTCTGTCTCCGAGAGTAGCGGGCGTACATCTTAAACGTGTAAATGGGATTTTTGCTTCTGGGTGCACCCGGGACTGATCACGGGTACGTATCTGGGATTTCAACTGAGTACTAGGGATCCATTCGGGATTTCGGCTCACTACAGATATTAGTTCGGGATTTCGGCGAGACAGAAACATGGAAGTGATCACTGTGTAGCCGCACATGTAACAATTTTCATCTCACTGTGGGTCTGTCGGCATGGCCCCTTCTCGGTTTTAAGCAAGTCCAAACTTCCATCAGAAACTCTGAGTTATGCATTAATTTCCTGTTTGTTTCTTCTCAAACACGGATCACACGCTTTGTAAACAATAGCAAGCTTGAAAATAAATTCAACATATTCTGCAGATATTGAAATTCTTAGGCACTCAAATGCAACAAGCCAACAATCAGGTACAAATCTTGACCATCTGGCAAAACTAGACAGGAAGGTCAGTCTGAACGCCTAAGAGATACACTGCATGCAGATCGCTGTACAGAATACAGAATACTATCTCAGAGCAGAACTGGAATAGAAGGAAAGAGACTTAGTGTGGATAAAGAAAAGAAGAAATGAATGGATGTAATCCAATAACCACAAAAAGAAAAATAGAGACAAAGCAACACCATTCTGGTTCAAATCCGAACCATAACTCGTCTGTCTAGCAAGGTCCAGAAAGCAAATGAAGTGTGCCGACAGAAACATCTTTAGTTGTCGTCTGTATTATCAACTCATCTGCTCAAGGGTAGAGGGAGTGGTTGTACAAGGCATCTTTAAGATCGGATACTCGTGGAAGTAAACTATCTAAGAAAATACTTAGATTCACAGGTAAATTTAGTGTGGGACCTAATAACATTCACTCCTTTTTTAAAAAAAAAATCCATTTCAGCCAGGTTGGTAAATTTTTACAAAGAAAATTAACAGATTCCTTGGAATTGTCACACGTACCAATAGTTTCATATATATATATATGAAACACCGTCAGTCTGACGTCCACGAGAGTCAGTCACGACCACCATTGCCGCTAGCACACCCTCACGACTTTAACAACAGCTGTGTACCCGGAACGTGTCTTCTCATACCTGTGTTCCAGGCTCCTGCTCGGGTACATCACAGAAGAGAGCCAAGATGAGTTATCTAACGATAAGGACGATGTCTGAAAAAAGTCAATGCCCGCCACTCTTGCCAGAATTCCTATAACTTCACTTTGCCCACTCTGAGAACTCTCAACTCCATCCTTAAGGTGCACAGACGAGTACAGTCTGCCAAAAGTGAATCGTTTTTACCACAGACCAAGCCTCAGGTATGTTTATCGCAGCGCCAGGTGGAAACTCAGCACGCATGTGTAAATAATGAACAAATATACGCCAAGCATTTTTTTTTTTTTTACGAGTTGCACTTAGTCGCCTTGTGGAAGGCTGGTGATTTGGTTTAAGCAAAATGACTTTTCCAACTGCTGCTCCCTTCCCTTACCCTCCCACTCGCCGGAGGCAATGAAACCCAAACGCGATGTTCACCGTGTACTTGAGAACAGTTGTGTACAGTGCGATTCTACATACAAACAAATAAACACAGCAGCAACAAAATTATGTCCATCACTGTTGTGTCCCATGGAGGAAAGAAGATCATTTTTGCAAATGAATTTTTTTACTTAAGAGATAATCTTTCCGTAGAAACTCTGATTCTTCCATTCAGCCCTCGCACCCCACGGCGCTGACTAGGAGTGTAGCTCCAGTGTCGGATGGCAAGCAGGAAGCAGACGTCAGTCTAATTAAAGCAGCACCCTTTCCCGATGAACAGTTCACTACAACAATTCCATTTCCTGTAACAATGTGCAGTACATTGACATCCTGCAATACACAAACAAAACAACAACTCGCGCCCAATACAAGTTTTCTCCACCCACGCAGTCCACAGACCACAACAGCAGCATCGGTTCTGTCGTACATAGTACAAAACAAGCATCTCCTTTCCTTTAGCACACAACTACAACAAAGTTATTTCCAGTTGCATACCATGACAGTTCTGGCAGTCTACTTGGCAGGTGAATAGACTAGGTGAAACATTCTCCATTCACTGATGACAAGTACTTGCTGGCTAAGTCACGATAAACACACTGACGAACACACCGTTGTCTGTCAGGAACTCTTTCAAGTTGTGTCAGCAAGAAATGACAGTAAAATGGAAACAAGTCGAGAAAATGTATCGTGAAAACTTGGCAGATCTGTCCTTTGAGAGAGAGTTCAAATCCCTCACAACAACAATGTCAGAGGATTACTGAGAAGGCACTCGGAACAGCAACAACACATTCAACACGCCAGCTTCTCCAGTTTTTCCACAACTTCAAAACAACAGACTTTAACCGACATGCCAAAATAGTCCTAAGACTGAGTGTATGCACACGCGTATGTATAGGTGTGTATATATATAAGTGCTTTCAGAGAGAGAGGGAACGGGAAAGTGTATGTGTGCGTATGTGTGTGTGTGCGAGTGCGTATGTGTGTGTGAGTGAGAGACAGAAATTGTGTGTGTGTAGCCAAATTGTTGAATTCTTAGTTTTTAAAATGGAGATGAAATGTGGTGATGCTACTGGAGTTGTGCTGACTATGAATCTCCGGTGAAGACGCTGAGCTGTCCTCACTCCGCAAGGAACACTTGGCCAATGAACACTCGTCTGCCTCTCCATCAAATCTGTCGAAGTAGATTCGTGGAGGGACGTGCTTTCACAACAAGGCACCCACAAAATCACCATGCCACACATCCCCATGGTCTGTTGCTGACACTAAAACTCTAAACAAACAAAAAACAATTTCACGTGGTCACAGGAAAACAAAGCCAACGATGCCAGTGGTGGCTGTGTCCGTGAGTGGTGTGATGGTGACCACGATGATGATTATCATTTCATAATGTCTGTTGAAGAGTTCACTTAACATCTCCCAAAGAAGAAACTGGCGGTAAACTGCAAGCATGGTGACATTCTGCATGATGTCCTCTAAAGAACTTCATCACAGGTGAGCACCGTGCCTGGTGCCTGACAAGCCCCGATGCTCTGACGAAACATGTTTAGGGTCAGGACATCATAAGGGGGTTGGGCAAGGGAGATGATGTTAACAGAAAGACGGTAAGTTCAGCACGGTTGTCATGGAGACTTGAGTTTCAGGTTCTGGAAAGGCTCTAGTGCGGCGCTGCCAGCAGGCCGTGAGACAAGATGGCCACGAAGACTGTCAGGACAGTATACACGGAATGACCTGCAAAATGACACAAAAGTAGTTCTTGTCATCTCTTTCAATGGGATCTCACGGCAGTTACTTGCCGTTATCATGGCAACAACACAATTTCACAGGAAAGGACTGGACTGCGGGAAGAACCGAGCCCAGCTTGTGCACGCATATGCAGTCATGCATGAAAATATCTATAAATAGTAATGAAATCTAGATCACCAAGTTTTTGTCTGTCTGTCTGTCTGTCTGAGAAAGAAGAGAGAAGGAGTGCGTACTGACTTGACCCCGAGTGCGAGTAGTGCACGTGACCGATTCGGTAGCCGCCCCGGAAGCGCCAGCAGCGGACTTCGTCACTTCCGTCGCTGCAGTGAAGCGTGCCGTCACACCTCTCACTCTCCGCCACACACATCAAACCGTTTTCGCAGGTGAAGTTGCGCTGGGGACACGACGCCATGTCGAAATCTTTGGGCTGAGCTGTCACAGAGGTAAAGAAATACAATTCATTCAGCACGTAACCATGGTAACTCAGTGTATTAAACGACAGAAACATTTCTCCTTTCTCCTTCTGTACGTTGCTTCACGTGATCAGCCCGCACGTCGTGAGGCGCGGATCACACGGTGCGACAAAGTCCACTGAAGCAAAAATCGGAAGGAATTAGGGTTGATCTCTATTTCCTGTGATCATTATTTTTACAAACTTTGTAGACATCATGACTCCTACACGTGGCCAGGGTTGCTGGTGAGCTACACAAGATGGCACTATCATGGACAGGGTTTCTGGACAGCTTCCCGAGATGGCACCATCATGGACAGGGTAGCTACTAAGCTACACAAGATGGCACTGTCATGGATAGGGTTTCTGGTCAGGCATAAGAGAAGGCAACCAGATAGGCAGGGTTTCTGGACAGGTACACGAGAAGACACTCACGTGGGCAGGGTTTCTGGACGCACTCCTCCTCCTGCTCGCTCTCTCCCTTGCAGTAGAGGCCGCCATCCATGGGCGGGGGGCTGTTGCAGTCGCGGCGGCGCACTCTCATACCGGTCCCGCAGGCCACACTGCACTCTCCGAACATCCCCCAATCTGACCACGAACCGTTCTCTGCGGACACATCATGTGACCAGTTTAGTCGACACCTGTTCACAGGTCTGACCGTCGGTAATTTCACTAGAAACTAAGGTTTCCTCCACTGCGAGCATGCGTGTGTGGGTGTGAGGGAGAGCGTGCGTATGTAGGTGTGTTCGTGTGTTCACTTTTGTCATCGTGCAAGTGATCTCTACCCTAAATATGTATGCGCTCTTGTACCTTCATGTATGTGTGAAGATAAGGAGTTTTGATTTCTCTTTGAAAGGAAAGTTCATGTAAATGAAACAATATTTATTTTATAGACCTCCCCTTCCCCAGACATCACACACGGAGACAGGACTTACTGGGGCAGGGCAGCAGAAAGCAGGTGGCATGTTCGGAGTTGGTGAAGTCGCTGACGGTGCCGTTGTCGTACACCCAGTGCCGGATGCGAGTCTGGATGCCCATGTCGCAGGATGACGAGCACATGGACGTTGCACCCCACTCAGCCCAGTGCCCCATAGCACCAGGGAGGCCTGCAAGGACAGGGCAAGGGTCAGGTCAAGGCGTAACCTTCTTTTACTACACAACAGCATAATCTACATAGAAATATTGTTGCTATATAGTGCCGGGCGCTATCGTTAGTCTGTGTTTTTACAGCAATAGAAAAACGTAAGCCAGAAAAACAGATAGAGCAAAAAACAATGGTGAATTCTGAGCAGAGAACTTTGAAGGTAAAAACTACAGGCTAATAAATCATTTTCAGCTCTACTGGATAAACAGATTGTAAGGAAGCGTTAAGGAAGGGATGTAGGATCCAAACAATCCAAACGGTTGGGAAAAGGAAGGGAATGTTGATACATAATCAGCATGATTGAAAGCCTGAAATTTTTCAAAAATAAGGATGCCTTGCAGAAAAAGGATGAAGAGAACACCAATAGCTTGAGATGAAACTGTTTGTATGATACAGGAAAGAAATAACAAACTATGATCCAGGAAGAGATGATGACAAGATAACCGCACTACAGGGAAATATCGACATTTTATTTTTATTACACGAAGGAAAATATTTTAAAATTAGACAGGGAATATGGCGAATATGTTTCGAGCAAGGAAATAATCCATGCGCAAAGCTTTATACAAAAGCTTGTGTAAAAAAAACCCCAAACTATTTGATTATTTTTTTCTATTCTTTCTATTTTTATTCTTTTGTTACAGAGAGAGAGAAAAAAAAAAACCGAGAGTTCGGAGGCTAGTCAACGGTTCTCGTGCGTATCTCCAGTGTATGTGACTGTATGTCAAGATATTTAATCGAAACTAAATTTGACGAAAATGAGGACGATAGGAATTTTTCTTTCGACTGCTGCTGAATGCCATCATCCCAGAAACTCCATCCTCAACCCTGCTAAGTGTGTTACTCGGAAAAGCCTGATAAGCAATTGGTGGAATGATAGAATGTTAGATTATGTGAAAGAGTCCTACAAGAGAAGGAAGAATGGCTTACCTTGTGGACAGCACCAGACGAGGACAAGCGACACGACCTGCAGGAATTTCGCCGTCAGCGCCATCTTCAGCTCCCTGCACACAGACACACAGACACACAGACAGCCATGAGCCACTAAACGCCTTTAAACGATCAACCGAATAAAAGCAAACGATCGAAGACAGAGGAGACTAAAACTGCTGTTGGAAACGAGAGAGCGCGGGGCGGGGGATAACTCGTTACACACAGTCTGCCTCCATCACCCATCCGCGCATGCGTCAACCACAAACTCCATTAAGCCAGTGGGGCTGCTATCTTACGAATCGCCTTCTTTTGGTGTCGGTTGTGCCTAAATATCCTCCGGTTTTTTTTTTTTTTCGCTGTTTTTCTCGTCAAGCAGCTCCCCCTGGTCTCTGGAAGCAAGTCTCCGAAGCATAAAATTGTTTCACCTCATAAGCGCTGGGGTGCGGCCAGTCAAGTCAGCGCGAGGTCTGGAGCATGCTTGGTGAGCACCTTGGCCCCCCGCAAATCTTGAAAACGTCGACGAGGAAAATGTTGAGCCCTCATCGATCTGCCATGGCTGTCCCCTTGGCTTGCTTCTGCGTCGTCATCTCACGGAGTGGGGAGACAACTCTCAGGACCAGGCACGCAGCGGCGACGTGACGAGTTACCGGGGTGAGGGGCGACCGGCGTCCGCTCCGCAAATCAGCATTGGAGTCGGTCACGTGACCAGCTTTGCCTGAGCCTGCAGACGCGGGGTTAGAAGAGGCGATGTAACTCGGGTCTGATTTTTTAAAAAAAGCGGATTAAGGGTCTACCATAATGAAATTTTTGTCGAATGGCTGGGCTGAGCCTAATGCCGAATGTAGAGTGAACTCCTCTTATCATTTTCGAGAACTGTGACGTCATGCTTGTCCACTGTAGTCTTGGCGACGAAGAGGTATTAACGCACACTTGTCACTCCGAAGTATTCATCCTCTTTCTTAGCTAGTATCTTGAGAATGTAAACGTATCAATGTACAGTTGTGTCGTCCAAGTATTTATCCTCTATGTCGTCGGGAAAGGGGCGATACTTTCGTCAACTCGAAGTAGTACTGACAAGGGGGAAGTACTACATTGTTGATACTGATGACGAGATTACAACATAGAATTATTGTGGACAACGAAATAATCACACGACACTGGATGACAACAATATTGCACTGTGATGATAAGGACAAAAGAATAAGATAAGCCTACTGATAAAGTCTAAGACCACCAGAACGCAGAAAATAGAGGAAAGTAGAGCTCACACAGTAGACAACGGAAGAGGATGCATAAAATGTCGGTACTCCCTCCCCCATTTCCAGCTAAAAAATTCATTTTAAAACTTAACAAGTCTCCTTTATTTCCTGTTTTTTTAAGGACCCACATCAGCAGAGTGTCACTGTTTCCCAGCCCCAATAGTTGGTGGTTCCTGAACCCCGGAGCGCGTCAAGTCTGAAAACTTTCCTTCGGTGGCGATTCTCTTCCGACACGCGGCCATGAATCTGATGTTGTATATTGTTAACAAGTTCACACACATCCCAGTTTCTATAACCCCATCCGAACACACCTGTATTTAAACATTTGATTACAGTAAAGAACTGCTTCAGGATGAGTTCATGGCTCGAACCCTTTCAGCTATGAGGAGGGGTACAATCGACAAAACAACAAAATTATCCCTCCCCCCTCAAAAAAAAAAATTCCATGTTTGGTCCTGAACTATTTCTAAAGCAGAAGTTGGCAGGGAAACAACCATGCTGTTTCAATATTTGTCCCAGATGTTTAATTAGACGGACTGACGAAGCAAGAAAGATAACATTGGTGGTTATCGTGGAGCATTTTAACCCCAACCCTAACCTCTTTCAGATTTTTTTCTCTCTTTTCTCTCATTCGGTATTTCTAATTTTCTCTTCTTTTTTGTCGCGATTGTAGTAACTTGTCTTGGCAAAGATTAAGGAGGAAAGGGGAGATCCAGATAAACCTCGAAACGGATCGCTCTAATCCAAAAATGGCTTCTATGGAACTGACCTCCTGCCGCCTCCAGACCCTTGGACGCCGACCCTAACTAGGACCGGATATCGCCCTCGATACAAAACAAATCAATCGACATCGGGAACTGAGAATGACGTGCATTTAGCGGCCAGTCGATGAAGATAAGAAAAGGTCAAATGGTAATTACCATTTCTCAATAAGCTGTGAGCTCTTGTGGCCAGGAGTCATGAGATGATATTGCAGCTGATGGCGAGGATGTACACAGGACGAGTGACGTCACTGGAGCTGCAAGGCGTGTGGGACACGTGGTCAGTCAAGTATGAACATCGACATGTGCTCGAGACTCAGACCAAGAGAACTTGTTGAGAGTGAGAAATATGATGTAACAATAATTTTTTTAGTTATGACTGACTCGGACAGAGTGAGTTCTGAGTTACAGTACGAATGTCACTTAAGCTCTGCAGCTCCTCGCGAAAAAAAAAAAATCAGTCAGATGACATTTATGGCTGATTGATAAATATTTGTGGCTAGTATTAAATACGGGAGACATGTTTTATACCATAGTGAAAGACGTTTACCGTGAAGTTCACTGAAGAAAACCAATTAATGCCAATGGGGTTTGTCCTGTTTTAGGTTAAATAACGATGACCGACGACAGGAAAGGGGGAGACAATGAGGTGAATAGGTCAGCGAGAGAGGGCGAAATAATGGGAGAGAGGGATGAGTTAAGGAAGGTATCAAATAAGAGAAGGAACTATCAGTAAAGGAGGAGGGCGATTGGTGTTTTATCACAGCAAGGCAGTCAGCCCTGTAAACAAATGCTACATGTATAGAAAAAAAAACAAAACAACAGCGAGCGCGAGACGAGATTTGAATGCAGGACAGCCAACCTTGGTGACAGGACAGGACGCCACAGGACCGCCCACAATAAAAGAAAAAAACGGATTGGCGATGAAAGAAAGACAGGCACAAAGACGAAAAGAGACAGAAGTATATCTTCCTGCGTGTCGACCAACTGTTGCCCAAACCGATCTTACAAACCAGAAATAAAAAAGCAGAGAAAAATAAATTACGAAAATAACAAAAAAATCTGGAAATAATTTTTGTTAAATTCATTTCTCCCTTGGGAAGAATGACTGTGTTGCAAATCGATGTGGCATGCTTGATTTCCTGATAAACTTCCCGCAAATAATTCTCAGAGATGAAACCCAGTTTAACGAGCATCTCCACACAGCGGGTCGTTCTACAGAGGTGAGGTCGGAGGCAGCGAAAGAAAAGAAAGGAACAAGTTCTCAAATCCAACAATCGTCATGAAAACGCATCGAGGGAAATTAATAGAAAACGGAAAGAAACAAACTGACTGAAAAAATGTATATTAAAAAATTAACCCTATGGAAAGGGTCCGTAATACTTCTGTTTGCAGAATTTATTTCATCGTGCTATGAGATGGATGCCCATGTCAAAAGTCGGTCCTATGCACTGTCGGTATGATTTATTTGTGCATGTTTAACTTGTCAAACATTGGTCCATGCGCTGTCAGTATGCTTTATATGGGAATATTAATCTTGTCATAGAGTGAAGTCGATAGAAATGCAATTTTCGATCCACAAAATGCGCGGAGCTTTTCAACTCTTACCAAAAACTGTCGGTGTTCCTTTTCTGACCCTCAGCTAAAATTGTAGGAAAGTATACATCAATGTGTATTGTAAATATTATTGAGTAAATCTATCACTTGACATCAAGTGAAGAAGAAATATTAGCTTTCATATATTTAGTTTATCATCACATGTCTTACATTTTATTACACACGACTTCCCATCTGCGTTTTCCGACACCAGGAGCCAAATCATTTTACAACCTACCGGCAAATTTTCTTTACAAGATTTGAATCTTCTTTACAAATTAACTTGATTTGGAACTCTCTTACACATTTATGTGATTTAGAGTTCTCTTGAAGGTTTGCGTGATTAGGAACTCTTTCAAACTCACGTTTCTACTCCACGGAAAACGCCGGCGATGTGAAATGAATAGTGATGATGAAAAAAAAATCAAATTCAAGGATGTCTCCCATAGACCCCGAACAACCAGATGATGCGTTACATTTAAACCAGCCAATCAGTAACATTTTTTCTGTATCCACCAGAAAAGGCAAAAAGTTTAATGTTAATTAACTTCGTCAAGATTTGAATACGAGAACGATACCCTACAGGTGTCAAATCCTGGGTCTTGTGGTCGGCAACAGGTGTTAAGGTCAGACCACAGACCCATGTCAGGACCTTCTGGTTCTCGACGGCTTCAAGATGTCGTTGGTATAAATCAAACCCCACATTAACTCCGCTTTCGTCTTAATCATTACGGAGATTGTGTCATGAAAGCCTGGCCCTCGGTCCTATGGTCCCTCAGCTGCCCTGACATTTAATCTTCGTTTCTCTCTAGATACTGGGTAGAGAATGAGGGTAGAGGGAGGGATGGAGATAATTTGCTCAGTTCAGAAAAGGTCCACAAGGAGATGACTCTTTTACTGATGCCTCTGTAAAGGCAAAGCTCCGATTGTGAAGCCATGATTGATAGACTGACTGTTGTAACGGTCAAACGGACATACAGTCAGCACTGGCTAACATCAGACATGGAGAAAAAAAAAATACACACAGTTCTTTAATCACTCAGTTATAGTTTGTGAGTTCTATTTCCAGACCCAATGAAATGCTGGGCTCTAACAAGTGAACTATGATGTTGAGTATGCGGTTAATGCATGCAAATACCCGACCAGACGGCGCTGACACAAAATCTCGGTTAATATTCAGGATGGAGAAGCAACTCTTCCCGGTTTTATTCCAAGAAAAATGAACTAAAACTATCAGCTTTGAGATATGTTAAAATTTTGCATATTTAGTTTTCCTGTATCAATTGCCTGTTAAATAAAAGCGAGGTATACTAGCCAACGGATTGTCTTTCAGATGTGTCTGAGAATTTTACATATATTTCATCTTCACCACCATACACCATACACCACCCCAACACACAGATAAATCGAAGAGTATCAAGCATCTGAAGTAAAAGTATGAGGATATTATATATTCCAACCCTCAGAGATTACAGAAGGTCCATGTTAGAGATTTGTAAGCGGCAGAAGATTACAGATGGTTCCAACAACATCAGAGGGTTTCAGATGTGGCCTGCGCTCCGGTACAGATGTAATTCCATTTCCAGTTCCCTTTTATCAAGAATTTTTTAAGCACAAAAGCTACGAAAAAAAGTTTAGGATGCATATTTCTTTTATGCTGCGCTAATTCAATCTGCATGTCCCTGATATTTCAATTACTCAGCACTGGGTCTGCCAAGGACTGGAGGACATGGGAAGAGCAGCGAACCATCGATCTCGGCCTTTGTACATGTCCCCCCAGCAGCTCCACACCGCCTCCCCAACAAAGATCGTCACATCTCGGCTTCCAGTAAGTATGCCATCAACAATAAGTAACACCAGGAGTTACAGCTGGTTACACGAGCTGACAGCTTCACATGTCTAAGTGCTTTAGTCCAGCACAATTGTCTGTCACATGTCATGTACTGTTACGAATAATGGATGGCAGATGCATCGGGATTGGGAAGGGATGATGGTCTTTGTCTTTGTTTTTGTCCATGTTTGTCAAGCGACCTCACTTTGTACACAAAGGTAACGGTTTTAAAGCATGAGGGAGAGACGAAGAAGTAGTTAAAAATCGTGCTCGTTGCTTCTGGATTGACTTTTGGCAACGAGGAATTTGGTTTTCAATAATAATAATAATAATAGAAAATCCAATCCCCCGTTGCCTGATGCTATCTTTCCAAGTTATCGTTGTCCACGTATTGAAATATGAAGTTCTGAAAATATTTGGCACTCTCGTGATATGACGTCATCTACTACTTATGCCCTCGTCTGTGAAATGTGAATTGCCATCTTCCAGATCGAAGTCTAGACATGGGCATTGATCACGCGGCAGAGTGTAACGACTTGGGATCTTTTGAAGCAGGCTTATTCATATCTTGAAGTACCTGTCAAGTCGACACTTGTAGGAGGACGAGGACTCGGCACAAGACACTCACAGGGATGTCCACACCTTTGCCCTCAGTGCTCGGTACAAGACACTCACAATGATGTCCACATCTGTATGTCCAGTGTTCCACACAGCAGTAACCTGACAGTTTTTTTTTTTGTCTTGTTTAAAAAAAACTGAATCGACTATACTAAGAAAAAAAGGTTGAAAGTAGCACCTACATTGCACACGCACTGCATTCAAAGAGGCCTTGTGTCGCCATCTTGTAAACCTTACTACAAGGTGCATGTCCGCCAGCCCTAACCCAAGGATGACCGCCGTGTCACTAGTTTTGTTGCCTGTTGCTGCTGTCTACTCACCTCTGTCCACACATGGTCTGCTCTTTCTGCTGCCTGTCATCTCCCGCAGGTCACGTGTACTCCACATGGTTGCCCACCCGCGACCTCTGGCTCTAGCTCCTACGTTCGCCAACAACACTGGGATCATCTGCTGCATTACAGGCTAAAAGTCAGCAAGTATCAGGACAAAGCAGCGGTTCAGGAATCAACTGACGAAACTGAATATTACTAGAGGTCAGGTATTTTGTCGGGGGAGGGCGAGGGCGTTCTGATGGTTTCCTTCCTTGTTATTTGCCTCATTGTTCTCGTCCATCAGATTCACAACGTCAGTGTGTTTCACACCGGAAGTTTAAAGCCTGATACACCAATGCTATATTTACAAAGCGGATGTTAATAAATAAATAACCGAGGAAAGACAGAGACTACAACAAGAACACAAAACGCAGCATGAGAGGACGACTACCCTCCAGAGGACGTGTGCTAGTCGTTAACTGAATGGCTGAAGTGTAATAGTTTTTTTTAAAATATTCATAAAATAATAACAATTTTGATAACAGTTTAGCAGTTAGCAAAGTTAACTTCAGTTCACTAGTTATTAAAAAAAAAAAACCAAAAAATCTCCACACTCGACAATGCACATCAGCGCAACTCCTATCCTCTACTATGTTCAGACTGTAGTAGACATCGTTAATGTACCTAGTAGAGTGGTGCAATGGTCGAACTGTACAAGTGGGGAGGAGACGCGACTGAACATTGCACACCCGGGTGCCATCCTTGTGTCTAGTGAGCGGTAGTCACTCCCGCACTTTCCTTACAGAGAACCAGACGAAAAGGTGACCGCAAGAGTCGTTCCTGCGTTGCCCGCTTTTCTGGGGAAAAAGGAGGGAAAGGAGGAGAAAACTGATGGCAGTGTTCGTCTTCTTGTCCGTCTCCAGTCTGACGCCCTCCAATCTGACGCGCTTCAAATTTGTCCCCTCGTGTCCCCACCTTTCGATCCATCGATTCCAGACTGAGGCGCTTTCAGCTCAGAGACTTAAATAAACCCTGTATCAATACAGCCTCGTCTGTCTCACTACAATGATGGTTTCACAAGGGTTGGCGGATCAATTTGCAATTTCTGGCGGAGAACTACTTTCTCGACGTGTTTCGGCAACACTCGGCGAAAGGACGTGATGGCGAAAAAGAAGGATTTACACGGGAAACCAATGCCAGAAAAAGCAGCAGTTTTTCTCCTGAAGAACTGTCTCGATTGCAGAAAATAAATATTTTGTCTTCGTGAACAACATTACGTTAAGAACTTTAAATTGGTTAGTTAAAGACAGCAAGACACTTTAATTTGACATCAGGAAGGCAAAAATATCCGATCCCTCTAACCGGAAAGCACAACCCAAGCTCCTCAATTTTCGCCATTATCCTCCAGTCCGATAATAGGAATGCATCATCATTAGATTCTCCAAGTGGGAAGGCAGCATCTTACAATATAAAGGCAGCAACGACTGCGACAATATTCTGTTCATCCAAAAAAAAAAAAAAAAGTAGGACAGCTGACGAGTATTTCTATCGTTGTTATGTCCAGAGATACATTGCTGCTTCTATATCTATATCTATATCTCTGGTCTATATTTTAGAGAGTATAGAATCCTGAGGCTGAGTCCATTTATATACAGCAACATTCCACGTGACCTGACCTCTAGTGTACAACTACAGAACTCAGACTCATTTTTGTCGCCATCTACACAAAGATCCATTCTTCGGGACCAAGGAAGGCAAACAAAGACAAGAAGCTTGAAAGGGCAAAGATCAAACAAATAATCCAATTTTCTTCTGGTGGTTATTTCAGATATATTTTTTCTCCAACACGTCTTATGACAAAGTTATATAAGTAAGAAACAATAAGGACTGCATTATCTGTTTACACATAATTAGCTGGCTGTCAGTAGTGTCAGTATTAGGCGGAGTAAACACATAGTTTCAATAATAAGTGGTTTGAAGTCACCCCGAAGATCCTTAACAGAATATATTGCATCGAAAATTTGGCTGTTTGGCAAATTTCTCCATATCGTTCATAAAAATTGGCAATAAAAATAAAATATTTGAAGAAGGAAAGACCTTAAATTAACAACTGCATCTTCTGACTGGTTCTCTGTGAGCAAATGAAATGTTTGCGAACTGTCCATGTTGATACATTACATTACACACCAGTATTAACAGAGAAAAAGAGTAACAGCTAGTTATTTTCTGTTGAAAAGTTAACTCTGTTTCTGGATTCTTGTAGGCTGTGGGTGGTCTGGTGACACCAAGGTAACATTTTCATCATTGAAATGACGATGATCTCGGCTAGTGGGTTCATATCTCGAGCCAACACCTCCTCGGCCATATTTACAAACTACAGTCTCTCATAAATCCACCACGTGGACAGCACTCCCACGAACTCCTTTTCCTCTGAGCCTGCGCGGACGAAAACCTTAGGAGGAGACTATTAGACATGAATATTGTTGTCTGTGAAAAAATCTCCATTTTCTGGTGTTTTTTTTTCTTCGCGATTGCTCTCGGTCTTTTAAAACGAAATGAATGTGCAGGGCGCGGAGACTGAAGCCATAATTTACCAAGACTTCGATTTCGTGTTAAAGTTTCCTCAGATTAAGATAAAATCAACAAGATGAAAGGAAAGCAAATGCAATATTCAGAGCTCCATACCAGTAAAGTATTATTGTATTAAACGCATGTTATTCTTTGGCAGAAATAAATTATTTCCGTATTTGCTTAGTAAACCTCAATAGACATTCGTCTATTACAAAACCAATCACAGAAAGTTAAAACAGTGTTTGATGATATAAATGTATAACTACATATAACATAAATTTTAATTCAATGCAATCAACGCATATTAAGACAGCTGTTGTCATTTTTCCACGAAAATGAAAAAAAAATTCCAAAAGCAAAATCTACCTCTAAAAGCAAAGACTTTCTGCGGAACCAAATAATATTATCATTCTTAGCAGAAAAACATTGTTGACAACAACGAAAGTAAAATGGCCGAGTCCCAGCAGGCTGCTTAAAAAACAAGTCCGGGACCCAAGCTGATGTTTGCTGAGATAAGCTTGAGCCCGAAGATTTAATTCTTCCACAAGCCGTCCTTCGACGACAGCTCGGAGCAAATCGCCGATGTGATAAAGGTGTTTGTGTCATGATGGGTTACGAGGGACAAACACTCCAATCATTGTCACAGGTCACATGAGCAGGTGGCCAATCACAAGGCTCGGGTAAGGTCCCTACATAACATTGTTTCAGAAAAAATAAATTCCCTCCCGACTCCGGGGACGACGCACAAGCAATGTCCATCTTGAAACCGTCGATCCCTTTCAGACTTCGGACATCGGGAGGGAAAGGGAGGGCTAAAGTATATTACCTGACGATTATAAGACGGACTTTGTAAACTTAAGTAAACAAAAACACTCAACATCTGAACCTCAAGCCTGTATATTTTTGTGGGCATAGTAAGTGCAAATGATGGAAGTGTGATTGGGGTAGGGGTGAGGTCTCCAACACATCTAGTCAAACAGTGGTTTCAACCACGAATATCTAAGCAAGTCCTACATTTCTTCGTGAAACTGAATGACTAAGCCGAGGACGGGCGGAAGCACTTTATACCGGAAGTGGAGGTAAGAGGACGGAAGGAGACTCCTCACAAAGCGACTGTCTCGCGTGAAGATGCTGCTGGAGTACTACACAGCTACTTTCTTTTTCACCCACTCACCTTACCCGGAAAGCCATCGAAACTTGACTACATCAGGGCTTTGGGTTTCGATACAACACCAAGAATCGTTGACATTTCCTCATCGAACATGGAACATTTCAGAACTGCGGACATCACATTGTTTCCAATGTCTTTCTAAGAAGAGCCTGTTGTACTAGCTTACCACCATTACACCGTGTGTCTACTGTCTACACAATTTTCTGACCAACGTCCTCTCTGGACCCAGGTAGCAGCCAGCGGTGTTGAAATGAGGGAGCTGTGATCTTTACAATCCTCTGTGACCCTTGACCTTATCATTCCTGGTGGCTACAAGAGACCGCACTCTCTGTCAGCCTCGCGGCGCTCCAGCATCCTATCATAACTACCTGCCTGGCTGGCCCGCCAGGGGACGCTCCCATGTAATAATTACACCGACAGAACATTTCTCTCAACTCTGTGCCAGCAGTAAACACGAAAACAAAGTTCTCTGTGCGCAGCAATAACGTAAATCGGAATAGAAATGAAAGCTGAGTAAACCCGAGCCCTGTACGCTCATTAACTGCGGTAGATGTTTTGTGTAATGACTGGCTACAGAGGCCAAGCCCGTGACGTCACGTTGGTACCCAGTGTATGTGATTTTGTATGTTTACCTCAACAACGGCAAGAGGATATTCACATGCAACACTTTCCATTGAGCTTTAAACTAATTTAAAGAAAACTGCACCCACTAGACCCTTAAATAAATCAACTATATATATGTCTGCACTTCCTGTGGTCTGTGTTGGTCTGCGTGTTTTGTTTGTTTAACCGTAAATACCTGTCGTAAAATATTGTAATGAAAGAAGACCTCGCGCTGCATGTGACAAATTGTTGGTGCATTAAATGTGACACTAAAGAGTCATTATCTGAGAAAAATAAATGAAACAACAGTTTAAAAAAATTGTCCTCTGTGACATGGATAATAAAAGCAACATGAAGTGATGTTCTGTCCCGCAATAAACAGAAGGGAAAACATGCCACAAGTCAGCACAGGCCAGAGGTCACAAGTCAACAGAAGCCATCACCATCCTCCAGGCCTGTCACCACACACTAGGCACCTGACCTCACTACACCAGTTTCAGTGACAAAAACATGTGCGCAGTAAGAAATATGTAGAGATAGGACAAACATTTGGAAGTCAAATCCATTGCAGACTTTTTTTTATCTGTCAGTGTAACGGGAGAAAATGTATAGTTTCGTAGCCAGGTCCACAGTAGATCGCGCGGCCTCATTCAATGGACATCACCACCTTATTGCAACCCGCCATGTTTGACTTCACTCACTCGCATGATGGGAATGTCAGGACAGATGGCGGCCTTCATCTCACCAACAAGCCTGCAGGGTTGGCTTCTGGTCGAGGTGACTACAGATCCGCGTCCTGCGGTGTCCCGCCTGTCAACAAGCACAGATAATACTTTATATCTTGACCATCAGCTGCAGCGACGACCTGGAAATCAGTGGAAGGTCCAACAATGATGGGTGTATCAGTAGGTCCTCCACTCGCTTCTCCTCTTTTGCAGTCTGGCCAGACTGGAGACCAGTAGACTCTTGATGACCCTCAGTCCGTCCCAAGACATAGGATTTGACCCTCAGTCCATATTGAGTAGTGAGGTCGCTCGTCCCACACAGTGACCTACTGAGTGGTGAGGTCTCTCGTCCTCAGAGACAAGTACAGCCTCTTTAATACAGATGGTCACGTGATGCAAGACACTTTATTTTGCACAGACCTGCTTGTCAATGCTAGTTGAAACTTGGACCGCACTGACCTCGAGTTTTTCTGGGGGATGGGAGTCTTTTTTTAAGGGCAGTGCCCATTTTCTTTCCTTCGCTTTCTCCCTGTCGCGTGTCATGATTTCGTCTAGGTCTGCATGTCTCTCAGCGCGCGGGGACGCTCCTGTATTGGAGAGGTAGCTTACAGCAGACGACAGTCAACGTGTGTTTTCAGGCTATTTTTGTCCGGTTCGCGGGAAGAGGTCAAGGCCTTCGCCCGTTGTCTGTAGCAGCACCTGACGTCACAGTCTTGCTGCGTCACGTGAGGTTTGCTCGAGGGCGGGCTGTTGCTGGGGAGAGATTTGTTACCAAGGCGTTGAGTAGAGCGGAGAGTTTTGTTGTTTTTTTTTTGAGAAGACGGCTGGAGTCTGTGCTGTGAGGCAAGGTGCCGGTTGTATGCTCTGCCACGACTGACCCAAGCTTGTGGACACTGAGAGGCTGGTTGTACTAGCGAGTTGATGCCAGCAGTGACCACCGGGACTTGTGGGAAGTGCGGAGGCTGGCGGAATGACAGCATTGGGCTGTGACATCCAGTGTCTACGGGAGTGTGCTTCCGTTTCTTCTCGGGTTGACCGTCGGTCATTAGCATAAGCCGGTGGGTGGGTGCAATTTTCCCCATTGTTATGTTTGTTTTGGGATGAGAGGCTGCACACGCCTGAGCATTAGGATACGCGAGTATGTGTTTACTCCTTATGAGTTTATTTTTGTATGTGTGTACTTTAGGACTATTTCGTGTCTTGGTTTAAGGGGGTCATGGAGGGGGATGTTTTGTTATTTTTTCCTGTAGCCTTTTAGTGACCGTTGTTCTTTTATTTATTTCAGGCTTTTTGTGTATGTCCGGGGTGCACGCCCTTGGTGTGTATGTACTGTGTACTTCCTGTGTATACGTGCTATGCGTGCCTTGTGTCCTGGCTCCACGCCATTTTGTTCGACGAGCATTCGTCTGAGATATAATCAACCATTCTACACTTCTTCATTTGTGACGTCTACGTCTACTGGTTCTACACCTGCATTCAGAAAGGGAACTGTACTGTGAACAGCTTCTGAGACTGTGTACTAAGCGCCTCAAGCCCCTGTTCTGTGTTAAGAATTAAAGACTCAGGGGAAACTACGTTTAACTGACTGTACTGGGCCGCGGTGCGCGGTGTTTTTTTTTTTTTTTTTTTTTTTTAACTTTTTTTAACTTTGTTTTTTATTTTCTTTGTGGGGGTGCAGTACCTGGGTGTTGGTTTGTTTTTTTGGTGTTTTTTTTTGTGAGTACTCGCATCGGTATTTTCTTTTTCTTGGTTGTATTAGGTATTTGGGTGTTTGGGTATATATATATATTTTTGATTAAACTTCGTATTTGTGTCGTTCTTTTCGTCTTTGTCTTGGTCTTCGCTTGGGCACGGGTTCGAGAAGTAAGTCGCATCCTGCCTCCGGCTGAGTGACAGCGTGTGTGGCCTGCTGTGTGAGTGGCCTTGAGCGTGCTCCGGGACGCTGGGGGGTGGTAAGCGACACTCCCCTCACCCCTTCCCCAGCAAAAGGTTTTGCCAGTCTATATATATCAACTCCATGGAACACGTGCATGGATGAACAACAGACCAAATACAAGTGCTGCAAACATTTACAGTTAGGTAAATTCTGCGATAGAAATGAAGCGAATAAACTGTCATAGCTCTGATATACCCGGATGACTTGTGGGGTTAGATAGGGGACCTGATAGGGGAACACAAATATGCTGAGTGCCTGAAATTCATCACGAAACTTTGTTAAACATGTTAATAATGGGAGGCCAAATGGTTGCTTACTGAATCCATCCATTTTTAAATCATGAAATACTTTCTGACTCGTGTTGAGCAGTTTTCATGCACGAAACATGTTTCGTGACACGTGACCCTGCATGGAACTATTCTGTTAAGTAGACCTACTCCCCCTGCACACTGAATCAATAGTTCTGCAGACAGCAAGCATGAACTCAATATTTTCCCCCAAAATCTAATTTGAAGCGCATGACAGCAAACAGATGATAGAATTGATGAAGCATTTACTAAAAACCTTCAATTATGGGGTAGGAGAAATGCACTTACAAGAAAAATGATTTGAGTGTGGGAGTAGCTGATAACATTATCAGAATACAATTTTTTTAAAGCAATGATTGTGGCAAGTATTCCAGTACATACTGGTTGTTATTCACAAGTACTGCTCACTCTAAGGAGCTGACAGTTGTGCCAAATGATTTATCTTCCAAGTCCGTTGTATCGAAGCTAGGTACCCACCCACAGAAACTTTGCCGCTCGTTCTTTATTTTCAGTATCGTTCTTCTCTCCCTCCATCCCACTACCCACCCTGTCCACCACCGTCTTCCAGTAAAGGGTGGGTGGGTTCTCTGTCTGCTGATCTCCGGGCTTGGCTGGCCGCAATCCTATCGTGTGCAAACACACTGGAGTACAGCAAATAACTTCTGCTCCCGAAGAAAACAATCTGCCCCTGACGAAATTACTTCCCCCTCCATTAATGCGGAAAAGCTTGAAATTCCTGATTGACTTCGATTTTTTTTTTTTTTTTTTTTTGTGAAGACTAGGCATGGCTTCTTTGTGTTTGCCCTAAACTTTTGAGTGGTTTCCCCAAATGCGCCCCTGACGAACAGGCGCTGCAGTAATTGTCTCCCGTGTGTCACGTCAACCATCTCCAAGGACCACCCGGGCGCTGTGTCAATAGTGATGACTTTCAACGCCCGAAACACTTAGTACAAGATTTAGATGATGCAAATGACATAGGAGTAAAGAGGTTTGCTAAAGCTGGACCAAAAAAAAGGGTTAGAGCAAGACTTGTTAACAGATATTGCAGCAGCAGAGGCTTGTCGAGAAACAGAGTTATCCCGCCATTTGATTGTCAGAAACAAGACATACAGGACATGGTGATGACATGCTGCCTGCACAATAATATGAAATAATATAATAATGTGAAAGTTCAAAGTCTGTTCTATTCACTCACTAAGTGGCTTTTCCATAGAACAATATAGAAATATTTCTATTTTGTCAACAAAAACATCTACTTATATCCTATTTACTTTTTCCGAGCGCAGAATTAGCGGGAACAGAGAATTTTTGAGGTAGAGCTGTTTGTGTAGAATAGAAATAGAAATACATAATAATAGAAATACAAAGAGCATAGGAACTTGTTTCAGGCGCCCTGACTACCGACATCCGAGTGCCCCTTCCTGTTGTAACAATTAGCTCTGATGTTATTTACTCCTCGTCAGGTTTATCCCTGACGATGATGTCGGTGAGCGGCCAGGACCTTACCCAGTAACAGCAACTGTGTTCATTTCTGTTCATGCAAACAGCCGAGACAGATTTATCAGTTTGTCGTACTTCCACAAACACAATATTTGTTCAGTCTTCTGATGTTAATGTTCAGGATGAATGACGGGCGGGGAGGGAGGAACAATGCCACCAATCAAGCTGTCTTTTTTTTTTTTTTTTAGCTTCTCCCGTCGCCTGCTCAGGTAGATAATGAACTTCTCAGATGTTTGCCAAAGTATCAGGTAAATACCACGAAGTCAGATAGGCGGGAAACACATAGTACAGGTAGCAACAATAAAGGAGACAAAGCTATTTGTTTCTAACGAGGATGCTGCAGTGAGGTTTTCATCTACAGCTACCAGTCCGTAAGCACTTACTTCAGCAAACTGACTGCCAATAGAATTCCGCCAATTCTGTAAATAACTAAATATATTTCAGGTTCCTCTTCCCAAGGATGTAAACTATAACATTTGTTCGTTTAATACCGCATTTCATTCGCTGAGAAGCCTGGTAAATATTTGAACATCTTTGGTGCTTGAGCGACAACTTGTTACATCAGTTTGCGAGGAAACGTGCGGAGAGTCTCGCAGGCCGCGAGTGTGGCTCCAATGACAGGACAGAAGAACAGACGAAAGAAATCCTGCGGTGTGTGGACGCCAGGACAAACGTGATACGCCTCAGAGTTTGTCGATCGCCTCCCAGGAATCCTTGATTACAGCGTCGTTCTTGACGAGACGATAACGAGCGATCCGCCGAGCGCCAATCCCCCGGATGTGACAGTCTCGCGCGTCCACGCGGCGCGTTATTAACTCGGACGTCCACGCAAAGACTTGGGTCAGAGCTGCCACCAGACCTGCCAATACTCATTGTCTATACTCTGACATTGATAGACAGGCTTAAGACTGGTTGATTGATACCAATACTCGTATTATTCGTCTGACATTGATGGACGTCAGAAAGGTTGATAATAGAGACGAACGATGGAGGGAGGGGAGGGAGGGGATAGGAACTAAAAAAATCACAGACAGAAGATCTGAAAAAAAGAACTGCTGGACAGACCAAAAAGGGAAGCAGTGGACATGGGTAGCATGCAAGAAGAAAGCAGAAGACCGACAGACTGATGCGTAATCAATACATGTATGAATATATATATATAGGCGATAAAACTAGGAATAAACATATTGAACAAGGCCGGCAGAGAACAAGAAGAAGAGACAAGATGAAGAAAACTGGCTGTCACCCTCAAGGAAGAGACTCTCTACACAGACGTGAGATCTCGGTTTTCTATTTTCAAATGGCCGCCAGCGAAGGTTTTTTTTTTTCTCTCCCTCCGCCGTTCGATTTTCCATCAGTTTCACGGACATCTTTGGGCGGAGACGTGAGCAGCCTCATTGTAAGAGGCTTGTGGAGTGTTGAGTGGGCAACGAGAACTGGCGAGCGCGCGTGCACGCATATAGACACACACAAGCACACTGTAGTCGAGGCGTGCCTGCAGCACTCGGCGCTTCATTTCCCAAAGGTGCGTGGTATTTCGCGCCCTTTCAGGAGCCTAGGTAACACCTTCTGTTGCTCTTCTTCCCAGTTTGTTGTTTTTTTAAGTCTGCTCTTAGATTATTTGGTTTGTTTTTGCTGTTGGAATTTCGGCTTGCACAAATGCTCGAGTTTTTTTCACTTTCTAGACAGAAAAGCGCGGAACATAACAGAAGTCACAACTAATTCTGAAGTCAAAATTTTATAGTCAATTTTCCGTCGGGTTTAGTTTACAGTTGTTGGTGTGGGTTTTTTTCCCCTTTATTGTGTGAAAGCACTTCTGTCTATTGGTGAGTTGTTGCGGTGATAGGAAGAAGTAATCAAAAGTGACACTGACAAAAATACATAAGACCCGAGGCGAAATGCGAACCGCCGGCTTTCCGATCCTCACTGTCGCCCCGACAAGCGATACAACTTCCCATTGCGCTACTGACGACAAATCGCGGCTTGTTTTTCACACACACACAAAATAAATAAAAAAATAATTTAAAAATAAAAATTAAGCAGTGATGGCAAACAATTATCATTAAACAATGATTCACGTTTAAAGGTCATGATGCCACGATTTGGGGTCAGAGATGACGACTGCCAGTGATTTACATATGTCTCGTGCCAGTCACCTGCCATGATGACTACTGTCCCGTGCTCCGGCGCCTGGTAACAGCTCACAGACGACACACAATCGCACGCGCCGTCATGGAAATGAGTTCAGCCGGCCCTCCGCATTGTTGCTGCATCTCCCTAGCAACACAAGTTGTTTTTTCAAAGATAACGGTGACGGGGCGGGTGGTCTCGTGGGCGGTGGTACGTCGCTGAGACTCGTTGTACCTGCCACATCAATCAGCCGGCGATAACAAACACTCTCACGCCTGAACCTCGTGGCAGGTGAACAGGTCAACAGGTCAATAACACATTACAGAACTGGGGGAAGAAACATTTTCCGTTAATTGTGACGTGTTAGCGAGCGACAGCGCGTGCGCGTTTTTTTTTTTTTTTTTTTGTTTAATTAAACGAATGCGTGCGGCGTGTGTGTACAACTTCACATAAAATTTATATTTAATGTACGTGTAGGTGTGAGCATGCATACAAGAGTATGATGTGCTCGCATCTTTGTAGATGTATCCGTGTGTGTGTGTTTAAAGATATGCATGAAGGCGCGGCACCATTCAGTAAGGTAAAAAAAAAAAAAACAAAAACAAAAAAAAAACCGTAAATCCAATCAACAACTCGCACTGAGTGACGGGAAGGCAAATGACCAACAGGTGAAAGGTGAGACACAAGCTCATCACTCGCACCGACTGCTCTTCAGGGTCCAGTGCAAGTCAGTCAGTTCAGGGACGGTCATCTTCACATACTCAAATGTCAAACATGGCGCCACCCGCCTCTTCACATCGACATCTTAGTGCATCCCCAATCTGGGCTTAATTTACACACAAACTAGTTTTTCTCCTGACAAATTTATTTTCGTACTAAGGAGAGTTCTTTGCGTTCAGACAGAGATAGTGTAAATAACGAGTGAGAGAGCTTCAATTTTTCGATTCTCTCAACCATGTCAGAAAACGGATGTCAGAACAGACGAGAAAATCGCCTCGAAGTTTTGAGGATCGAAACCCAAGCTTACTCTCCATGTTTACAGAAGTGCTGCGTTTTCAGCAGCCGTTAAGGTATCGAACATACACGGTGGCCATTACTAAATAAGACTTTGCAAATCCCCTGAGCTGAATTTTATGGCCATATTGTTTGTTGACAGGAAGAGTAAGGAGACGATCATCAGACAGGAGCCAGCAAAGAAAAGTAAATAAAGAAAAAAAAAAAATTAAACACAGCACGGACAGTTTGTACTGGATACGCCGGATGGGAAGCCAGGGTAGAAAACGAAGGAGAGGGTGGCGAGGTCCCGTTTCCTAGCTCTAAGCACTAGACTGGCAGCTCACTTCTGTACTTTCTGGAGTTTGTGAAGAAGGTATACAGGGCAGCCAGCAAGCTAGTGCAGTCTGTGCAGGTCCAGAAATCCCGTAGAGGTTGTGTAGTCTATGAAGGAGCAGAGAGTGGTCCATGGTGTCAAATGCAGCAGACAGGTCCAGTAGAGTTAAGACAGAGCATCATCACTGTCAAAGGTCACTTTAATTAAAGTAGTTTCAGTACTGTGAAAAGGTCTATATGCTGACTGAGCATGGGGGATGAGCTGGTCTTGTAACCTTGGTTACAACAGTAAGTCTATCCTCTCTGGTTACAGCTCATCTCAGCTCCAAAAGTCATTAATTTGAGTGGACAGGCTACTTTGTCTCTTACCTGGGTCAGGTGCTGTTCAGCTGAGTCCTCTCAGGGTGCACGAGACGAGACAGCCGACAGTTCTTCATCGCGGTCTGTCCGAGTGCGAGATGCAGCAAGATTAGGGTATCTGATGGGTATCTTGATACTGAGGTATGCTGTACCATACCACATCACCTACAACAGGGTTTGTTACCTGTCAGGTAACCTTCAGAACACTGAACGAAAGAAAACTCGACGATGTTCATGACAGATCGTGTGCCCAGATAAGCTCAGGTCTTGGGATACCCCGGGTGGACCGGGAACACTACGAGAATGGATCTGAGACTGAAGTGTAGGCTGTGATGGTGGTGGCAATTGATGAACGGTTCCTGCCCCACACACGTTACAAGACAGTGCGACCTGTCGCCATCATTACTGTGCTCATGTGGCCGGATGCTAATTGTCTAACCGTGTGTTCTCATATTTACTATTGTTTTAACCAGATGTTGCTAAGTGTTGTCTAACCGTGAGTTTCCATCATTATGTTTATCTGTAGACTCTCATCATTCTACATTCATCTAATTGTATGCTCTCATCATGTCCAGCTAAATGTTGCCATCATTACTGTGTATTGTCATCAGTTAAATGCAGACATCAACATCCTGTGTAACAGCAAGCACTCCATTCATTATTATAAATCATGTGGGGTATCTTGACACAAGGAGTGTTAACAAGCAATCTGCACATGATCACTTAAGGGAGTGGGCCAACATTTTTTTTTCCCCGACCAGTGGATTTGGACTAACGAAATTTATCTACGTCAAGGTACAAAATCCTCTTATCTATTCGAACAAAAAAAAACTGCGGATCATATGTCTATTAAGCTATTCGGGCTACAATGACCTGAACAGTATACTGCAAGATGAAGTTATCCTTTTATATATCTCTACCGTCAAATATGAGTTGAAGAATACTAGAATCTTTATTCATCCGCTTTTCCGGTCTATCACGAAGTGAATAGCACGATGTAAGGTCAACTTCTACCGTTTATGGAATCCATATAGCCGTTTGGTTTATAACTGTACAATAGGTGTAATATCCACTTATTTATTTTCCCTTGCATTCTATAAGTATAAGCATAAGGTGCAAGATTATGTTTACTAATTTTGCCGTGCTGTTTCTAACTGAACAATAAAGAGCAAGATTTCATGTATCCATGTTGCTAGCTCGACTTGTACAATACAGTGCAAGATCCATCTTTCCATTTTTCCGCTTTTTCAAGATCCATTTATCAGTTCGGTCATCAGGTATACAAGTACAGCTCAAGATTCATTCACTAACAACTGTTTTTTCCATCCCCATCCTCTCCGTCCCGTTGGCAGCAGGCAGCTGCCAAGTGTTCAGGTACAGCAGTTCTGCTCCATCCCTCGCTAGACATTTCGTTAACTTTTTTTACAACTTTCCTCGCAGTCTGTACCTGTGCCAGACACCAGGTGCGATGATCTCGCAGATACAAAGAATGCGTGAAAGCTGAAGCGGTAAAAAAAAAAAAAAAGATAACTTTTAGCTTTCATTTTCTGCCGGTCGGGTAGCGGCCATACCCTCCTCATATGCTTCTCCCAACCCGACCTTAGGCCAAACTATTTTAGTCTCCATCAATGTGTGGGAGTTCATGTCAACATGTGCTGAAAATATCCTAAGGATATTCACTCCTGTAGAATGTCCACTTATACGCCATTGTGAGCACTATTTCACCAACAAAAGTGAACACCTGGCCGTCCTCACAATCAGCCTTTTAAACTAAGAGTTGTAGGCGATCTCAGCATCCCACTCTGTTCGTGGAGCTTCAGGACCTGAAGTGGAAACAGCAGGTGGTGGCTGCTTCACCGGGCAGGACATCATCAGATATGAACTAACTGTCAGTGGCCAGACAGACTGATACCTGCAGTCACGTTGGCCTGACAACCCAGTCACGTGGACCGACCATCGTGCAACTGTAGCCTTGGCAAAGAGCCTGCTGGAAGCTTTACCTGCGCTCAGGTACCTCGGCACCCACAGAAGTACATACCAGACATAACCGCACTGCATGGAACCTCAACTTCGCAAACAGCGGCTATCATGGGAAGATAATTTATGTCCCGAAACACCAGAAAAAAACCCACCGAAAATAAACAGATCATCTTTCCAATAAGGACGTGTATGAGTCATGAATAACGGAAATGACAACAGACATTGAATTCAACAGGGCATGCATGTCATGATCCCGGCCTTCTAGCCCTTCTCTACTTTGTTTGTATGTGTTCTACATATTTTTGTAGTTGGAAATGCATGGGTGTGCTGTGGCGAAAACAAACCCAGGGGTGCATGAGTCATATAGAGACTGGGACACAGTGTGTCAGCCGACAGCAAACACGGACGTTGACCGTTAAGCCCGGATAACGCCAAACGGTTTTGCACCTCATGACTCCTGTAGTCACCCTTGTCCGCCCTGATACTTGTCAACACTTGCATCCAAGTTACTGTAACCTGCTCTGTGCTCTCCACACCTGACACACATACCCGGCACCGCCGAGCAATCCACCCAGTGCATCTTATTGATGTTTTGCTGTGTTTATATTTGTGTGTGATGCGGCCTAACAGATGTTTCAACTGGTACACAGCTCTGAATGCGAGTAGAAGCAATCACTTGCTGAGTATTTATTTGCACATATCAGTTTATCTTCCTTACAGCATGTGACTCTACGTGGGTGATGGAGACCGAAAGCACATACTGTAATTACATGGGTGACTCATACTGGAAGTACACACTGAGAAGCGGATATTTAAAACAAACTGAATGAATGGTTGATCTACTGATAGTGTAGTTTGTACTTGGGTGGTTACATCACTCACCACGACTGAACAATATTGAAAGCACACAGCACAAAATGAAATTATTACCTACTCAATCCATCCTTACCATGCAAACATTTTCAAATCCTCTGTTAAAACTGCTGTCTTTTTAAAAATATATCATGGCGATAAATATATATTCTATTCGCAAAAATGTTCACCTTATTGTACATATAAATATTATCGTGATCCTGATCCCTGATATCAAGAAACAGCTTTAGTCATAGTGTCACGAGTTTATGTAAATCTGTGCCACTGACATTTTATAAAGGTTAAGGCGAGCTTTCCGAAGTCTGGGTCATTACCATATGCCCTCCCCTGTGAGCTCTCCCACCTAAACCCTTTCAGATTTTCAAACTTTCTAGGCCAAATCCCCTTGGCAGATTTTCTTTACTTGACTTTTATTATTTTTTAATGCTTTTACGCACTAGGAAGCACTCATGGTGGACAGGTGCATGGTATACTACTTGTCAGTCTGTATAATTGGAGCCTATAATTGTAATATAATTGTAACTAATTGCATGATTGCTGTGCTGTTTGGAGTAAAAACATTCATAGCAACATTATCAGCAAACGGGATTAACTGCGATAAGTGGAGTGGCGGTTACAATGGAACTTAGATGAGCAACTGAGATAACTTATGTTAGTACACAGTCATACGACACATGCTTGGAGAATGTCGGTGGACATGCATCACTCTTTATATTTTTTCAAAACTTTCTTGACAAAACATCGGAAAAAAGTGTTGCAAGTCCGATGTGGTTATAATGACATGTCGGAAACATAAAAGAAAAGAACAAGATTACAAGTCTCTCTCTCTCCTTTGCACACACACACAGAGTGAAAGAGTAAGAGCGACAGTCTGAAATACCTTGTATGAGTTCGGTCTTGTTTGTCCCCTTCTGCTCGGTAAACAAATCCACAGATCGTTCGGCGACCTGATGCTTGAAGCGTGCGGTTGACACTGCCGAAGGAGTGTGTCCGACAGGGGGGACCCCGCACCTCCACTTCCGTCACCTGAGGTGAACTCACACCGGCGACCGCATCAAAGGCAGAGGAGACAGCCGCAGACACTTCGTCAAACCTGTCCTCAGTAGATGATCTCCAACACAGGTTCGACCTCACTCCGAGCAGACGTTTCGCGCCCTTGCAAACAGGTCGGCTCTCGATGTGAAGCAGGTCATGTGCCCCGCCCCTCCCCACCCCCACATTGCTTTCATCTGCACACCTATCCCCCACCTTTGTCGCCAAATCCTCCCACAACAAGTCAGGCTCGTGCACGTCTCCTCCTACGATGTGAAGAACTCGCAGCTGCTGATGATAACTGTCACCGCACAACCAGCGTCTATCCCCATCCGATCTTTGTCAACGGTTATTACCGTTCGATAAACACTCGGCAGCAGCAGCACGACAATTTCTTTGTGTTTGGCGCAGAAGAGCGCAGTGTGACCTAGGTCGCTGCTCCACAAGTGAGGAGGCGCGACTACAGCGAGGTTCCTCACGACGAAAATGTCAGCAGTAGCTGCTGCCCCTCCCTGCAGAAATCTCTGGCAACCTTTGACCTCCAGTCATGGTAGTTCCCAGGTAGTTCGACCCCACACGTGCAGTCGAACTGTGTTAGGCTAGTGTACAGGTCTAGCTTTCATCGCCCCGAGATAAGTTTCCTGCCGCGACCTCTCGTCTCCATCGTCAGGTCACTCGTCGGCGCGCTGCGTGTGCGCGGCAGGCACAAGAATGTTGAGCATCGCATCCTCCGCCTTTTGCAACCTGTGGGTACGCCTGCACTTTTTTGGTGCTTCAACGGTTTTTAGTCGTTTGCAAACCTGAAACATGTGGCAGACTTGATACTGAATGTTGAGCAGTGACTGCAGGACTGTCATCAGGACTTGGCATCTTCAACACACACAAGACAATGAATCAACTTTAGTTTGTCCCAGTGGGCAGTGTAGACATGGGAAGGTGCTCTAGTTTTTACATGTACATTATATTATCTATTTCATATCATGTAACATATATTATTGCTAGTACGAGCACTATCTTGAATTGTTCCCGGGATTAATAAAGTTGTCTTGTAAGGAGGGGAGTGTAGCCGCCCCTCGAAAAAGCTACTGAGGTGGCAACAACATCTTTGTGCCCAAACTCCCCCGATGTTTGAGATGTGATTCTTCACAAGTACAAAAAAGATAGAGGAGCCGAGAGAGAGAAATAACAAATGACAAATCTTTATTTACGAGAGCAACAAATCAGCAAAAGTTTTTTTAACATCTAGCCATCGATTTAAAGAAAGGAAAAAAGGAAACACCACAAATAAAGGCATTAATCAAAGAAGACAGGAAGGGATATTTTTGACACATTGACTTGCAAACATTGAATGTGATAATTGAATATGATTATAAAGTTTATCTTATTCTGAATATTGCATAATTTCTTAGGTGATTTTTTAGACGGCCAGGTGATTCATGTGCAAGGAAGTCTGTCTATACACTGGGATATGCCTCTAAGCCAGCACTCCATGTATCTACTTCAGTTCGCCTTTAACTGCAGCAACTCATATCTACATTGGCCAAGATATGTCATTCTTTTCTTTTTTTTTTTTCTTTCCTTTTTTGATAATCTCTCCCTGCAGGAACTACATCAGCTGTTTTTAAAGAATGAAACATCAGCATTGTCTGTTTCTGTTCCTGACGGCAGTTGCATCAGGTAAGAATTAGGAGTGACGCCGCAACATAAACAGGACGCAGCCAGTGCGTGCGTGCGTGCGTTCGTGCATACCTGTGAGTCCATGTGCATGTGGGTGGTGGTCTGCTTTCTTTCCTTCAGAGTGGGTAAGAAAAAAGCTTGCTTTTTAATCTCTTATGATTATTTTTTTTTTTTTTTGGTAACAAATTAGCCGTTTTGTGATTTAAAAACAATTGGAGGGCATTAGACCTACTGCCTACATCTGCGTTTTTATTGGATTCAGTAATTTCCGATGTGATTTCAATGTAATGAGAAAGTAAAATTAAAAAAAAAAACACTTGTACCAAGAGTGTGATCTACATCTGGTGACGATTTGGTGCTGGTTCAACTTGTCAGAGGATGCCTCGTGAGATTAATACATGTTAATGCATGTTGATGTCTCGTCCCTGACTGAGGTTAACAGCTATAGCTCGTTGTCCATTTATTGTGATCCCTTTTAGTCACTTGATACTGACCAAACCTAGTCTATAATCGCAGACTCTACTTCATGTTTCTTTACCCCAGGGTTCGTTTGCCACCGCTTTATAACCACTGCTCCAGCGGTAAACAACGTCTGCAGAGCCTGGACACCACTTTATAATTTTGGAAACAAGATGTCCATCCTTGAGTTCCCTGTTGCCCTCGCTTCACAACTACCACCCACGGTGACCAGCCCAAGGGAATAGAAAGGCAATAAAGCTCATCTCCAGCAACTTTTATAATTCGGAAAAAAAAAACCCGTTGAGCTGTACATTAGATGTTAGGAGGTCCTTCTTCTCAACTTTTAATGTTCAAAAAGACATTGAGGACACTTTGTCAGGGTGAGATAGACGCCGCTCCCTTCTTTCTCCACCGGAAGTGGCGAGGTCTCCTCAGTCAACAAAGCACTTAAAGGATCAAACTGCGCTGTAAATCAAGTGTTCAAATACAGATTATTTCCATAATTTAGCAGCTTAAGGCGGACAGTTCTCAAACACATTTGACTGTAGATTCATGGTTGTGCTTCCGACTTTTTCAAACCTTATTTGAAAAATTTGAAGC
Source organism: Pomacea canaliculata (assembly GCF_003073045.1). NCBI lineage: Eukaryota > Metazoa > Mollusca > Gastropoda > Architaenioglossa > Ampullariidae > Pomacea > Pomacea canaliculata. The sequence goes on from NC_037603.1 coordinate 16,323,038, forward strand.
AGCTGGGATGCGCACTACTGACCTTGTCACAAGCACACACATCATTTGAATGTTCTGTCTAGTCGTGTCGATGATGTCTGATCAGAGAAATCGCTTTTTGCATATCTGTCATCTTGTCACAGCTGATGTTTAAGGACTGTTTTCCGATTCAGGAGTGTTGTGTCGGTCACTGCACAGCTGTCCTTGTGGGTCAGAACAATCTTTTAAGGTTGTCGGGTGGTCTTCTTTACACCTGCATCTCTAAGACAGGGCTGCTCACTTTAGGATTCTCAAAGGACTGTTCAGAACCATCTAGAAACCACAGCCAATAGTGTGGTATGCAGATGAATAGCACATTGTTGATAAAGTTAAAGAAAAACACCCAAAACTTGGTGTCGCCAGGGGACGAAGCTACGATTACAGTACCTGCTTCGGTAAGAAACACATCTTAGTCCCGAAGCATCATCGTCGAAACTTTGGAGCCATGCGATGATTTCCACAAAATTCCATTTGCTGGCTTGGGCAGCTCGGCCATGGAAGGCTGCTTCAGACAAAGCTGTCATTCGATCGCCCACGGACCTGACGCCATTGATTCCAGCCAGTCTCCGTCAGACGAGCGCCGTATCCAGTGATTGACTAACGGCTTTACCATGGAGGTCATTACCTCCTGATGGCCAGCCCCAGCCTCTAGCAGTGGCCATAGAAACGGATGCATGGGTTAATCCAAAAAGCTGGATGAAGACATGGTGGTGCGGGTTAATCGTCTCCATGAGTGTGGCATCGATACAAAAAGAAGCAGACAATTGTGCTTCTCCTACTTTTGGATTCAGAGTTCTGTGGGTCTGTATGTTTGATAAAATACTTGCAGACTCTTTTAAGTTTGTAACAGATTAAATTTTCATAAATCCAGAAATCACTATCACAGTAAGTCACGTGTCTCATCAGCAGCGACTAAGTTGAACAGAACTCAGCAGTTTATTGTTAAGCTTCATTAGCTGCTCTTTCCCCACCTTTCCCACATCTACAATTTTAAAGAAAGTGAAAAGTCTAGTTTTATTTGTCTCAGCGTTTCCTATGCGATTTTCCAGTGTCTGAATGATTACAGGCTTTTCTGGAAGCCTTCGACTCGGTGAGGGAAAGGTCTGTTTTTTAAGTCGGGAGTGACATATAACGCAGGAGAGACGACAGACTTATATTTAGACAGACCCGGGCATAATTTAGCTCTCTTCCTACAAGCTTCTCTACTCCAGGAGAAAATTGATTCCGTTGTTCCATCAGGCTTACAAATGAGTTCATCCTGCTATTGACAGAAACACATACAAGCACCAACAAAATCCACACATACTTCAACAGATGTTGTACGTTTTAAGAGTTTTACAGAAAACATGGTGAGGATGCAGCCCTCGACAGTCGGAAGTGGTCTTGACAACGTGTCTCACTCGGATCTTTGTCCATTCCTTCCTTTTTCTCTCACTACTTTCCTCTTCTGTTTTTTTTTTTTTCAGTCTCTTTTCGGATTGTTTGTCTGCGTCATTGTGTTTCTGTCTAGCTCCTGATTCCAGAAATAGAACACAACGTGCATATAATGAAAGAAAGACGTTTGTGTTCTATTAGTGCCTTCAGTCAGTAACAAGGTTATGAAGAATTAAAAAAACAACAACATATGCAGCTGCAGAAAGAAGCCAGGCATGTAGAGGAGGCATGAAAGAGGTGTGCATGAGGGTGTATCAGCAAAGAAGCTTGCCAACTAATGTTTGCTTGATGTGGGTGAAAAACATCTGTGCAAAACCTTTTTTCATTTTGAAGCGGGATGACTGTATTTCAGGAACTAATCAAAGAGAAAATGAAGAGATTTATCAAGGGGAAGCAGAGAGTTTTACAAGGCCAATTAATAACCCGAAACTATTTTGGAAAGAAAGAAATCAGCTTGTGCCCGAGTTTAAAAGATAGATATCAATCTGACAACCACATGCCCGGACACGATATTCCTCAAGACCGTCCTTCAGAGTATCTTGGAGGATGTTCGACACCAAAATGAAGAACTGGCTTGCAAACAAACACTGGTCGTCGTTCCATGCAAGATCTACTAGCCCACCTCAGGCCTATGTCATGAGAATAATCAGTCGCTTACATCTGTCTAGTCCTCTTCCCCGAAGGACAAAGCTGGTGGATCATCGCTGCCGCTCACCAGCTGGTACCAGTCAATGGATGAATGTCATTGGCAATGTATGACATAGTTTATAGTTCTTGGCTGTATTCATGTTTTACCACCTGCAGTTTACACACTGTGTGCTTGGTATACGTTTCAAATGTGTTTTGAACGTAGACGGGAAAGAGAAGGATGTGTTTTATGTTGTCCTGTATGAAGCTTTTTTTCCCAGGGAGCTAACACAGTACGACCTGGGCCGCTAAAAGGTCAATCGTGTTGTTGTTATTGAACGAATGCTCATGTGTTCCGAGTTTAATTTAGTAACACATACATGTTTGTGACACTCTATGTGTGGTTAAAAAAGAACCAAACTTGAAATCGAATTAAAATATTTCTTCTTCCCCTTCTTCATTTATTTTGTAAGATAATTAGAGTAATACGGAATCCCAGAGAAACCCAAGGGGACTGCACTGCTATAACTGTAACAGTTTTGTATATTTGCGATTTCCTGAAAAGACTTCTGAAAAGATCTTTTACTAACAGTGAGGGTTGATACTGGGGTAGATAACGTAATGACACCCGTTATTTCGCGTTAAAAGACATCCATCAACCATTTTCAGGCAAACGATAGTCATGATGAACATCTTAATTCCATATACAATCAGCGTGGCCAATTTAGCGGCAGGGCAAATAAAATAAATGGACATGGAGAGATTTGAGCCACTTAAATCGGCACACGTTTATGACTGTTGAAGTAAGTAAACGTTTGGTTGAATAGTTCAAGAAAGAATGTGAATAAACCGGAAGCTATGTCGTCTAATGCCTCGTTTTAGCAGTTTACTGGGAAAAAAATCGTCTGCACCAGTCCAGGGATATTAGTTCGTGATCTAAAACCTTGTACAATGTATGACATTTTAATATTCTTTTTGGAAAAAGTGAAAACAGTAAACAGCAAAATTTTATGTTAATCGTTTTTAAGCTTGGTGGGTTGTTTTAGACTCTATAAATATTGGTAGAATGTTTCTAATCAGTGAAACTTTTCCTCGCCTGCATTAGAAATAATTTCTGTCAAGTCCACTCTAGAGTAGCGTCCCCTTCAAAATGGCCGCCTTCAATTGTTTTGTGTATGTGTGTGATAGTAAACATTCTGTAGAACGTTGTTTTGATTAATAAAACGATCTTTCGAGTAAACAGAGTATTATTTGCCAACATATTACTAAAGAGCTATACATGATTTTGTTTCTGAATACTAGAATGATGTTGTTTATTGAGCATTTCAGCCAAATGAAAGATATTGCACCGCAAGCCTAACTTTTACTTACGTGTCTTGTGAAACAGACCAAAGTTGACGAAGTTGCTATGTATGCAGCGACCTCGTATGTTCTGGAAGCGCCAGAAGCTGAGAAATTCATATTGCTGCCTGTTAAAAAGAACTGCCACCACGGGCGTAGAGTCATTACGTGATGACGGCGTCCCGTATCTGATAACAACGCCTATCTTTTATGTCAATGCCGGTAAAGACATTTGATTCATTCAAGTGCATAGAGAGTTTTATGCATTATGATTCATCTTATTATAATTAAAAGAATGAAAGCTTTATGCATTGGGACACCACAGTATATAAAAACTATTATTAGTATTACCTTGATGCTTCTGAACATGTGTGATACGTGACAGCATGCAACAAGTTTAGTGTCGCATGTGAATTTTCTGTAGATTCACACAATATCAGAAGTGATTATTTGTGATTGGAATGGTTATGAATTCCAATGATCGTTATTCATGGTATAACCATTATAAGAAAATAACATAAATCTGGATATTTAGATAAGAATGTTTTTGAAATGACCAAGTTGTAAAATGAAAAAATATCTCCTCGTTAAATGACTTTTTAAGTATCGCATTATTTACTTGTGTGTAGCTGACACAATCTGAAAACTGTATTTATCACCTTCTACCACACTAGATTTGCATATATTGTGCTATTAATTTGACACATTTTGTTGAGAATTTTTTTTATGTGTTTCAGCTCCACATATTGGCCATTTATACACAGTTATGTTAGCTGATGCAGCCTGCAGATGGCAACGATTGAAAGGACAACAGGTGCTGTTTTCTGTTGGAACTGATGAACATGGCTTGAAGGTTAGACTCTTACAAGTCTCGAGTAAATGGACCTTTACTAATTGATTTTAACTTTTATGCTACAATCACATTTTAAAAGGACTTCATTGCATTAAATACTTTACTATGGTAGCAATTACTTGCAAAAATACAATGAAATCTTTAGTAAACATTTTATTTTCTTTGGGGAGGCAAAATGATGATATCAGAATCAAGACTGCTTTTTGATATTTTAAGAGCAGTTCTTTTATGAATGATATTTATTGATCTATTATGTGAAGCACCAGGATATTCAACTGAATCTTTAATGGTATAAGTCTGTTTGCTTTATTATTAAAGCCATTGCATGCTGCAAATTAGTGTATTCTGATTTCATAAGTCGAGGGTTTCAGATTAACATTTGTATCATCTGCTGTATGAAACAGAAAGTCTGACTTCATAAAGTGGAAGACATTAACATAATGCATGTGCATAAGCTTGTCATGTACCGTCTTTGGCAGATTCAACAAGCAGCAGAGTCACACAACACTTCCCCTCAACTGTACTGTGACAGAGTATCAGCTATGTTCAAGGTGAAAATGCTGTCTAAACAGTATGTGAAATGTTAACCTGATGAAACCTTGTTTTGGCACTAAACAATATTTTTATACCTTGACTGTCAGTCATTAACAGTTTTATGAAGGTTTTATTTATTTAGTTATTATGAGAGAACATATAAGCACTGTGCTTCTGTGTTTGATCAGTGTGGAAACATAAGGAACTTTGCACTTTGTGTGTGTTTAGTGGGAAAATATGATTATCTTTGTGATTTCTTCTAAAGCTTCAAACTGTTTTCTCCCCAGGATTTATTCGAGAAAGGAAACATTACCTACAATGAGTTCATTCGCACTACAGAAAACAGGCACTTTGAAGCAGTGCAGACATTTTGGGTGAGCAGATGGGGATACATTTTTGAAGCAAAAGCATGCTTTAGACACTATTTTGTTTTTTATCTGAACAAGAGTAACATTCGCTGGCAGTATCATGTCTTCGTTAATTTGACATTTAGGATTTTAAGGAAAACTTTTAGACCTGTATGGTTTTACAAAATGCTTGCCTGTTATCGTCTTGAAGCATGCTGTTGTTACCCCACTTCTAAAGAATCTTGAACCTAATAAAAACAAAAAACTATCACCCTTTTTCTAATTTCTTTTTTCTGCCCAAAGTACTTGAAAGGTTGTGCTGCTCCAGCTCCTAAACCATTCTTCCAGCTGTACTTGAACCATTTTAGTCAGCCTGTCATAACAATCTGCTTGCAAAATGGATCACATCTCCTAATTGTCAGTGCTGGATCTGTCTGCTTCACTTGATGCACTCAACCATGACATCTTTCTCCAGTGCATTCTTGTTATTTTCAATCTCTTTGGCACTGTTTTGATCTGACTCTGGTTTTACTTGACTATTTGTACCCAGTGTGTGGTAGTTGTAGGCACCACATCATCTGTTGCTTTTAAGTATGGAGTGCCTCAAGGCTTTGTTTTGGGCCCTTCTTATTTAAAGTGTACATTCAACCACTTGGTCCCACCACTTCTACTTGAGGCTGCAGTATCACGTGTTCATATGCTGCTAGCAATCTAGGACTCGCTTTTCAGCTTTAACAGGTCTGCATCATCACACAACACACAGTAGACTCCCTGAAATCCAGGATGTCCTTCAACTAGCTAAAAATGAATGACAACTAAAGTCCTTCCAATAGCCTCTGCAAATAAACTGAAGTCTTCACTACTTTTACTTTTCTCTTGTGATGAACACCTCTCTTTCTCAGTCCGTCTAAAATCTTCATGTTATCATTGATGCATCGTTATATCTTGAATCCTGCATCATTGCAGTTTGTAAATCTGTCTTTGAGCTTTGAAGGATCAGACATATTCAACCTTTTCTGTCAGTTTCAGCCACCAAAAAGCATTTTGTGCTGTCCTGCTGAATTACTACAAATCTCTACTCGTTGCTATCCCTAACAGCCTACTGACAAACTATAAAGGGCTTATAATGCCCTTCACATTGTCCTCCATACATGAAAAGTGGACCTTGCTTCATCCCTCTTCTGCAAGCTTCACTACCTGCCAGTTCGAGCTCACATTCATTACAATATTGCCATACTTTTACCATCATCTTCCTGACCTGCTAGCTTATCTGTCTGAGCTGGCATTGATTACACCATGCTGCCATCATCTTTATGACCTTCCCTCAGCCAACCTGTTTGAGCTACTGATGTCTCACAACCTGAGTCCACCTCTTTGCACTGCTTATGTTGCTCTCTTTTCTCTATGTGCCACACATCAGAAGGAAGAGAGATTTGGCAACCGCTTCTCCTTCACAGGTCGCACTGTTTGAAATTCTCTTTCCCATTTTGCACAATCAAGCATACTAACTATTCAGCTTAGTACTCAGTTCTTCGTGTTCAGTCATCCGGTTTGCTTGTAGTCTTTTATGTGCAGTGCATTGAGTCCACATCCATATAAGGAAATTGAATTATTGTTGCTATTATTATTATTATTAAAAGAAACAGTTGTTTGCATTTTTCAGGAGATTTTACAAAATCGAGGTTATATCTACAAGGGACAATATGAAGGATGGTATTCCATATCAGATGAAGCTTTTCTCACAGACGAAGAAGTTCAAGATACCACTTCTCACGATGGAAAAGTTCAGAAGGTTTGAGAAAAGTTGCAGAATACTATCTTCTGTAAGGCCTTCTCTTTCCACATTCATTATTTCATTTATTAAATCTATTTTGCATCTCTTCTGACATACTGACAATAAGGCGATAATCTGAAAAATTAAAAATAATAGTATTCAAATAGATAATGCAGGCACTATGTTGGGGAAGACTACTGGGAGTCAAAAATAATGATTATGTTGCTGTTTGGGCTGTGGTTTGCTTAGATGCTTAAAAATATTTTTGCAGGCAAAGTGAGAAAAAGTTTCACTCTAAATTCATGTTGTCACATTTTTTAGAAAGTCTGAATTATCGCCGCACTCCTCATAAAGTTTATCAAAAAAATCATGAAGAATAGTGACCTAGTTAACTTGATGAAAATACTAAATGTTCCGTGTTTCTCTGGTAGCACAGGTGGCAGTCAGTAGTGGGCAGCCTGTGACATGGATGAAAGAAGAAAACTACATTTTCCGACTTTCTGCTTTTAATCAACAGCTTACATCATGGTTGGATGCAAAGGGTGAGGCAGATTTTGATGTGCTATATTTTTCATGTTAGTAATCTCAGATTGTTTTGAAGTTACTTATATCCCGACCAGTATTGATAGTATTACTCTATGCAATTCTTAAAGACTAGCTTTGGAGACACCTATCATTTACTTCAAAAATATTTAAAACTATATAAAAATATTTTTATTGCTTCCAAAGTGTCTACTATCCTTCTTAAGTTGCTTGAAAAGGGCATTGCGTAGATATAAAAGGTCCTTCATAGCTATTTCAAAATGTTTATGCTCTTCTATATTAAGAACTAAGAATTGAAAACTGCCAGGTGGAGCAGTTTTTACCCCTAGGCATGACCAAAACAAATTTTTAAAAGCTTTATAAATCTGTTACGATGGAAGTGATGATTGTGCTTCAGTAATACAACCTGCACAGTTTGAGCCATTGGTGCGAAGCTGGGTGGAGAATCTTCCAGATCTTTCTGTTTCAAGACAGAGACAGAGACTTAGCTGGGGCATTCCTGTGCCAGGTGACAGCTCTCAAACAGTAAGTTTGGGTAAAGTGCTGCAGTTGTGCGTAAATACTCAAGGCTCTTTTTGAAGAATTGTGCAGAAAACCAGCCCATGTGTAGAAGAGTAGAAAATCAAGCATTAGGGGAATGTTTTAGCTTCTGCCTTTACAGATGCAGGAAGGCCTTGTGGTTATTCCTTTAAAATGCTTTGTTTTCAAAGTATATTTACAGATTTTCAAGTATGCTGCTGCTTATTTTAAATTTGATACTTTTTTCCTTGAAGTTTCTTGCTATTCAAGATTTGTTTGAGGACATGAAAATCAAGGCCATGTCATCTTTTTGAAATGTCATTTGTTTGAACTGTCAGTTGTATCCATGGCATATATGTGTGTGTGGGTGATGACTTCAGTAGTGAAGACATTTCTCATCTGAATGGAACTGTAGCAAAATGCAAAATTATTAAAGACAATCAGAAGGTTAGTGTCTTAAAGTATTGTGATAATATGGTGAGTATATGTCCTCTGTGTTTCCTTTCCAGATTTATGTTTGGCTAGATGCTCTTATCAACTACCTGACAGTTGCTGGCTACCCCTCAAAGTTTCAGCATGCGTACTGGCCTCCTGCATGCCAGGTGATTGGCAAAGACATTCTAAGGTTAGCCTTTTCAGATAATAATAAGAACTCTTGCTACCTCAGTTATCCATTGAACATCATCCAATCAGGTGTAATTATAGCTATATAACTGTATAAAATTAAGGATCATTCTGAAACTTTAATTTCCACAAAATTAGTCAGGTTCCCCTCAAAGCTGCTAATGTCTCCACTACTGTTTATACTGTATACTAACAATTGTAGAAGCACTACGGATAGGAACTTTCTTGTAAAATTGGCTGATGACACTGCCTTGCTGTCTCTTTTGTATGATAGTGAACATGATCATAGTGGCGCTTTTCCTGACTTTGTTCACTGGTGTGACGAACACTTTCATGTCTTGAATGCCTGGAACACTAAGGAAATGATTTTCGACTTTCGGACGAACAGGCTTGAGGCAGTCATCAGTATCATCCATGATGATGCCATTGAGGTAGTCGACTGTTACAAACATCTGGGTACTGTCTTTAACAACAAGCTTAAATGGGATATCAACACTGACATGATCTTCTGTAAGAGCCAACAACGTCTGTACCTCCTACAGAAACTTAGATCTTTCTCTGTCAGCTCTGTCATCCTCACTCAGTTCTATCAGTCCTTCATCGAAAGTCTCATCACTTTTTCTTTCATCTCTTGGTTCCGCAGCCTCTCCTTAGAGAACAGGAACAGTCTAGTCTCCCTTGTTAATACCTGTTCCAAGATCACCGGAACCAGGCAAAGGGATTTGGCGGCCTTATGTCATCAGCAAATCATCAGGAAGGCATCACGCAACCTCTCTATTTCTGATCATATGTTGGCCTGTGAGTTGAGGTACGCGATGCCTGTATGTAAAACCAATCGTCACCGCAACTCATTCATTCCACGTGCCATTGACTTGATAAACTCTACTGATCATCATCTTGTACTCAGCTGAGGTGGCCTGTGGTCACCAACTGTATCTGCTGTTAGGAATGTATGTGTGTGTAGGAGAGAGAATATTTGTGAAAGAGACATTATTTCAACATGTACATTTATATTATTCTTTTTATATCAAGTATATATATATACTATTGCTAGTACGAGTACGATTTTGAATTGCCTATGGGGATCAGTAAAGTTGTATTAAGCCTACGTTTTCTGTCACTATGTGCTGTTGTGCTGATCAGCTGCCAGCTTATTTTGTCCATCTGTTCTTGGTGTGCCTGCAGGTTTCATGCTGTTTACTGGCCAGCGTTTCTTTTTGCTGCTGGCTTGTCTCCTCCGTCCAAGATTCTTTGCCACTCCCACTGGCTAGTTGATGGCCACAAGGTAACAATGTTGAGGTCATTAATAACGTATGGCTACTACTACAGACTGACCAACCACTGCTAAAACAACCATTGTAAATAAAAAGCTTTAGTTGTTGGGATGAGGCAGGGAGAGTCAGGAGAGGTATAAGCAAGATGAGAAGAGAAGGCATTTACAATGTCAACAGAGCTAATTAACTTGCACAACACTATTTTTTTTTTCTTTCTCTATGTTGTCAGTTCTGAGGTAAAGTGTAAACATGACTGGCTTGTACTATATCCTTCAGTAACCCAGTATTTTGTCACTGTCTCTTTGGTGACAGCTGTTAGACTGAAGCACCTTATTCTTTTGATGAATGTCATTCTATGGCTTTTCAAACAATTGGGAAATTTGATTGCAGATGTCAAAAAGTCGTGGGAATGTCGTGGACCCCATGGATAGGCTAGAGAGATATACAGCAGATGGGCTGAGGTACTTTCTCCTGAAAGAAGGGGCCTATACTTCTGATGGCAGTATGTAATTTTTTGTCGTTTATAACAAAGTATTAACTGATATTTTGCCTGTGTATTGGATTGTGTACTGTGCATTGCAGTGGATGACATTTGCAAGGTCTGTGAAATGCGGCTGTTAAAGGTATTTTGTGTGTGTGTGTGTGTGCTGTCCTGTGATAAAAGTGTTGTTTTGAATGTGGCAACAATACGATATAGCAACAAATATTGGTGTCATGTAGTGCAAAGCAGTGCGGCCCGATGCTCCACTGGGGGCGAATAGGAACAAGAAAAAGAAGAAGTGCAAAGCAGAGAGCTGTATAATATAGGCATGAATACTTCTGTCCAAGTTGTATGCAGACTGATGGACTTCTAAAAATCTAAAAAAATTGATACTTAATTTTTTGCAATAAAAAAATTTCTGTTTGAGAGGATTTTGTGCGCTCACACACACACACACTCAACCACATATCTATGTACATCTGTAGGACATACGTTATAGCGTTATAAGCCTGTGAGCATGTATTCTTTGATCTTTTATACAACTGTATCAGATCTACTAAACAAATATTAATTCCCCACATATCAATGTAAATCTTATGTTTGCCTTTTTCCATTAAAATCTGAAACAACACAAGCTGTTCCAAGCTACAAATATATATTTGCTTGTCTGTTATAGATTATACCCTTCTTATTGTTGATAGTTTTCCCATGAACATAATGCACGATTTTGATAACTAGATTCTGTCAACAGACTACAGTGATGCCCGGGTTGTGGAACGTATTAACAGTGACCTGGTGAATAGCATTGGAAACCTACTGAATCGTGTAACAGCGCCATCTGTCAACAAGCAGCAGTACTTTCCAGCCCTTGATGACATCACGGACCTCTCGAAGTTTTTATCACAAGAAGATGTTGAAAAATATCACTCTCTGGCTGAATTAGCAGGTACAGCAACTCCTTATTTTTCAGCCATTTGCCAGAAGTTTGTCAGATTTCAATAGTGCTGATGATAATAACAAAGTTAATTTGTTTAGCGCTTTTCCCCTTCCATTAAAAGCGGCTCAAAGAGCTATTGCTATAAGAAAAACACAGAAACATACGAAAAATAGATGCTGGACTTAATAAGTTTCAGTGTTTTTATCATTATTTATGCTCACTTCCTTCCTGCTATCATTGGACTTTGAAGTTGATCTTCGCAAAGCAATGGAGTAAGCAAGGTCTTGAATTTCATGTGTAGGCTAGTAAAAAAAAGATTCGTTGGAATGTCGAATTTGAAGTTTGAGGGCAACACAATTGAGAGCAGAGCACAATCCTGCCTCCGAAGAAGCGAAGGCGACAGCAGTCGGTGACATGCAGGAGCAAGATGCAGAATGACACACACCCACACATATAAAAACACACATACACATACAAACATCTCATCACCAGACGACAGTGTGAAGCGCATAGATCCAGAATCCAATCTACAGAACGTGCATCAACGGACGTGGTTCGTGAATAAAAAATGGAAAATGGCAAGGTCCACGCTGGTCTACCATGGTCCACAATGCTCACATGCAAACGTGTCAGTAAAGGAAGCGCAAAATCCGGTACTGTCAAAAGTCCAAAGCAAGATGTAAGGAGCCAGAAGCCGTTAGTGGAAGAAGATGTCTAAGAAGTTAGCCGTTAGTGGAAGAAGACATTTGTAAGAAACGACGCAGCACAAGCACTGTAGAAAAGTCTTAACAGAGGCAAGATCAAGATGAGTAGGAGAAACCAAAACTCGACCTAGATCGACGGACGAGACAAAACGACAGAGAGCGGACCCCTCCAGCCAGTTAGGCGAAAGAACATCCAAATTAATTAACAAGAACATAAAATCAACTTCAGACTAAAAGACTTAAAGTATGCAACAAAGTAAATAACAATATGAAAATGATATTTGGGGATCAGAATGTAAAGTGTGAAAATTATGTTCACTTTTTTCCAAATTTATTAATTGGAGTATTATTGTATTTATTGTGCTTTTTATTTCAGAAAAATAGGTTTGTTGTATGACAACTATGCAACTATTATTGTATTTATTGTGCTTTTTTTCCCCAGATCAAATCAGTTTGCTGTATGATGACTATGCATTCTCAAGAGCTCTGGATAAACTTCTGACCCATATCTACTGGGCCAATGGTCTTGTCCAGGCCCATGCACCGTGGGTACTTGCCAAGTCCAGTGATGCAGAATCCCAAAGACATTTAAAGACTATTCTACATGTTGCTATGGAAACGCTACGCATCTGTGGCATCCTTTTACAGCCTGTAATACCTGTGCTATCAGATAGAATGCTTACAAGGCTTGGGGTATCACAAACAGATCGTGGTATTGCTGACTGTAAGCAGAACAGTCTGCCTATTTTGCTAGGCAGCCAAGTATTGTTGCTGAATAGAATCAGCGCAAGTAAATAGCAAGGTGAATCAAATTAATAATAGTTATATTGACTGCATATAATAATGCAAAATTTGTAAAGCGCGTACTCACACTCCTAAGGAGTAATGCTCTTAGCGCTTAAGAACAAGAACGAAACATGGACAGGATACGAGGGACAGGAAAATAAACAACATATGAACTATAAAAGAATAAACAACCGTACTAAACGAAGAATAAAATCGAATACAGAAAACACAAAGAGGAACCAAATGACAAGAGCTGAGAGTTGCTAGCTCGGCGTGAAACACTATTAATCCACACACACACGCACCATTACTTCCATTCCCCTTTTTAAAGTGACCAGCCGTAAAACAAAGCCTATCACCCTCAGCACCACCACCTCGCAATTCACCCTATCGACAACAAGATCCAAACAATGAAACATGTTTGTAGACGGTGAGTTCCAAGTGCCCGCGTGCATGCGTGATGGAGGTGGAGGTGCATCAGAGAACACGAACTTGACAATTTATTTGTTGTTTTTATCAGATGTTATTGTGCGCACTATGTACCATGGCACAAACATTTGATAAACACGTCAGTATCAGCAAACAACTTAGTCGTGTAAATAAGACTATTGTGGCAGCAACAGTATCTCCAAGTCCAGCTGTCTGAACATGTGCCCACCGTCTTCATTATCCTGATTAAACTGTACCTACATGTTCATGTGTTCGATTCTCAATGTCTCTAGTGTGCGTGCCCAGGAATTTCAAGGATGACAAATGAGCGCTATGCAGATCACTTTGTGCGTAAGAAAGGAGACTTACATACCCACCCACTCTCCGAAAAGAGTCCATTTTTTTCCTTCTCATAATAATCACTACGAGGTGGAAGTACTTTTCTTTTGTAGTCTCCAGCAGCGTGGGAACGTGTGAGCTAGGTGGGACATAAAATGATTGGCGGCCCAAAATGCCCGACAAGTAACACCGCAGTGCGTCCCAGTTTCACATAAGTAAAATGGAATCACATTAAAACATTTATTCCAACACACACACACACGTTCCTATTGTTTGTGCTTATAATCGTGATTTTAATTTTTTAAGGCTCAGCTCCTACCCCCTCTGTTCCAAGGCATTATACCTGACAGGCGATACTTATATGTTCAAGCACCTTTAACAGGGCGTTGAGCATGGCACTCGAGTGTGTTTGTACCCTAATACATACAATCAAGTATGATGTAGACAAAAAATAATACAAGCTCTATCATCACTATCACACACGTACCGCACTCCGTCAAGCTACTGTAGGACCTCTCGTTTCAGTCCGTCCATTATGGTTTCCTTGAGTTTAAGTTAACTACTGTTCATATTATATGCTAACAGTTGACGACGAACTACGGAAAGGAGCTTTCTGATAGTATTTACTGATGATTTGCTGTCACTTCTGTAACGTAGTGAACATGTTCACAGTGGAGTTCTTCCTGACTTTGTACGCTGGTGTGACGAGCAACTCCTTGTCTTGAGTGCCTCATAGACTAAGGAAATGATCTTCGACTATCGGATGAACAAGCATGATGCAGTCATCAGTATTATCCATGATGATGCCATTGAGATAGTCGACTCAAAAGTAGGTACTATCTTCGATAAGAAATTTAAATGGGACATAAACACTGAACAGCGTCAATAACGCTTGTACCTCCTATGGAAACTCAGCTCGATCTGTCATCCTCACTCGGTTCTATCAGTCCTTCATCGACAGTCTCATTACTTTTTTTTTTCACCTCTTGGTTCCACAGCCTCTCCATAGGGAACAGGAAGAGTCTTGCATCCCTTGTTAATACCTGTTCCAAGATCACTGGATCCAGGCAGAGGGATTGCCAGCCTTTTGTCATCAATAAATCCTCAGGAAGGCATCACACGTTTTTTCTATTTTTGATCATGTACGTGTTGGCAAGTGAGTTTTCACTCTTGCAGTCTGCTGTAGGTACCCGACACCAGACTACCCACCCCCACCCCTTCTCATCAGGCTTGCTGAGAGTAAAACATGATATTGCAAAATGAAGACGAGCAATGGAGAGTGTGAAAAAGGACTATAGCTTTGTGGGAAAGGGTGTAAGGAGTAATGTTTACGGAAGAGGTGCGTTTTCAGTGCACTGTTAAAGGATTCAGTAGGTGGCAGATATGGAAAGGGAGCTAGAGAGTTTCATTATTTCGCTGCACAATAATAATAAATATTAATAATGCAAAATTTGTTAAGTGCATATACTCACTCCTGGTGGATGCTCTATTTTAGAACGAAACATGGACAGCATAGGAGGGACAGGAAAACAAATAACATATGAACTATAAAAGAAAAAACAACCGTACTAAACCAAAAAAATCAAATACAGAAAATACAAAAAGGAACAAAATAACAAGAACAAGGGCTGAGAGTAACATATGCTATTGCAGAAGGAAAGGTGTGAAAAAGGACTAGTAAAGGTTGTTAATTAGGAGTAATGTTTACGGATGATTTTGCAATTTCCCCTGGGCTGAATTTTAAGGTTGCGAACTAATTCAGTTTTAGTCAACTGAATATTTAATAGCGGAATGATTATACCTGCATGTTGACACTGAGTAGAATAAAGATTTCCGCAAGGAAGCATTTCTTTTGTTTTGCCTCGTGAGCTCCCTTCTGAACACTCTTTTGTGTTGAGATATAAAAGGGTTTATGCGGTCTGCTAAGGAAAACATTTTGTCTTCGGTAAAATATCCACGTGTCGTTTTAAAAAGATAAATGATGTAGAGGATCGGGTTTATAATTTTCAGTCTCACCGAAGAAACATCACTGAAAGTGCTTACATGCATTACACCTCCCTGGGGAAGATGTCTTAGAGCTTTTATCTGTAGAACCATCGACTTAGCTGAAGAGCAGACTTCGCTGTAAATGTTATTGTCATCGATGATTGTGTAACCATCGTAAACACCATTTGTCTGGGGTAAGATTAGACTAAATACAATATGAACTCTTAAGGAAGTAATGAGTATTTAATTTAGTTTTGTTCTGATTTGTGAAACACGCCAGCTGAGAGACCTGGACTTATATGGCCATTTAGATCGAGGTATGCAATTATATATATATAAAACAGCGGGTTTTATTTTATTAATCATTTCAAAATTCGTTCAAGCACCTTTCAGTAAAATTTTCGTCTGTCCAGAATATAAAAAAAAAAATAAATTAAGCAAATTTGACATTTGGTGTGTTTGTCATGGATGTCGAGTTTTTATGTGAGTACGGCATTAACGTGTACTGCTTGTCTTCTTTTTCATTTGTCCCGATAATTAAACAGAAAAAAAGAGTTCGTGATGCTATGCCTGGAGTGCATCGATAGGTGACAAGTCCAGCAACACAATGACTCACCAGAACTACGCCAGGAGCATAGAGCTTCCAAAAGAGCAAATCTTTCCGAACTTGAAAAATGCAAAGCGTTTTGCCATTGACATAGGTGGGACTATATTTTACATTTCTACGTTCTAGACTGTTTAGTTTAAATAGTCTAGTTTCAAACAAGCAAGAGAAATAAGTATCATAGTTTATCCTTTGGCCGTAAATATCAGTAGTAGATTATAGCTCATCCAAGGTGCAATATTATGTGAAACTTGAAACTTTTGTGTGCTACATTTATTTTTTGGATTTAGGTTCATGACTAAGATGTGTTCATTTATCATAGTTCAGTTACCTACTATTATAATCACTAATCACTGACTTTGGGTTTTCTTTTGTAATTTTAAAGAATTGAAGTATCATGTTTACTCACATTTTTCCAGTTACTTTTTACTGACTTTCAAACTGTTATTGTTCCATAGATGTCCTCTTGTGTTTGCTAGGAATAACTTAGAAGTAAATTGGTTTTTATTTAAGGTGGTTCCCTAGCCAAAGTGGCATATAGCGCAGACTGGCATAGACGGGCTCCAATAGTGTATGATGAACCAGACACAGTAAGTGCAAACAGCATTTCTGTGCATGCATGTGTGTGTGTGTGTGACTGAGTACACCTGTACATATTCACATCATAGTTATTAACCATAAATACCCCATGTGGCAATTGTTAAATGTTAATCAAGAAATACTAGATTCAGTTTTTATCAGAAGTCGCTAACATTTCAGGACACTGGGAGATGTTGTTTATCCAATAGTGTAATATTACATTACATGTGAGAAATGCTGTGCTGTTATAAATGAAAACTTTCTTCACCTGTCACCTGCAGCTTCTAAATTTATGCATATTGCATTTTCACACAGGAAGGATCCATTTACAATGTGGCAGAGACAGAAGAAACAATGGTGCGATTGCATTTTGTTAAGTTTGAGACGAAGTACATTGAGACTTGCTTGGATTTTATTTTGGCTAATTTAATTGACTCTAAAGAATTCATACGTGACAAAATCATTAAGGTCACAGGTGGAGGTGCATACAAGTACAAAGATCTCATCACCAGCAGGTTAGGTGTTCAGTAAGTATTTTGTAAGACAGCTCTTATTTATCAGAGATTAGGTGTTGAATAAATACCCATGAAAGACAACTCTTATTTTCTCAGATACACTGTATATAAAATAGCATGAAATAAACAGTTCTTTAATTTCTTTGTTATTTCCATGTTCCTTTTTTAAATAGTTTTTCCCATTTCACCTAACAAGTTTTATCTTCCATTATGTGAGAAATGTTTGTAAAAAGCATTTTAATTATTATATAAGAAGCTTTCACAGTATTCATTTTTTTTCTTTGTACCATGATTATTATTTTCATGCCAGCTAAATTTTTGTAACTGCTAGTTTCCAACCTAGTTAAACTGGCATTAATAACACATTCCAACACATAATAAGCTTTTCCTTTCCTGTCTCTGTTATGCTTGTAGTATATAATAATATTATTTAGCAGTGATATCTCAGTACTTAGGGCAGTGTCTGTAGCACTTCACATTTACATGCTACAGTCTTTCATTACAATATAATTATCATGTGGTTTTGTTACAGAGTGGACAAAGAAGATGAAATAGAGTGCCTTATATATGGCTGCAACTTCCTTCTAAAAAATATTCCCGATGAAGCTTTTATCTACCTTCGTCATGGCAACCCAGATTACAAGTTTCAAGGTGTTGACCAGGATGTGTTTCCATATCTTTTAGTCAACATAGGATCAGGTGTAAGCCTTGTTAAGGTATGCTATTTGGTTCTAGCTGGTTGAAAGACATGCTTATATCCTAAAATCTCTATGGATACTCTGTGCATCATTAAGATTGTTTTGTCTTTACATTTGCTATGCCCTTTGCTTTTAATTTTAGCATCTTTTTTGCTCCTTTTTTTCCCCTGGACTCTGTCTAAAGGTTAGTCGTTCTGACTCATCAGGTTGCCCCATTACCTGTGGTTATGTAGCCTGGTCCCAGAAAGAAAATCATCATGATGGAGATTCCCTTTTTTTACAGGTGGAATCAGACACAAAATTTGAACGAATAGGGGGAACATCAACTGGTGGAGGAACATTTTGGGGCCTTGGCTGTCTTCTAACACAGGCCAAGGTCAGTTTTGAGACTTGCTGATGCGTAAAGAACAGTAAAGGTCATCCCATAACTTGTTTAGGTCATTAGGGAGGAGGGCCAGCTTTATATAAGGGTGCTACCCATCTCTTCTACCTCACTGTCTTACCTTCCTCAACTCTCTACCCATTCCTGACAGCTGGATTGTCTGAGGGAAGTTTGCTGGACTACACGGGTATCAAAGTTTGCCTCAGTTCAAAAGGCATTGTTGTAACCATGTGGCTCTGTGCTTACTTTTGATGTGTATATGTGTATGAGTGTGCATGGGGGCGTTTGTGTGTAAAAGATTTTGAGGAAGAATTCTATATACATTGGGTTAAAAAACCTAAAAATTGTTTTAAAAGAATACCCAGGACAATGAAGGAAAATGGGTAATTGAAAGTAATCTTGGTCCTGAAGTTGCCTGTGTTGATCAAATGCTGCACTTTTGTTTTTTTATTTTCTGTATATATATATTGCTCCTGCTTGATATTACCTTTTTTTCCCACTGCAGTCCTTTGATGACCTATTGGAGCTGGCTGAAAACGGTGACCATCGGTCTGTTGACATGCTGGTTAAAGACATCTATGGAGGAGCATACAACAGTCTGGGGCTAGGAGCTGATATTATAGCCAGCAGTTTTGGCAAGGCCACACGTCTTGACGGTCAGTCCTAGATGTTAGTGGTCATCACAAAAATTTAGACCCATGAAAACTGTCAGCTCCATCTCTGAAGCTCATGGATGAGTGATAGAGTATAGACTGCAATGTGATTATTTGTGCATTTTAGTGCAGGCTAAGTAGATTTATAATATACTTGTGTCAGTGTTGCAGTCCCTGTACTCTACACTAGTTTTCATGTGAGAAAGGTGAGGCAGGCATGTGATGCCTTTTACTCTAAGGGTCAGGCTTAAAGTCTGTCCCAGGACTTTCTTACTCTCCCGTACCCCCTCCTAATCCCAACCTGCCTACCACTTCTTTACACCCACCTTGGTTTCCTGTGGACACTTGAAATGCAGTACCTTCAGTTAGCACACCTTCATTGCCTGCAGTTAATCACACTGAAAAGGTGAAGTCATCATACTTTGGGAATAACATGTTTCCCTAACATTTGTTGCTTAAAAAAAAAACCCAACAGATTGTCATTTCACCTTCCTCCGTGCTTGCGCCATAGAACTAGGACTAAAGCAAATGTATTGTTGGTGCATTGGCAATACATCAGTTTTGTAAAATGATATTTTGTCCAAGTTATTTACAAAGAAGTATATTGGTTTGTGAAATCTTTATCAAGTCCTTAATCGTGGAAATTTTTTTTCAGGGGACCGTTTTCAGAAGGAAGACATTGTGCGAAGTTTGTTGCTGTGTATAAGTAATGACATAGGCCAGATTGCTTATCTGCAGGCACGACTCCATGGTCTGACCAAAATCTATTTTGGTGGCTATTTCATCCGGGGACATCCCCTTACCATGCACACAATAGCTTTTGCCATCAACTACTGGTCCAAGGTAAGGGAATAGCTTAGGTTTTGCTTGGATGTCTCTTATTTTACATTTTCATCAGTAATATAGCATGCTTTGGATAACTACTTGTACAAAGTATTGGAATTAGAAGAATTTGTTTGCTTTAAAATAATTTATTACAATTTGTATATGTCAGTTTGCAAATCACATGTGAGATGGCAAACCATGATTTTTACCTGATTGCATTGCACAGTGTACTGGTGATTTTTGCAGTCAGCTTTGTGTAGTTTATTCCTTGTTTATTCCTTTGGCTTTACTGGAGGATATGACCACAAAAAATACGCAGGACACACACACCTAGGAGATACATAGCTACCTTTGCTCTCCTGGTAGTTACCCTACATTTTATAAGCAGTTTCAAAATTGGAATCATGAAAAAACAAGAAACACTATAGGTATACAGTAATCCATGCATCCAGAACTATTTAATAAGAAAAAAGGTAAGAGAGACAAGAAACAAAGTAACAACAGGAGATGGAATGAGAGTGGTAAAAAGTAACGGAAATAGCAATGTGACTGAAGGAGAAAAACAAATGGAGATGTGATTTTTTTCCATGGGACATCATAGTAAAACCTATGTAGTTATTTTTACCTATATTATATTTATGAGAACTCTTTATTTAAGAATACTTTTGAGAACAGTAAATTTCCTGAGGCATTAGAAGTTGGCATGTCTCTTGCAAGAGAAAAACTTAGATACTTGTTGAAGGGGGGGGACCCTAGTTTGCATTCTCAAAGAGAAATATCTTGCATTTAAGTTACTTTTCAATTCTAGGGTGAAATTAAGGCCCTGTTCCTGCGTCATGAAGGCTATTTGGGGGCCATTGGAGCCTTTCTCAAGGGAGCCAACGAAGAAGGTAAAAGGTGCTATATCTGTGGTTATTTTGGCACATTAAGTTTTTGAATTATGAATACAGTATCCTCTGGTTTTAAATAGACAAGAATTTAGTAGTTGAAAAAATCTGACAATTTCATTAGATGAAGCTCGGCTTGACTGTGGTGTTAATAAACTGGATAAAAATGTATTTTAGGTGCACTTTAAAGTACACAGACATTTGCCTTGTAGTCTTGCAAATTTATCATCAGTCATTTCTTTTATAAAACTTTCTAGACTAGGCTGTTTGTAGTGTCCTGTCTACAAACTTATTCTACAGACAAGAGGACAAATTTAAAAAATGTAAATAAAGTCATTTTGAGACATAATGAAGATGATGAAATTAAACTGTTGAGTTATATTCAAATACAAAGATGTTTAACTTGCCTTATGCTAAAAATCTTTTTAAACTGTGGAGTTGTGATGGATGTTTAGATGCAGAAAAGTATTGCTGGGGTGAGAACTTGGCTGGCAGTTCTGGGCTGACAAGTCCTAATTGGTCGTGTGCTCAAGAAGAGCAGTTATTACCCACCAACTTCACTCCGAATGTGAGTTTGCCTTAAAAGTCTGATAAGGAAATCAAAATCACTAACAAGCCAAATTAGTACATCAAAATAGTGTCAATTCTTTGTCCTAGAAATGAAGTAACAAAAATAGAAATAGGAAAAAGTGAAAACTTTTCAAAGATAAAAAAAGACAACAGGAAAGTTTGAGACTGCAGATGATTGGGTGTGTGGTTGTGGTTTTGATGATCACTTCCTAAGGTTATTGCTAAGTGGACTATTCTCTTTAATGAGAGTGGGGAAAGTATCCTGAAAAATAAGTTTGGAAACATTCATAATGAGTCTTTCAACATTATAAATGCTGGCTGAACTTGACTTGTTATTTTTTGATGGCCTTTCTGTCTTGGCAGTTTGACCTTTTTGAGCTTGACCGTTTGGAACGTCCAGTGCTGGCCTGTCCACTTCTGCTTGATCCTTCCAGTTATTTTCCAGACACAGTGGATCTCATGTATGACATTGATGCTCGCATGTACTGGCTGAAATGTTTTGAAGATAGTGTAGAGAAGGTAAGCATGAGAGTTTTTCTGTGCCTATTTTAAGTAATTTTTTCTATGCTGCAATTATCTGATTATAGTTTTCTTTCATTCACAATTTCTACTGAGTATAAAATTCAGGATTATCATGAAATATCTCAGGCTATGAGACCATGATTACATTTTCCTCATTAAGACCTTTTGTTACTTCACTGAAATTAACTGAGCTTTTAGTGTGAAAGAATGAAAACAAAATGGTTTTGATTGATTGCAAGAATTTATTTATTGTAAGTCATTTTTAATACACAAACCTACATTATGCACCAGACTGTGGCTCTGGCCATCAAAAGCCAGGCAGAGGAAGTAGATGTGGAAGAGAGAGCCAGGAAGTTCAGAGAGAAATATGTGGGAAAGCTGCGCACACTGTTGGTTAACCCCTGGTAAGGTGCCTCGTCTGTCTCATTTATTCCCCCTGGAAACTTGGCAACGATTGCCATATGATTGGTGTGTCAGTTTTATCAGTGGTGCGAAGACAGGGATATGAGAGAGCTAAAATCATTTGTTAATTAAGCAATCCATGTACTACAGTGACATCAGGATTTAGACTGAAATTACCATATAATGGAATGAACTAATCCAGATAGTTTAAAGACAAATGACTTTTACAAGCTTTTGATTAAAGTAAAAGATTTTGTTCTGTTGCTGTTGATGTGCAATTGTATGTTTGTGAGAAAATGGCTGAGTTGTTGAACAAGTGCGCCTGCATTTGTTGGAAGATCTACTGTATGTGTGTTTCAGTGCCTATGGGTCCCTGACTGTTCGTAGCTTGCTTGATACAAGTAGCCAGTGCCTGGCAGAATTTTTGTTTCCTGACCCCTATTCACAGGTGTGATGCTAAGGTGTTGTGTGCATTATGCAAGCAATTTTCATTGGTGTAGTGAAACTCAGTTCCATGACAGAAAGCAACAAGAAATGAAAGGATCTATGTATCATATCTGCCATGGAGATTCAGTAGGACAGGATAGTATTTTCATACTGTATAGAACTCTTTTAGAGCATTTTCAACATCTGCCAGGTTTGGCATTCCTCTAAAATTTGTATCAAAGTAATTTGAATATTAACAAAAATTTATTTAAGATTATTTCTCTTATTAAGGTACATCATAGATTTGACAGCCATTGGCAGATACATGTGTCTACAGGTTTCTTGTTGGAAATGGTTGAAGGTAAAAGCATTCGTTCCTGCTCCCAGATAAATACTTGTCTTCATGTTAACCGTTTTTTGTACACAATCCTTGTACACTGATTCTCTCAGCAAAAGGTACAGGAGAGCGAGTTAGCGCTGAAACAACTATCTGGGCATCTGTCATACCTTGACACTTTAAGTGGCATCAGCTTGCACATCCAACTGGCTCGGGGCCTCTTGGCAGGCAATGTGTTTGACTGGGGAGCTAAAGAAATCAGGGAGCTGCTGGAAACTGGCCATTTCTCCTTTAAAGATGCCCAGAACAAACTCCAAGGTGATTATGTCACAGATAAAATGGGGGTTGATGGGAGAGAGAGATTCAGAAAAGGTAAATTTTATTTTCCACCAGGGGATGCTTATGCTGCATTTTGGAATGTCACCTATCAGTGCCATTTGCTGTCTGTTAAATATCAATTTGCTTTTCAAGTATTTAGAGAAGAAGCATGCAAAACTGGGCCTGTAAATGCACAGTGTAACTTCACTCCTGGATTCCTTGTCATATAGGTTACATTAGGAATAAACATGAATTAAAATAATGCACATTTTCCTTAGTAGGTTGTTACTGAATTATGATGCACTATCTGAAAATTTGTTTTGTTTTAAACAACTGCGTGTACATTTCCAGAACGACCTTGGCTGATAGACGATTTGGACTCTTGGTCAAATCGGCTTATGTTCCAGCCGCCGTATCGCTGTGCTGCCATTTTCTGTGACAATAGTGGAGCTGACATTATTCTTGGCATCATGCCATTTGCCAGACATTTGTTAAGCATGGGAACAGAGGTAGTAGTCCCCACTGTCTGCTGTGCACTCAGACCTTAAGGTTGAGGAATAAAGAAGCCGTGATTCTGGAGATTGTGAATTTTTGAGTTAATCTTATATGTTTATGTGGGGGAAAAAATGTCCTTCATGATTATTAAAAATGCACTTTACCATTGTTTATATGATGCAAAAATAGAAAACTGTCATGCAACTTCCAATGGGCATTCTGTCTAGGTGATTCTGTGCGCCAACTCTCGGCCAACATTGAATGATGTGACGTACAAGGAGCTTGTCATCCTGGTCAAACGAGTAGCTGAGCTTTGCCCGGTCATTTCGATTGCTCTTGCCAGATACAAGCTGGTTGTAATGGAGTCGGGCCAGGGGTCTCCCTGTCTTGACCTGAGGTAAGAGAGTCTTTATTTTTAGACAGGAAGTTTACAAAGTAAGAAGTATTTATGGCTTGTTAAAGACATTGTGTTCATTTTCAGCAAAAGCTTCCAAGTAGCTGAACAGAGTACACACACATAAACACCTACATGAATGCTGCAAATGTTTTATTCATAACATATAGTAATTTTTAATAGTGAAAGTTTGGTATTTTTCCAAAACCACTTTTACAATCCCATGATTTAGATGTCTGTTGAAATAATGCCACCAGGTTCATAGACCAAGGTTTGGCAAAGGCTATGGTGGATCGTAAAGCTGACCTGATTGTGTTGGAAGGCATGGGACGAGCTGTTCACACAAACCTGTATGCAGCCTTTGCCTGTGACTCACTCAAAGTTGCTGTGCTTAAGAACAGGTGGCTGGCTAATCGTCTGGGTGGAGATATGTTCAGTGTCATGTTCAAGTTTGAGAGGTCACAGAAAACAGTAGCTTCACCCAGTATGACTTGAGAAGGCCATTGATGTGAGTTGACATCCTAAATTCCTGCATGATTCACATTTTTTTTGTGTGATACTTAACAGTGTACATATGAATCCAAGGCACTTTCCTATAATGAAACTTGTGTAAATTTTCAACCCAAAAATCCCTTACGCTAAATGGTGCACCTTCACCTCAGAAAAGTCTTTCACACTTATGTTTGTTACTGTACTTTTTATCATGTCTTGTCATGCTTTTACCTTTAGTGTTGTAAATTGTAAGTTTTGCATACTGGATTTTTTGTCAAAAGAGCACATCACATCGTGCCTACATAAACGTCAAAGTGAAATGAACTCTTCAGCTCAAAATATGACCGTCAGAAAAAGTCCTCTTCTAACAGCAGCACCTTAGCCCCTTGTTGCAGGTTGATTTTGTAAAGGAGTGCATGTCTTTTGGATAACTAGACAAATGTATCATTCATATTGACAAGAACAACCATCTATTGAGAAGAATCATTTGGATATTTGGATGATACATCTCTACAGAAGTATGTACATTCGGTCCTTTGTGACATGCTATCTTATATATATAAATTTGAGTTTATCATAAAAGGAGTTTTTGAATCATTAAAAGTAATCTACACATTTTGTGTAAGAAAGCTTTGATTATTCATACATGTATGACCTTACTTTTAACAGACTTTTATTACAAACAAAAAAAACACTTTTTATGAAGTATCTTGGGAATCAAAATAGTTCTGAGAATGTTTGCAATTTCTCATTTCATCCCCAATTTCATATCACATGCTCATGAGTGTTGCCACATTCAAGCATCTCATTTTTCAAGTGATTCAGTTTGTCAACACTCATTTTCTTCATCAAAGTTTAGAGGTCTCATATTTTTGTTTGTAGCAGCCAAAAATATAATATTTCCAACAAAGCCCTGCAATGTTGTAATTTTCATAAAGGTTAACAAAAGAGTCTTTCACATGTGGAAAAGCTTTCTTTTACATTGGAAGAAAAACTTTGTAATGCCTGTAGACAGTGTCACTTATGCTAGTTTAACTTATTATGAGCCACGTAAGATCAGTGCCATCCGTCAAATTCTGTGTGAGCTACCAACGCTCTTGTCTGTGCATTTGTTCTTTCTTGGCTTGATTACTGCAACTCCTTGATTACAGTCTGCCTTGCATACCTTTTTCATAAACTCCTGAACTCCTCTACATGTTCGGTGCCTAAAACTAGGAAGAGGACCTTGTCACTCCTCTCCTTTGTTTTCTTTGTTTGAATTGACTACTCATCTGCTCTCACATCTAGTACAAACTGTCCATGCTATTTAATTTCTTTGCTAGCTCCTGCCCTGACTATTCTATTAACTTCTCTTTCCCTACAACCCAGCCAAATAACTACACTCTTCGTCTGACGACATTCTCCTATTCTTGTCACCAGAACAAAAACATTTGGTTACAGGAGTTTTAGTTGCTGTGCAGCAAAACAATTTAACTGTCTCCTTTTCCATATCCACCACTTACCCACAGTTCAATCCTTTAAATGTGCACTGAAAACACACCTCTTCCTCTAACATTACTCCTAACACAGTCCACACAATGCTGGTCCTTTATCACACCCTTCCCCCCCTTCCTTTTCTACTTATTGCTACTTCCCTGCTCATCTTCCTTTGCAAAATCACGATACTCTCAGTCCTTGTTACTTGTTACAGTCCTTGTTACTGTTCCTCTTTTCGTTTTCTTTTATTCATCATCAGTACTGTCATTTATACTACTGTAATTCAAATGTTGTTTGTTCTGGCCCTTGTCTGTTGTCTTTGTCTCATTCTTGTTCTTACGCGCTACGACCATGCTCCCTATGATTGCATTTGCACTATACAAATCTTGTCTTTTTTTTAAATTATTATTCAGATTTTATTTCTAGTGGTGATAAAATAATTTTTATATTTCTTGCTTTTTACCTTGTTTTGATTTTTTCCCCAAGCAATTACAGCTCATAAAATTCATCTTCATGCACATTTCAAAACATGAAAATGATACATTATCAGAAGTGGGCACAAAAGCTAAACAAAGTTGTTGATATATTTGTTCCTCATTCAAATGATTTTTAAATGCACAGTTTGTGTTCAACATTGTGTTGTTCTTTAGCATGTTTGATGAGAGATCAGTAAGCTGCAATGACTGAAGGATTAATTTGCCACTTTCTTCTATTTCTGCTAATTTGTGTGACAAGGAACAGCATTATTGCTCCTACCACCACCAATAAGTGCACCTTATATTTGCTTCAAAGTACTGAGCATGTGAAAAGAAGGATCCATTCTGTCACAGAGTATTTGGAATTAAAAACAAAGTAATTTAGCAGTTCCTTGAGAAAGGTCTTGAACAGGATTGTTTGTCTCAAAATAATTAACAGACACCACTTACCTTGTTTTCTGTATATGGTGTACCTGTCTGATGCTTTCTACAAGTTAAAATTTGTGATGTATAGGAAATAAAGCTCTTTTTAAGAGTTCATTTTTTTAAAATGTTAAACTACTTGAATACTTGCATGAAAGTTATGAACGCAAAAAACCATTTTCATTTTTTAGAATTTAATCTTTAGGCAAACCACAGCAGGCCCACGAAATCTCAACACAGCATACTACATGCAAACAGTCGAGATAAACACAATAATTACAGTAAAAAAAGGAGAACACTTTTAGATAAACATTCACACAGGAATAGTCCGTCACCACAAATTAAAGGAGCAACAGATTGAAATAAAAAGTCGCCAAAATCTCTTTACCAGTGAGTATGTCATATCTGCTTTATTGGTGGACTATTATCTCAGTTTTAACTTCCTTGGATTTAACCTTGAGCTTTACTCTGCATTTCTGATCAAATAGGTTGCTCTAACATGAACTATTTTGCAATTCCAAGTCTGACATTCGTAGTTAGTGCCAAGGAGGTAACAAAAATGATGAAACAGGGACTAATTATTTACAAACTGATGTGCTTTTAAATATCCAATGTCCCTAACCATGTTCATCTACAAGAAAATCTGATTTAAAAAAAAGAAATAGAAATTTGTTGAAGCAAGAATTATAGGGCCAAGAAGCACCATAGAAAGAAAATGATAAATGAATGCACATTTGAGGATGAAACATTCATGGTTTACAACAATATAACAAATGGGACTACCCACTGAACACGACCTAAAAAGACAGTTTGTGGTATTGTTGATAACTTTTTAAAAACAAGAATTCCAAAGCATAAACAGGAGAATGTTTAAAATGAAAACCAATAAACAACAAAAAACTATAAATAGCAAACAGAAATCTCAATAAAACTTCAGGAAGATCACAGGAACTTTATAACACTGTGGTACTGTTGTGCTACATGAAACTTGTCTTTCATCCATTATAAAAAATCCATCCATCTCCACAATTATCAAAGTTCGATGCACAAATTATTAAACTGTTAGTCCCATAGAGTCGGACGACCTATGCTTCTCGAGGAGTAACAAGGACTAAACTAGTCCCATAGAAATATGGCACCTGCCAACCCTGGTGATTATTCACTGCAGCAGTGACTAGGCCACAATCCATTCTTCCTGTCCTCCCAAAAAAGTACAACTTATCTCCCTAGCATATCTGGACTTGCTGACTTCTCAGTTATAGAGGCAGGCAGACATGTACAGAGTGGCGTTGGTCACAAGTGTGAAAACCATCAAAATCAAAATGGTAAAAACCTACTGTGTCTGGCCTATAAACAAATCTTTGTGACTCAAGGTGCAGATTGTCAAATCAGGCAGAGTTTGTCTGTGGCAGCTAATACTGAACAAAAAGTACAATGTAAACAAATGATTAAATACAACATTAAGGAACACTTTGAAA
This sequence comes from Pomacea canaliculata, assembly GCF_003073045.1. Taxonomy (NCBI): domain Eukaryota; kingdom Metazoa; phylum Mollusca; class Gastropoda; order Architaenioglossa; family Ampullariidae; genus Pomacea; species Pomacea canaliculata. The sequence goes on from NC_037603.1 coordinate 16,351,540, forward strand.
ATTAGCATGTCCACATTATTAAATTTAACAACAATTAAAACTTACATCCAGGCACCACTCAAAGAATTTTGTTTGCACCAGCACAGTAATGATTTGCACTGTCCGGTGCTGCTTCTGTTCATCTATCTTTTCACTCCCATTGGATCATCTTGTATCTTTCACTGCAGACTATGAAGAAGTTATGAAGTTCTTCAATTAGCTAAATCATGTTTAGATTTTTTACATCTGACGTCTCAGTGAAATCTCTACCAATCGTGACTGTAGCAGAAAGGCCAAAAATTGTAGACTATAACCACTCTGATGCCAACAAAGCTAGAGACTTCAGATTACAAAAACCTCAACCACAACCAAAGCAACATCACTATATCTGATGAGGTTCTGGTGTCAATACTCATTGAGTTCTATGTTCCGCACATGGTTCTCTGTAGAGAGGTGGGCAGTATAGTATCCCTTGCTTTTGTCACAGCCCTCTTCAAAATCTTGAGCAAGAGGTTGGCATATGGTAAAAAGCATGTCTATCTCTCCAGTATGTGCACTGATGAATTAAATTAATTAAATTCCTCTTCAAAAGATATTTTCTAAAAGCAATTTTAATGAAATAAAACTGTGTATACAATCTGAGAATTCAATCACCGTGAGAATTAGATCAAAGATGATCAGTTCCACCACTCCACATGTACAGATGAAACTGAAGGTACCTGTTAGATAACATACACAGATTACAAAACCCGCATGCATGAACTTTGCTTCAGAATGTAACCAGTTTGCTGCTAACGAGTTTGAATTCTTTTCATTGTCACGGTTTCCATTATAAATGACATACAATGTTAAGTCACTAAGCAGGTGAATCAATGTCACCAGTTTCTCAAATATAAACTACAAAAGACTTGTGGAAAAGATCATACAATGTGGTCCCTGCCAACAACAAAATCACATTTTAGTAGATTTTAATAAAACAAAGCCTCCAGAATACTGCTGCTGCTGGTAAAAAGCTTGCAAGTTACACTTTAACAATCACCTAAAATGGCAACCATCATGATGCTCATGGATGCTTGTAATAATTACCCCGAGAAGCAAGAAGTGAAAGCGAAAGCTCCCAACATCTACGGATGGCTATAGACCAAAATACCATCAATGTCATCGATGGTGCTTACTGAGACAGGCATTACAGGCCTCTGAACCCAGAGACTATTGTCCCATAACCACTACTTAGCTGGTTAGTGCAGTAACAAAAGATTTACATTTAGTCAAAATAACAGTGTTGGGAACATGTCATTTTGGGAGTGGGGATCAATGGGTGAAATGTTAAAGCAGTAATCTAGCTTCATAATCCAGAAGCAAGCTTGACAGAAGAATCATCTGTCCAAAAGAATGCAACTTTATATGCAAATAACTTAAGAAAGCAAATAAACAATAAGCAACAAATTTTTAAGATAATTTAATTACTGGATAAAGTTGAGACAAGAACACACTGATTGGCTGTATATAAAAGTATCCCTATGCAAATGCAGATGTTTCGCCAAACAGCAAGTGTTACTATGTCTTTTTGCTTCATTTGAGCTTGGTCACAAGACACTGATTTAATGTTGCACAATCGTAGACTTGGGTTCAGTAAAAACCCTGAGTGAATAATACAGGTATTAACAAGAAATAACATCACAAGCACAAAAAAATTTGCATCTTGTCTTCAAAGATTCATGAAATCTCTGGTTGCACTACTATCATTTATCAGACTATAAATATATTGTCATTTCCCAATATCCAGCACCTGGTAAATTCAAGGTCTATGATTTGTATCCATATGTAGATATATGTATGGGTGCTTGCCTGCATGCATTAGTATTTTCACTGAATCCCCATGAGGGCTAAACACATACTAAAGCATGTTCAGTTAGAAAGAACACCTTTGGTACAGCATGATGAGACAGACACCATTGCACTAACTTTCAACTTTATCCCTCTGCCAGATCAGGCATAAATGCAAAATTATTTTTAGAATGGCTTGAGATTTATCTTTAAGGGAAAAATGTCACAAATAAAATCCCCAAATTTATCAGCATACAACTTGCCTGAATTAACTGTATGCCACACAGTGTTGATTATGCATAATTTGTGTTTTATTAATTTTCTGTTTGAACACAAATATACTGTGCTACTACAAAGTGATAATGAAGAAACTCATGATAAAGTGTTTAAAACACAGAAAATCTGGCTCAATGCCAGCATAACCATGTGAACAAAAATGTTGTCTAACTGAACAAAAGATTTTCCACAAACCTCAACTGTTGAAATACTCTGTATCTGCATGTCATCCAATACTGCAGTTAAAGACATTCCAATGTTGAAACACTCAGTATCTGTTCAAGAAATTCCAATTTTCTTGCAAGTTCTTGGACTAGTTTTATATCATGACTCATTTGACTCAAGTCCCACCTATGTCTACAAGATAACATTAAATGCATTCATAAAGTACTATCAAACTACCATAATTCCATTTGATCATGTTTATACTTTTACCTTTCTGCAAGCCTGCACTTTTAGAAATCTCTCAAGCCTTTCTTTGACTGTTCCACTTTTTCACATTCTACTGTTATACTGCTCCACACTTCACAGTTATACTTCTCCACATTCTACTGTTATACCTCTCCATATTTTACTCATGCATGTCTCTTACAGGATACTTTTTATGACTTTGTATTCTGTTCCATTTCAATTACTTTAAACAACAAACTTAGACTTTTCAACTACATCTTTAAAAAGCCATCAGATTGCCAGGTGTTCTACTAAATATTTTGAAAACTTCCACAGTCATAGCTGGTTTAACGAGCATTCACATCAGCAAGTTTCTTCCAATCTGTATTATTTCAATGTGATGTATCATAAATCAGTTGTGCATAGATCAGATGTATAACCCTTCAGTCTTGGACTGGGTGCAAAATGAACCTCAGCACTAACAAATATGGATCACATTTAACATCAACCAAGTGAAGACAAAAATATATAAACTAAATACTATAAAAATTAAAGCAACACATCTTCTGGTTGTATATTCTATGTACATTGTACACAGATATTTTAGGAATGCGTAACAACATGCATTGACTTAGTGGGATGCATCACACACACACACACGCAGGTACCACAACTCAGGCACATGCATATTCCCCCACTGACCTACATATAAAACAAATTATTTTTCCAAGCACATTGAGCATTTCACATAAAGTATGATTGCACTGTATGACATCGTTACCCTCTGGTACAACCATCCACACCTGCTCACATTTCCAGCAATACACAAGAGCACAACCTAACCCTCTATCTGAACTTGTGACAAAAAGTTGAGAAGTGCCTTACTCTTAGCTAAATCTGTAACTAGATACAAGACATGAGGGGTCTGAAAAAATCTTTGTTGAAAACTTTGTTTTTTGTTTGCATCAAAAACAGCAGTTGAAACAATAAAATCCAATCAGATATTGGAAGAATTGTGATTGAAAGTAGTATCTGAACTACTACCTGACTAAGTACTATCATTGACCTGAACTGTGTAGACTTCTCTGATGGAGAATTGTATACGACTCTTGGCCAGCTCAAAGATAACAGTGGATGAGTACTAAAACAACAACAGCAAAACAAAAAACCCTGAGCAAGGAAGAATAGTTTGTTTCCATAGAAATCTCTAGGAAATATCAGAAATTGAGGGTGCAAGGCATTGGGCCTTAAAGAAACAAAGTTTCAAGGACATATGGTAATTAGCAAAAAAAACAACAACAAACAAACAAAACAAGACAAAACAAAACTGGAAACAGCAGACAGAGAAAGAACCAAATGGGAAATGCTCAAATTAGTGGTCTTTTTCTTTTATGTGGCCATTCCTTGGTGTTTCTTCAATTGTCCCTGAATCATTCATATCTGATTCATCACAGGCAAGCTTGCTGATAGCTTTCCTGTGCCATAGTTCCTCCATGCATGTTTCTGAATCCTTATCCCCAAGTCTAAAAGATTCTTCTGGTTGCCATTTGCTTGATCCATTCTGCTCAACAATTCCACAGTCAGAAACACTGGAATTAAGCTTTTTCTTGTCATTTTCCTCTTGACAAGATGAAACATCCATACAATCTATTTCTTCTTTGATGAGAATGGCGATAGAAGATTCAGCTTCGTATGGACACCAACCCAGACGTCGGGCCAGAGCTGCATAGATCTTACCCAATGAGGGGATCAAGATTATCTGATGTGCCATCGCATATAGGCGGTAATACGGTCCATGGAAGGGGTCTGACACAGCAGGACATAGCATGTTGTTCAGATTGATCAGCGATGCCTGCAATAAAAAGAAAGCCATCTAAAATATTTCTCATGTATCGTCTCAAATAGTGCAAGCTGCTAGAATCTGTTGTTAAAAGATGGATAGCAAAAAGTAGGATTAAAGTAACATATTTCCACATCACTGTTCATCTGAAACAGTAGGCATGAGCATCAAGACCATGATTAGTGACTTTCATGTGACAGAAATAGCATTTATTCTGTCCTTCAGTGTTAGAGTGCTGCCTGGATATTCTAGGATCTTAACATTTTTATACTTCAGGGGAAAAGTTGTCATATACACATCATGACATGGCCTGGACAACAGTTTTAAAAAAATGCAATCGGCTTCATTTTTCTTTCTGATAATAATGCTAAAAAGAGCTGAGTTAAATACAGAGGAAAATCCAGTAAATAAACTTCAACCAATATGTGATGAATAAGATCAGCACCAAGAGCTGAGCTTTTTCTTTATATTATCAGACATAAGACCAGTCAAATGTAAAATATCTGCAGAAGTTACGGCAAGGTTCCCTGTCAAGACTAAATATGTTAGTTGAAAACATCTGGTATGTGAACGTATTTAGATCCAAAGATCATTATAAACACTTGCTATGGTTATTTTCCTGTAGATAGATACCAGGATCATATAGATAAAGCAGAGTGTAATGATGTATGTTTGCGATGGCAGCTCAAAGTGGTATAAATCCACACCATTTTCCTGATTCTCACCAAATTTGGCAGAAATATTCCTTCCATTTGTGGTTCAGTCATGGACTATGTTTGGTTGTTGTACTTTGCCCAGAACCATGTTTATTTTTCATGTTTATTTTCTCCATTCTAAGATGCTATCAAAGGCTACAAATGAAAGAAAAAAACATTTTGACATGCATCTATTATGCAGCTCATGGGACAAGGTCGTAACAGGGAGACAGAATGAGAAAGAACAGGGAAACTGTGTTGTGGCTTCACTTGAAACACCATGCCTCTGTTGCCAAACATGAGCTGTCAACCTGTCAAATTAGGGAAGGGACATTAAAAAAAAAAAAGTGTTCCATTTGACATAAAATTGAAGTTGATTTAGCGGCAGATTTATCCAGGCTAACTAACCTACCCCAACTAGTTTACAAATAAAAACATCATAAACAGGCAACTGATCTACAAACTTCTCATTTACACATAATTTACATATATATTCTTGTTGCTAGTAGTCTCTTTAGGTTAGGATGGGTTCCACAGCCTGGTGCTTAGTCTGCTTGACTTTGGAGGAGGTTGCTTATTCAAGGCTTATCCAGGTCTCTGTAAAATTGCCCTCTCTGCACACCTAGCAGCTATGGCTAACTGATTTCTATGGGAAGGTTCAAGTGATGTAAGAGCGGGTTCTGCCCACTTTGCAGCAATGGCTAGGTGATTTTTTCAGGAAGGTTCAAGTGAAGTCAGGAAAGATTGGGCTCTGCATTCCACATGCTGTGCCTTAGATATGGTAAACCACAGTTCAGTCCATATGGCTTATTGGCTATTTTTCTTTCCCTTATTGTTAGTAATAAAATCAAACTGAAATATTCACTTGTACTTTGCTTACTCTCCAAGATTTCAATTACATTTATATCACTACTGACAACTACTTTGCCAAAGTCAGGTTTAGACCAAGTGAAGCAGACATCTTCTTTCTAGATTATTTCTGTTACCGGGCCACATCTAATTTACAGCCTGCATACCAGCTGCAAACCCTCTTAATACAGACATGTTTAATAGGCAAAACCTGTGAAGATCTACATTAAATGGACCCCATTCTTAAAGGACCATCTCACTTTCTCATTTAAGAAAAAGAACCATGTTAGATAAATCCTTAAAGCAGGTTGCATGAATTAAATCAGGGGTGGGGAATGTCCGGCCCACTGGCCACATAACGCCCACAAAATCATTTGGTCCAGCCTAGCCAAGGCAGCAGCAGATGGGTCTCAACATTCAGTAAATAAGCTTTTTTTTGTAACAACAAATTTATATTATGTGAATTCTAATAGAATGTAAATTTCTATTATCATAATACAATATAATGTAAATTTTGATGGAGATCCATTATGGGATAGAAAGAAAACATACAAGTACATGGTGAGACAGTAACATGTGTTTCTCCTTGAATGCCCACAGCCTGAATTGGGGCGACCGAGAGGACACTTAACATCAGGCAGGCTGGGATTGTATAAGTTACAAAAATTTAAACACAGTGGTGAAACTATGGCTAGACCAAATATAGCATGCTAATTTTTCAGTTAATAATTCTTTATGGCTAGCAAATGATTTTATAAATATTCAAATAGCCCTTGGAAGAAAGAAAGTTCCCCACCCCTGGATCACATGAAGGACCTGGTAATAAATGAGACGGTCCAAACTTATTAATGATCATATTAAGATATGGAGCTATGTTAAGCACAATGTGTGTGGCAAGCATAGTATACCTGCCCACATCTAGTCTGACTGAGCTGGTCAGGGTCAACTATGTTGTTAGCAAGTATGTCAACTCTTATAACGACTACTATGTCTTCTAACTATTATTAATCAGAATTCTGTCGCTGTTAGAGAAGCCTGAGTCAGTCTAAGATTTGTCAAAGTCTCGGTTGTAAAATGTAATTTTGTGATGCCTAAAGCACTAAATAACTATGTTTAGCCTATAAGCTTCTACCGTATTTGCATCATGCAGCACTCTCTCTACAAAAAGTAGGATTCATGGCAACATTGTAGGTCACAGCACAAATGCACTTTATAAACCTGTGATCTCAACTAAGATATTTATGGAATCTGCTTTGCAAAAGAGAAAAATTATGTTACATCTTTGGTTCTAATGGATACAAGAAATCCTGCTTTTTTTCTTTTGCTTTTCAATGGATAATTTTATCTTTGACCTAAAGCTAATGCAATCAATGTGCCTTGTCCTCTTCAGCAAAAGAATCCCAAAAGATTATTTCATATTGATTCAAATACAATTTGCTACATTTAGAGGCAAAGGACGTGATAGAGTAGCATAATATGGTATATTCACTACAAGCAAATCTGTTAGCATATAAATGATGATTAGTGCTTCAGAACTTTTCATTGTAAAGCAAACTTTCACAGAAATCCTACCCTATTATTAGAAGATTAAATGAAAAGCACAAACGATAATCTATGTACCACGAGAAAAAAAAACTTGACTATTTAGGTTCCTTTGTAGTGAATGTGTTGTCTGGTTTCTAATTCAAAACTGAGACTTCATAAGAATTTCTTATGTTTGGCTTTGTGCTTTCATTTATGTTAAACAAGATCTTATATAAGGACTGCCAACAAGAAAGAAGACTAAAGAAAAGCCAAGTGACTTTACTATGCCATATAAGCCAGCAAAGACTTGAGGAATGGTTATACGAAAGAGATGATTTCTAGAAACTAAGGCCAAAGATCTCTTTAGAAATGTTGCACAGCACACAAGACAAAAACTAAAAACCCCAGCATATGGGCAAAAATCCCAAGCAATAAACACCTACCGCCAGTACCAGCACAGAAGGCACATGGACATGCTGTCAATGGGAAATAAACTGAGAACATAACATATATTCCCTAATGAGTATAATAACTAACATTCTACAAGCTGAGCTCTTGTTAATGCCATCATTACCCTATCCCTATTCAAATGCTGGATAACATACTGCTACTTGATAAATCACTTTTTTGTACTCACAACACAGAGATCTTCTCCAACATCAACAGGGACAGATGTGTAATTAAAGTCAATTTTATACATTATCATTATTAGAAATTTTTATTTCTTTGTTATACTATTTTTGTAAAAGCAGTTCCAAAATAATATCAAAGCTTCTTTTTGAGATAAATACTTTCTCCCATACACTGATTTGCTATTAGCAAATTTCTTGCTCAAAATACCAATAAACACTACCAGTAAGATCTAAGGAATGGTCTTAGGTTATACAAAATTTGACTAAAACTTTTAAGAGATAAAACAAGAAACAAAAAGTAGCACATTAAAAAAATGTCTTAAATTAAGAAAAGCAGCAAACCAGGCAATCAATACTTAATAATCTTTGCACATGCAAATCTTTACACAGACATAACATCTAAATGATGTGGAGGAAAGAATGACTGGTGCTCACCAGTGCCAGCAGCTGCAGTGGACAGAAATGGTAGATAAAGAGCAGTCCCCCAGCCATGGCTGCCCAGCTGAAGTCCCCCAGTCTTTCCGGAATGTAAGGATCTGCATTGTCAATAGCACCATGATTCATTTCATGCTACAACCCCACTAGTGCTAAAGGTACATGAAGTCTAACCTTGTACTAAAGCACCCTGGTAAATGTGGTTCTCTCCGACACATATAAACATTCTTTCTTTAAGCATCCCATGTTAATACAGTGTTCCTTGGCAAATTTAAAAGAATAATGGTACCATTTTTTCAAAAATTGTCACAATGAAAAATCTATTAAAATGCTCAAGCATTAAAGGTTTTCATATGAATATAGATGAACAGATCAAATGATAGAATATTTCACAGAACCTTGCTAGAAGGATCATACAGATACATCTATTGTAGCACTCATTGTAGATTTAATGTGCTGTGGACATTTTCAAAACACAGCTGCGAATGTGCTTTATTTAGCTATTCTCCTGAACTGTAACTGACCTCCAAGATGCATGAGGTAGAAGGGAATAACTAGCATCAGCACATGCTGTATATAATAGACCTCTGTTTCAAATGGCAGCTGTGAACAAAGGACAAATTTTGTTTGGCCACATGGATCTGACAAGTATCAGACTATAGCTACTTGATCATACTGCCTGTATTTTTTTTATTTACTAATGTAAATTAAGAACTTTCAGTTGGTCAGATCATTTTGTAGAACCTACATGCAAATCATAAGCTAGAAGCACACTAATGCCACACATGACCCATCAACATATCTAGTTAGTCTTTTGATTCTGTTTTTTTTTTTTCCATGGCACATTTGAAATTATAGCACTAATGCTACTCAAATATTTTAATGTTGAATCTAATCGTGGCAGATGGGCTATATTAAGACTCATAGATATCTCTCACTCTCTCACATGATAAATGTTAAAGTTTGCCAGTGCAGCAAATAAAAGTGGTGCCTTCATACTTAATTCTCTCATATAAATTATTATCAACAAAACTTTATCCTAACCCAATAAATATATGCACATGCATGCAAACAATGCAAATGCACGCATTACATATGCACACTGACCAGACGAGTGTTGATGACAGGAAAGAGAATGGCTATAGGAGCACCAGTTAACATGTGCATGTGCAAACGGAATACAGCTGTTACAGCTTTGCTGGGTCCTGCTGCCAGCAGGTAGATCTGACCACAAGAAAAGAAAGCATGCTAATCACAATCTGAACACAGCCACAAAAGAAAACTTGCAAACTTACAGCTTTACCTCTAATAATATTCCCAGAAAATGGCCTAAAATATCTCAACTCTACATGAAAACTGTAGTAGAAAAGTTCCTTTTACACAATGTGAAACAAATGTTTTTAAACTTCTGCTCTCAAACATTCATTCTGGCATACATTCCTTTACCTTTAAGTTCATATTATGCTAAAGAATATTAAGAGTATAACAATTTAGCCATTAATTTTATCAGCAATTTCAGTGAAAGACTTCAACAGAATGACAGTGTGTATCTTTAAAAGAATCTGTGTCCATGCAATGATGGTTTTCTTTTATGTTGTACACTGACCTGAACTGCTGTGGCTATATGACATGGGTTAAAAATCCAGATCATCTGTCGTGTGGCAAATTTGAAGCCCAGCTCACACCCCCATGTTAAGCACATCAATACCAGCAAAATTCGCTTCCAGGTCGTCTCTTTCTCTGTCAAGACACGAACCTTCGTGGCTGGAAGGGTCAGCTTAGGATATGCCAGCCGCATGGTCAAAAGACCTAACAGCGTAGCCAGCATACTTTCCAGCAGACGCTGTGTGGGACTGAGGAAACGGGCACAGTCCTCTCCTCCATTACCAGGAAGGCTGTAGTCAACCCCAGCATAGGTCCAGTCCAGCACATGTGACCAGCTAGAATTGACCTTGGCTATAACAGCATCCATTGACTTTTTGCTGATTGGTGAAGTCACGTACCCATAGATATCTGAAACAACATAAGGAAGTGCACATGCATAAGCCCACCCATCGACACACAGAGTTGCCAATAGGAAAGTGATGATACCCAACTCTCATGTCTTACCTAGGCAATAAGCTGCTAGGCAACCTAAACCTATAGCAAGCTTCTCCTCTCTTCCCTTGCTGAGGTATTGTTGCCATATTAATGGGACTATACTCAAACTAATTGATTTTCTACTGCTAAGGGACCTTCAACATTTACCTGACTTTCACACCTTGGGTCTATACTTAGTTTTTTTCTTCTTCTTTCTTATCCAACTCCACAACAATACAATACAACTTTATTGATCCCCAGCGGCAATTCAAGATCGTGCTCATACTAGAAATAATATTTATAAATACATGATGTAAATACACGTTGAAATCGTGTTGAAATAGTGTGTCTCACACATTCTCTCTACCACACACACATATATTCCTAACAACAGCAGATACAGTGGGTTTACCTCAGGCTAGTACAAGATCATGGCCGGTAGAGTTTATCAAGTTAATGGCACATGGAATGAATAAGTTGCGGTAACAATTGGTTCTGCATACAGGCATTGCGTACCTACAGCCAGACCGCAAGAATGAAAACTCACATGCCAACAAATGATCAGAAAATAGAGAGAATGTGTGATGCCTTCCTGAGGATTTTCTGATGACAAAGTTGTTGGTGTTTTTCCCTCTCCAGTTTCAGAACAATACAGTTGGACTGCCTTCACATTGGTGTTGAAGATGCGGGTCTTACTGTGGAAGATAATGCTTGGGAGTTCCAGATGGGGCGTAGGCTGTTGAAAACATGCCTGGCCTTGTTGATGTGGCTTTTGATGTCATCGTTCACTCCACCATCTTTGTTGACAATGCTCCCCAGATACGTGAAGCGGTCTGTTTCCATGATGTTCTCTCCTTGAAGTTGGATTGGGAGTTCCTACTTCTTGTTAATTCTCATCATTTTGGTCTTCTTTTTGTTGACCTTTAAGCCAGTCTTCTCTGCTTCCTCTGTTAGCTTACTCAGTTTGGTTTGTGCTTGCTCTTGCCGATAAGTTAGAAGACTGATGTCATCTGCAAAGTCCAGATCCTCTAGCTGTTTGGTGAAGGTCCACAGGATACCGGTGTTGTCTTGGGTTGTCTTGCGCATAATCCAGTCTATGACCATCAGGAATATTGTTGGTGATAATATGCAACCCTGTCTTACGCCAGTCTTCACTACAAAAGGTTTAGTAAGTTTGCCACTGTGGATAACTTGGCAGGACGAGTCTTCATACAACCCTTAAATAATGTTTATGAGCTTAAGATAGAAGTTTAGTCGAGGCTTTTTCCCTTTGTTCCAGCAGAGACGTTCTCTGAGTGATTTTCAGCCGCTGCAACAGGTTTGAGAAAAGGAGGCCCTTTCAGTTTAGAACATATCACTACCTGCTGGCAATTGCAGTTTGGTTGTGTATAGTGTGGTGTAAGGAAAAAGCTGGTCCTTTCAAGCGACAGAAAGAAGAGCCAACTGTGTTCTGGCAGCAAGAAGTGCGGGGCAGTGGCTGGTAGACTCCACCTTGCCACTGGTCCAGTTGTGGTTGACGTCAGAGGACAGCTGACTAGTCACCACTGCTATTTGGAATCATCACTGCCGTCCATTGCCGGGGGCAACTGTTGTGGAGCAGCGGCAAGAAAACTGTCAACGAGGAGTAGTCAAGCAGCGGTGTTTGTGGTTTCATAGGCTTATGACTAGAAGAGGTTAGTTCTTGAAACCAGTTTTGATGAAGCTTTGGTCATTTCACCCCAAGACCAGATTTCCCCAGCTATATTGTCTCGCCATCTACACCAAATCATCTCAGCCATGACCACATTGTCCCAAATAAGACCACATCCTCCCAACACTGAAAGCCAAATCATCCCAGGCCCAAAGACTGGTCTAGGTGAAGTAACACATATTCTTTGGTCACTTAAACACCAACCTGAATGGTTTGTGTTTTTTTGTAGATATCAGTAGATAAAGGCCATATAAACCTAACCTGTAAATTTCAGCTTCCAAAACCCATCCATAATTACAGGTTAGTTTTATATTGCCTATATCTAATGATATCTAAAAAAAAACCACAAACCGTTCAGATTGATCTTTAAGGTTGGCTATCAATTTCAACTTTAAATGACTATCTTTAGCTGGAAGTTTGTATCAAATGAGCATGCATAGATTTTGCTGTTCAGGTATTCTTGATCTCGCTTATGCTGACACTAATGCAGAAACATAAACAGATGCACGCATTTGAGTCATCAATGATCAGTTTACTTTTGAGCTTGGGATGATTCTGCTTTCGGTGTTGGGATGATGTGGTCTTTCTTTGGATGTAGTCATGGTTGAAATGATTTGACTCAGGCAGTGGGTCGGTATGGCTGGGGCGAAATGACCGGTGACTGTTCTGACCAATCCTTTGCCAACTCCCTACCTGAATGCAAGAAGTTATTACTGCAGTTTCCAGGAATGGTTATAGATTTTTTTTTTTTTCACCTGCCCATCTTAGCCAACAGGAGGCAATTTATGCTCAGTAATTGCTATGCTTGTTATTGAAAAGCACTGCACATGGAAAGCGAAAACTAAACAGTACAGCTAGCTTTGTATATAGCTGATCACAACCATGAACTTTACGTATGGATAACGTACCAGGCTGATAAACTTCTGTGATAAGCTGACATCATTTTATGGCATTATGAGGCTGTACTCACCAGACAACTTTACGAAATTCTAGAATCGTTGACAGGAGTGCGCTGTAAAAATACTTGATGTGTTTGTGACAAGACCGATCACTGGAAAGCCGACCCCTGTCAACAGCTGATTCGCTTGATGTAAATCACCAAATCATGCTGAATACAGGAAGCAGTTCATCTGCATCCTGAATGTTATGTTTGCCCTTTTAATGACAACAGAGTTGTTTAAACGTGACCCGCCAAAACATTATTCTGGAGATCACCTACATAGTCACCCTAGTGTATGACAGTCGTTGGTTGACGTGACAAAAGCTGACTAGAGACCATCACTCCCCTCTCGCATCTTACAACATTTGTGATTGGCCAATTCCAACCGTACTTCGCAAAGTCGTAATTACTACATCTCCGAATATGTTTTTTTTTTTTTTTTAATTATCAATATATAAACATTCACACAAAACTTGTAACTTGTAAAACTATGCTAAAATGTTACTCTGAAGGGTACAATGTTAAAAATCTGTATTATTCATTAGAGGCTGGTGGAACAGCAGGAAGCGGAAATAACAAATTACGCTTTACAGCACAAAGCATTTTGGCGTACTTGCTACGAACGCTTTTAAGAGACAGCTACCGCTGGTTTAAAATTTGCACTGCGTAAGAGGATGGTTTTACTAACCAATTTCTCACCTCCTACTGAAGGAATCAGGCATTGTCAGGTCAATACTTCAGTTGATGTTGATGGCAAAGACTTGGGTAACGGAACGCTTTACATAGCAGAGAGGTAGAGTTCATTACCATGATCATGATAAATGTCATTTTGTTTTGTGGACATATATCTCCATCACAGTATGTCAGATATATATGTAAAACGGATACATACGAGATTTTATATTTATTGTGGAATAATACGTTGTTAGAATGTTTAGCTGTTTTGGAACAGTACACAGTCTTGGGTCGGTCAGATGACATCAGATCTTGCCCTTGGTATTTTTAATAATAATAAGTGAGAATTTATGTAGCTCAATATCTCAGCCAAAGGCGGACTCATTTCGCTGAACAAGATCACGAAAATGTCATGAAGAGCAATGCGAAGACTCGCTGGGTTCCAGCTTTGAAGGGTGATCACTGTAGATTTAATGGTAAAGATTCCAGAGAATAAGGATTGGTGACATCAGGAGAATATTTAAAAAATATTAAGATATCTTGAGAATATGAAGAAATGTTGTCATATGAAACTGTATAAAGGTAATCACTTTAGTTTATTCAACAATTTTTATTCTTCCTTTTATTTCTAACTTTTACTGTGTAACTAGAGCACCTTCCATGTTCAAATTGCCCACTTGGACAAATGAAGTTCATCATTGTCATTGTCATTCGCTGCAGCTCAAGGTTGCTGCCAAAGCGAGTGTACTTCAGCCAGGGCCGTGCTTAGGGCCCCATGCTTTTGATGGTTGTTAGGGGCCCCGCACTTTTGATTAATATGGTGACTAGGGATCGTAACGTTGAGAGCCTTGCTCATACCTTATACCTCATGTCTCATGCTAAAAACAGGCCTGACTCCAGTCAGGAGATCTGAACAATGTGCACTTCAAAATAATATTATATACAGTCCAGCTGCAAACCGTAAGAGAAAGAAAATTCAGCAAAAGCACATGTAAATATGAAGGTCCAACACTTTTATCCAAATTGAAGCACAATCTCAAAAACAGAAGCAAAATCAAGGAGAGCCAATCCCCTCAGCCTGTTAGGCAAAGGGACAGAACTCTTGGGCTTTTATGGGGTTTTTTTTTTTTCATTGTTAGTCATTTCGGATGTTACTGCCTTTCATTTACAGCAAAATTATTGTTTCATGTTGATCCTATATTTAGGTGAAGCTTACATGTGTCACTAGAAGTGTCTGTTAAAATATCAAGAAAGCTCTTAGGGAAAAAAAAATCAATCACAGATTCTCTCAGTTAGATGTAAGTCACACACATAAATATATATTAATACAAAAAAATATGTCTTCAATTAAAAAATTGTTAATAAAAACTATTTTGTTCTCTATTTCTTATTTTTTTGGGAACCTTATTTAAATGTCACCTGCTGAAATTATTCTTCAGAAACAAATTAATAGTGGTTTTAGTCATACTGATATCTTTGATTTGCTAAACAGTCAGTAGAACTTGCTATTTGGTGTACAAAGAAATACAAGCAAGTAGATCAGGAACAAAATATTTAAGACTATGTACAAGTTTGGGGTTTGATTTTTACAACTTTGTACCAGAATATAAAAAGCATCAAACACACATGTATGTAGTGATGGCTGAAGTTTAATAAATATTTTTCTTTTTATCTCAAGTTGTGTATCATGGCAGAAAGACAGCACATGCACAGGATTTTCATTGCAGTACCCAGGTATTAGCCTGCATGCCATCTCTCGTGACCTCACTTCATTCCCCAGTGAGTGTCTGTACCTGATGATTGATGGCAAGCTTCCTGGTCAGTATTTTCCTAGTATTTTCTATTTGTGCAAGAGAGTAGGCATTTATACAGAGAGTGTGCATGGAGAGAACATATATACAGCTTTTTCTGTAGAAACATGTATAAATCTATAAAAGAAGTCCTATGACATTAAGAGCGAACTATTGGAAACCCACTTTTTACAGGGTAGGATTGCTAGCCCCATGCCCAACCCTCCTCCTTTATGCGGGCTTGGGACCGGGGGTTTTCCAGGCAGAGTTAATCCTTATAGTGATGTTGCCTTATTAATTGAAGTGTTTATGAATTAAATACTACATGTACTTTTTCTGCAACATATAAACATTGTGCACATAAAAATAGTTGAATATGTGTGCTGTTGTCATCATTTCCTGAGTGAGGCAGGATTGGAATGAAATCGAAAGTATATGACGAGTGTAGACATACTCCAATTTGAAATGCATTATATGTAGCAGTTGCCTCTCTCATTAGATATTCTGCTTCAGGTGCAGAAGAAGAGAAAGAGGCAAGTTCTAGCGAAGATGAGGATTCTGAGAGTAAGATCACTGAAATGAGGTTTATCCCTGCTGACAAAGATGCTTGTAAGTATTGATAGTATGTTAAATTTGTTAATTTATTTGTTAAATATTTCTTAAATGCTTTTAAACTAATCTTATTTATTTTCACTTTTGTATTCATGCTTCGGAATGGTCTTTTGCGTTTAGATGAAATTTAGTTTAGTAGTGGACTTGTGATTTCTGCATGTTAAGGTGATTAATATAAAGGTTGGTTATAGATTGTCATTCCCTTCTGGCTTACAGCGCTTTACAAAACTAAAACTACAATGGTAATGGTACATACAGCATATTCACATACTTGATTATTTAACAATCAAGCATGTAGGCTTCTGCAGACTGTCAAAACATCATGGAACAAGTGCATCTTTAGCTGCTGCTTAAATGCTGACCATGGTGATGAATATGTCAATGGAAGGAAAATAGGTGGACAGAGTTGCAAAAAATTGCCCTGAAAATGGAAAAAAGCTAGAGTTGTAATGTGGTACTGTAGCATATACAAAACTTCACTGGCCCTGAGCAAAGGGAATATAATATAAGGTGTGATGTGCTCATGCTTTGATTTACAGACAAGGTACACATCGCAGTTCTGAACTGGCTGCAAGTGCATGATCTTGTCAACAAATAACTTGATTAGAGTAAGGTATTGCAGTGGGTTTTACGACTTCACTACTTGTGACTTTTCTATTGATTAAGGATAAACTTTACAAAGTGCTTTGCAAAAAACACAGTTATAATAATAGTAGCCAGTCTCATAAGAAAAGAGCTCATCGTTGTATGGCCAGTTTGCAAAGTCACTAGAAGAAAGCAGGTGCCATCAGCACAGGTGTTGTCTGCAGCCTTGCCCTTGCATGGGATCTTTCTCAAGCCCTAAAGTGATGTCCAAAAAGTAGCTAAAATTTAAGACATTTGTGTCAAAGCTCAACTCTGTAATCTTTGGTGCCTAACCTTCACAGTAGCTTTTGTTAGAGCAAAAGGCTAGCTAGTAACAGTCATAAATGTAGCTTCCTTGACACTTCAGTCATAGGCCACAGTCAACAATACAAGGAAAGAAATCATAGCAAATCGAAGTCTATTTACTTAAGTCAAAATTTAGATTATTGATAACTGAACTCCAGAGGAGAGAAAACAATAACACATGAAGATAATATCTTGCAGGCTATAAGGCCACCATCGAATTTGTGAATTCCCCCTACATCACCCCCCCCCCCCTCCAAAAAAGGTAGTATAGTTCTAACAAAAATGCAAAAAGGAGTCAAACCTTCTTCAACCTTTTAAGGAGTCAGTGTGAATAAGTGGGAAGGTTGTTGCCAGTGAGAAATAAGCAGACTGTTTTTGTGATAATTGACTGCTGTGTTACTATCAGTGGAAAGCATGTACAAAGCCATGTCAGCCTGTCAGGCGCTGCACCCGGATCCAGAAGATATTGACTCTGAGGAGGAGGAAGAAAAATATGCCTATGAGGAGGAGGAGGAGGAGGATGATGGCAAGTGTAAAGACAGAAAAGTTTGTGTGTGTGTGTGTGTGCATGCATTCCTGCACAGAATTTGTTTGCATGCATCCATGCAAACGGTTGATGGATTAGTGTTTTGAGAGAGAAAAGAAAGGTGTTATATGTGTTGTCTGTTAAATTAAATGTTCACTAAAAAGATAGGATGAAATGCTGATCATAGGAGTTGTTTTTGACGTTTTTTGCTTTTTCTCAGCACTAGTTAGTAAAAATAATAATTTCTGTTAAGCAGATCTCAAATAGTCCTTAAAAATATGTTTATGCTACAAAACAGTTTAGAATAAAGTGCCTTTTTTACCCCCTCAGGTGTTTATGAAGAAGAGGAAGGAGCAGCTCACTTGACACCTGCTGGCCGAGCAAGGCTGGCTCAGTTTGATGCTCTCTTGCAAGGAGGAGATCCTGGTGAAGTGTTGCCTTCTGCCAATGGTTATCATCGACCAGCACCCATAATGGGCATAGCAGGTAATAGATATATCACTGCCATGCATTTTGCATAGTAACTACAACAGTAAAAATATGATCTTATGCTTTTTTTTTATAACTGATGTGCTTTATTTGATAAAAAAAAAAGAATGAACTGCATCAAGACTGCCATATCTGCTTCCCTGAAGCAGTGGCTGATCCCTTCTGATGGTGTTAATGTAACTTAAACTAATTTAGCGCAGTTACTTTAAAGAAGGTGCCTGTCATTTAGTGCATTATTGTTGTCAAGGGTATTTAAAAATTATTTTATTGAGGTGGGAAACAATTTTGTACTGAGATTACAAAGTTTTAAATTGTCAACAAAAATTGAGTTATGTCTGGATGTTAATGACCTAATGTTCTTAAGTTGTATGCAAAATCAGTCAACTTCAATTTCTGGTTACTGTATCTCGTGGAACAGGAGACGGATGTTCAGCTGATGAACCTATGGAACTTGGACAGTTTCAGGATGCAGATGAAATGGAATAGTTCCTAAATCAATGGTCACAAAAGTAATCTCAAGAACGTGCAGAATAAGCAGGTCATGTGCCTGGATGGCAGCAGCAAGAGGTGTAACATGAAGCCATGTTGCTACGATGCACAAACATTATGTGCTGAATTCTTTCACAGCAATTGATAGGCTGGCGAAGATACAGAGTGTCTGGTGGCTTGATGTGGTAATGATTGAGTGGGTCAGGACCTTTCCACTTGGCGTTTTGAAGCAGTGTGGAAGGAAATGGACATTGACTTTTTCCTGTGAGAAGCCCAGTTAAGAATGGCGTTATAAGCATCAAATCAGGTGATTTTGATAAGCTTGGTTATAAAGCAGTGAAGTTGAGAAAATAATGAAGATGAATGGCTTTCTCCTGGACAATTTTGACAGGAGCATTAAAAATTTAGATGTATTGATGGTCAATCAGCATCAGGAATGAAACAGATGCTGCTAATGACCTCAGGGGTTGTCCAGTAATTCTTTATTTGCTTGATTGGCAGCATATGTGCGGCTGTAGATTTAATCTGCAGAGCATGTCTTTATTAGCAGATAATAAAATGGCAGGTCGTTTGCATAAGAAGAGGATTTATCGTCTCAGTTCTAGAGTATTGCTTTTACAATCATTTCATATCATGAAGTGTATTCACATCATGAATGAACATAACAAAGAAGCCAAAATATTGGTTTTAGAGGATAAAAGTGGTATAATGCATTTCATTGTAAAAGATCATTTATATGTATTGTCATTTAGAACTTTGAATGTTATTCTGATGCTAGTCTGGTGTTTCAAGTTTAATGAACTAGCAGCAACATTGTAAAGAAATACAGTAACATCCTTTTTTTTGCTTGAGGACATTTTTACAGAGGTCTGCCTCTTTATTTTGCTGCTCACAACCTATCTCTCCAACTTTCACCACTAGCCATCTTTTAAGCACTTAAATTCCTCAAAACAAGTTATGTGGCTGTGCATTTGCCAGCGTTGAGTTAAATGTGACAAGATGTCCAGAAGAGTTATGTCAAATTATGCTGATATTGCACCATCAACATACCTGGTTTATTGACAAGTTTGTTTTGTTTTTCTTTAACCTGTTTCCTATTAAAATGAAGTGTGAGCGTTCGCACCATTTGACGAAATCAGTTTTACAAAGAACATTTTGCTTGAATTTCATTTTCTGTAGAAGAATGCTTCTAAATGTAACACAAAGTAGGTTGCAAAGATGGGTCATGGTGCTTGTTCTGTTCAATATATTTTTTTGGTAAAAAAAAAAAACCATTCCTCTAATATCACCTGGTCTTCTATAGCTGATAATTTTGGTCATTAAGAGTCTGTCAAAATCTCTTGTTATTTAGAACCTTGAATGTTTTTTTGATGCTATTAACAGAATGTCTGCCAGATATTTAGTTTACGTCACTGATTTGTGATTTGGATGAGCACAAGTGTCAACTGAACCCTTCCTTAGCACTCAACTCTCATACCGTACACATTAAAACAAATACATATGACATTCTCAATCATCTATTTTAGGTATAAGTAGTTAAATTACCAAAAATTGCATAACTGGCTGTACAAAATATATGAACCATATGTCTGTCTATACACTAATAAAGGAATGGTTATTGTACAAGCTGTTTAAGACAGCAAAACGGGGAAAACCACCCTTTTCACAAAAATAATTTATTCCAATTCAGTCTGCTTTCTTCCTCAAAAGGTTACAGAAGAAGCAGTGTACATCACATGACAGTTACACATTCCAGACAAAAAAAACCACATCAGACATCATAATCCAGGCATAAAATGATTCAACTATTATGTTGGTATAAAATTTCAAAAGTTTGATACTTGTTCACAAAGTTAACATTCCAAGAAAAAAGGCTCAAAATGAAACTTACTCACAAAATGTAACATTCCAAGTAAAAAAGGAGACTCCAAACTTTTCAGTTAGATTACTATCAAAATAGAAAACAGGCCTTGTGTGAGTATAGCAACAATATCTCTTCTTTTAGATATGGATTTAATCAGCACAGGCAGCTTTAATGTGTATCACCAAAGTAAAAAGGACTGTGATCTTACAAAAATACAGAATACTACCTCATTTCTACAAATTAATGACAGCAAATAATGAAATGTTCACACACAAGTTCATTTCTGATAAATATTTTGATAACTTTCATTAAAGGTAGCAAGAAACTAATCTCAGAAAAAAATCTGCAGATTTTTCAGTGCTAGTACCCTTTTCTCCCACCAACATGATTACCTGACCAGCAGACAGAGACCCACCTCTGGCCCATCATCACACTGCCTGACCTGCAGGCATCCTGCAAATTATCACCTGACCAGCAGGTAGTCACAAGTTTTCTTCCTATCAGCGCATAACCTGATCTGCAAGCAGCTCCAAGCCAAAGCATTCAATCCACATGCAAAACATCTACCATCCAACTGACCAGTAAGCTTATTTGACCGATTTCTGTTCACCACATCTACCACCCCATCCCCATTTTTAAAAAAAGCCATGAAAATATTACCTTCGCATCATCAGTAATGACTCTCCAGTCACATTTCTTAAATACAGCAATGGCTCTAGCAACAATAGTAGCTAGTGCTTGAGAAACTAGATCAAATGACTAAAGCACCGATATTAAACTACTAGTCTTATCAAATACACCATGAATTTTCTACTTTTGTGTACTGTGACAAGTGACAATAAGCACATGATGCAAGAAAGTTTTCCAACCCTAATCAACATGAACACAGGTCTAAAATTGTCTCTGCTTCTTGTCATGCTTGTGCTTCATCACCTCACAACACATATAACAAATATCTTACAAGCTGATGAAAGAAAACAGTTGACAACAAAACATTCTGTCACAAAATGGGACTAGATGTTAGCATTTCTGACTATTGTACATCAACTGTCAGTGTGGAGCCAGTCTGTACTGCAAATGTTTGTTACAAGGTGATGCACAAATGCCAGGGTATTGCAACAACAGCAGGAAAGAGTATAACCAAGTCTCACAAAAAACCACCCCAAAAAACATACTATTTTCTCAGGGGTGGTGCTGTGCATCTGTGTGTTCCCCAGATATAAACAACTGACCTATCTTCAAGTGGGCACATTTTCATCAAACTTGAGACACAAGGCCAGCATACAGCACCACCAAGACATATTGCACGTTTCATCAGGGCACTTTTCCCAACCCCCCTGACCCCATTTTACTTTTTCCCATCTATGTGCTTTTGTACCATAGCAAGAATAAATAAGTAGCCATGCCAATTCCTATATTATCAATGCTCATGTGTATCCTATCTGTACTGTGGATTCTTTGCAAAGGAAGGCCCCTCCCCCATAAAAATTATTAAATAGATGCAACCTGGAGACATTTTTTTTCCATGAAGTATGAGACATGGGGCCTCTCTCTTGTGCATATATATAAACAAGGTGCTTCAGTCTTCAGCACTTTCAAATCAAGATTGCAATTCCCCACCCAATCAGCCTCCCTTGGTTGATCATCTATATTCTCATAAAACGATGTATGGTGTGACATGGCAACTCTCAGAGTTCAAATGTCTGCACTTGTGCTGCTATTTAGGCATAATACACTCCAGTCTTTAGGGGCACTTATATTAGCAGGCCAGTAACAGGCAAATAGCACTCTTAAGCTCTTACGTAACCGCCCCAGAGATAGCCTCTTTGTCTCTGTTAAAAATGAAACTGCATGACAAGACTGTACATGTCCTATCTGGCTGATGGGAAAAAAACTTGTCACTGCAACATATGCACTTTCTTTCCAGATGTGTCTCCAATGGCCCATTTACAAAGACTTGTCAGTCAGCTTGCATACATGGGATGGTGGAACAACTTGATGACCAATCATGCAGCACTGCAAATAGAGCAACAAACACTCCATGGTGATGCTGTCAAACAGCATGGCAAACTGTGTGTTGCATCACTCAGCAGCTGATGGCATGGACAGTTCAAAATGTTTTCACTTGTGACCAGGTCCTTTTCTTTATCTTCAAGTAAAAAATTCCTGTGGCACATAGTTTGCTTATTGTCTCTAATCAAGATAATGCACCAACAAATCTTCTGACAAAGTGCTCACACTTGCCACAGTCTTGTCTCCTCCTCTGAGTCACTTTTGCTCTGAAAAGAAAGGAGGAAAATCTCAGCTGGTGTTTAAGGCAATCTTGTCAAAATGTCCTGGCATTAAAACAAAAAACAAGACCAAAAACATGGTTGCAGTACTGGAATTTATATTAAGTCACACAATAGCTGCAGTGTCCTTGAATACTTTATTTTAAAGAAAATAAGCTCCCATCACACATGGTAGTTGGGGGTGGGAGAAAGATGATAAAACATACCACTGGGTGACAAGCCTGGCGCTGTTCACTGAGGGTGTCATCAAGTGACATTTTGCGACCAGTTTCTATGGCACTTGTGCTGCCTGAAAAAGAACAGATTTTAATAGTTATAGTCACTTAAAAACTTTATTACTTTTCACTATCAATCAGAACATATATGAACATAATGTAAAATGACTTAGTTTATTTTAAAACTTCACACTAAAAGTTATTTTATGACTAGAAAATGATTAAAGATGATTAAAAATTTATATAATTGCACAAGATATGCAAAATGTTCTTAAAATATTACAAGAAAGACAAGACAAAGGATCACATCACTTCCTTCCTTTTTACTATTACTGTGCAAATGTAGGTTGTGAGCAGCCTTTTGTTTTCACTATTTACTCTAAAATTATCTGATTCTGAGACTGAAGCTAAAAGTTTTTATTTAGAGGATGAGTCCTTTGTTGTTTACGAAGAAGATAATAATAGGGCTGGAGATAATGGAATTATTCGTTCAAACCATACAACCACTAGTTGGGATTAAAAAGAGTAAGCTAAATTTTGTTTACTTCTTATGATCACCAGCAATTGCTGATAACATCTCAAACAGAGCATTTTCTACAAAGAGTACATTTTTACTGTTTTTGCATGTTTACCGATATTCATTAACCAGAATTTTTTAATGTGACTGTCACAATGTTTAGTATGTATTATTTGTGTAGCACTACAGTGTAAAAGA
This sequence comes from Pomacea canaliculata, assembly GCF_003073045.1. Lineage (NCBI taxonomy): Eukaryota > Metazoa > Mollusca > Gastropoda > Architaenioglossa > Ampullariidae > Pomacea > Pomacea canaliculata. The sequence continues at coordinate 16,375,292 of NC_037603.1, forward strand.
AGGTAGGTAAAAAATAATTAATAATGCAAAAAAATTTAAATGTCTTATATAGAATCAAATAAATATTTCAAAAATTGTAAATTCATTAGTTGGAAGTACTACTACACTGATAATTTACTTTTAAATTACGCCAAAACATACTCCTAAAAATTTAATATTGTCTGATGAACTACAACTTTATAACAGTCATTCTAGAAGGCCCTTGACAACCAAATCCAAATTTTGTTTAGTTGAATTTAATGGAGAAGGGTGCACAGGTTAACCTAACAACAACAAACCAATCTAATGAAGGCAAAATGTAGCCCAGTGTTACACCACAAACCAATTTTGCACTTACCTGTCTTGACATGTCTGGCATGAACAAAGTCACCGTTGCTGCTTCCTGATGCAGTGGTTGATGTCAGTGGCCGTGTGAGTGCAGTTGTTGCAATGAGGGAGGGACGGGGAGAGTGGAGAGGGGAGCAGGAAAGAGTGTGCACACTGGAGCTGCGTGGGAGGCTGGCTGGTGTGCGTTGGTACATCTTGACCATAGCCTCCTTTTCTGTCAACTGTTTCTGAAGACCTTTAACCCTGCAATAGCAACAATAGTTTCAGTAAAAATGAGGGCATACACAGTCTTCTCAGCCAAATAAGTACTTTACAAATTGACCACTGAAATATTGGAACAGCTTTGCTGATACACTAACCAAGCTCTCATTGAATGACCAGTCAACAATTTTCATTATCATGATGACCACTCAATAGAAGCCACATAATCATCAAGGTCAAAACCAAAGCCCCCTCTTCTAATTAAAAAGAAGCTGCTTCTCACCAGTCGCACAGCTAAGTTTTACACAGTACTTGCATGTCAATAGGTCTTATAGTTTATGACCAGAAACCAGAATAAAAACAAGAGTCTTACTTAGCTTCCAATTCTGCCACTCGTCGGTTTGACTGATACAGTTCTTCAATATGCTGTAGCTTTTCAGACATTGCTTCATCAAATAATTTTCCTGTTTCCACAGAACTTTCTTCCCAAGCTGCAATCTGTACCTCACTGTTCAAACAGATTTAAAGTTTAAAAAATAATTTCCATACAAGAAATTTCGGGGGGTGGGGAAGGTATCAATAAATTTACAAATGGCTTTGCTTCAATTTCACATTTTTTCTCCCCCACCATTACAACAATGTCTACTTTGAAGATGAAGTTTCAAACTTAAACACTTTAAACTGCTGACTATGAACAACAAACATGAACTAAAAGATATCTACTTACTGGGTGCTTGTTCTGTCCTCCATATGCCGCAAAGCTTGCAGCTCTGAAAAATTCTGTTCCAACTGCACATAAATTCCAACAAAAAGTTTTGATACTAGCCTGTTTAAAAAAATCTACATATACAGAAACACCTACTCATATTTAAAGATATGATGTTCCTACTAGACTGTATTATTAGACTGTTAGGTTCAATGGTCAGTATTTTTATAAGACTGGGTGATGTCCTGCTTGTTTGTATTCCTTTACACCTATGCTACCCCATCAACAATCTTCTGGACATTTTGAGAGGAGGTGATGCTCACCTTAACAAGTTGAGATTGTAGCTGCAGGATTTTCTTATCTTTCTCACTCAGCAGCTGCTGCAGACCAGCCACACACTTGCCCTCCTCTCTTACTATCTCTGTCTCTGTCGCAAGGCCCTAAGAGGAGACAACAAATCCTAAAAACACTCAAATCTCTCTTAGACTGTTTTCTACCATCCAATATGAAATACACTGTCAAAGAGCATCAAGTTCTTGTCCTAACCAAACTATCCAGAATTGTGCAGAATAAGTTGCTGCAGCTTCTTTTACTGAGAGACTCAGTCTGTATTTATCTTACCTTTTCTTGTGACTTGTACATATCCAGTTCCCGTTCCAGATGCAGACGAAGTTGTTTCTCAATCTCTTCTCGTCGGTCACTTGATGTCTGAAGTGAGGTGAATGCTTTCTGTAGCTGTTCAACACGTCCCATCTGCATATCCTTTTTACGGACCTGATCCAAAAATGTTTTTTCCTTAAAAGGTAAAGCCTACAGCACATAACCTCAATATGTATGGAAAAGACCCTTGCATTCTAGTATACATGTTTATGTAGTTAAAGTAGATAAAAGACACTCACTTCATCCTCTAAGAGGCAAAGGTTGTCCTGCGCAGCAGCCAGCCTGGCATTAAGAAGGTCCCGCTGTGCTTTGTGCTGAGCAGCTGACAGCTGCAAGTTTGCGACCTGTGTCTCTAAGTTTTCTTGCCGTGAAGCCAGCTGCTGATCTAAACAGTACAAAATAATGTTCTATAGATTTATAGATTTAAAAGTATTTCTACTTGCAAACCCTCAAACAGATCTTTCAGGGTGGTGAAGACTTTAGCTGCACAACCTATTAATAATAAGTGACAATGATAATTTTCCTTTAAGGAGAAAGACAATAGTAAAGGTTGAGCTACACAGATCCAAAAGACTGAAGAGCAGTGTGCATGTGCACACAGACCCCTGTTGGTCCCCTGTTACCAAATGATCAAACAGACAAATAATGTGTAGCATCCATGTATGGATCAGAATGCATACTCACTTTGTGACAACAGCTTGGAAATGGTGACATCACTTTCACTTTTCACTTTGGGTAAACTGGACTCCAATGACTGCAAGAAAAAACCAGAAATTTCAGTGTGCTACCCCAGCACTTCCTATAGCATGCCATGAAATTATACAAAGTGGCAGTGGGGGGAAATTTAAAATTCCAAATAATCAAAAGGCAGTAAAGCATGGTGATAAACAAAATGTCAGTCCTATTTTATTTTCAGCAAGGAACCCTCTGTCACCTATTAAATTTATGAAGTAGCAATACAATATGCAGTGAATGCATGTACACGCACATGGGTAAGGGAGTGAGCAAGAAAGGGGTCTCAAAATAATAAGAAGTTTTTTTGTATAGCGCTTTTCCCCACCATTAAAGTGGCTCAAAGCACTTTAGAAAACAGAAAAACAAACAAACATAATAATAGAAGTTGGTCTCAAAAACAAAAAAAGAAAGAAGTGACTGGTGAGCAAAAAGATGTATAATAAGAACCTGACACACGGGGTAGAGAATACTGGGCTGCAGAGTATCATAGGTTTTTAACAGAAAATTAGCAACTCTTATGGGTGCTTACCTGTTGTTTCGTAACTGCTGACTTGTGGCTTTTAGCTGGAAAAAAAAAAGAATCTTGCATCAGTTTCCCATCTATACTAACAGCCAGCAAAAAAATTATACTTAACACTGGTTTTCTTTTCTGGGTAACAAGTGCTCTGGAACAACTAGACTATATAGCATACTCAATCCTTATTTATGTAGCCTTTAAACAACCAATTAGTTGTTTATATCTTTAACATCCTATTTATATATGTTGCATATCAACAAAAAGAACAAACTGTGGCATATCAGAGTGACATGAAAGTGATTTGTTTATCCCAGGTATTCAAACTGTCAACTATCAATTCCCCCACAGCTGTAGACTCACCTTGAACCTCCTCCAACTGCAAACGCAGCCTACGAACTTCTTCCTCCAATTTGGACTTCACAGCTGCTTCTAGAATCTCTCGTTTCTGAGATGACTTGACCAAAGATTCATAAGCTTCATGAACATTCTGTATTTCCAGTTCCAGCTGTACACACAAAAATGACTGTTTATGATATGGAAAACCAAGTAAACTATAATTTTGTAAAGAGCATCTTCACTGGGCATAATGAACTCTGCTTATTGACCTGTTTGATCTCTGTGGCAACTCTCAACATCACACTGTTTATAAAAAATAAAGCTAGATTCTATACTTCAGAATGCCTGGCACCTGGTGTATGTCTCTCTTACAATGGTCTCTATGATAAGGAGGTAAATAATTGCCAGTTTCAATAGAGGTCTGTTCAATCTAATGCTACTGTTACTTTATTTAAACAGTCCTGATTTAGTGAATGATTGTTACCTATTTAGAAAATCATGAATTCAAAGGACGGCCTTGTACAGTCCTTCTGGGACAAATAAAGACACACGTCAAAAGTATACAGAATGAAGAACCGAGAAAAGAAAAAAGATAAAGTGAACACTTTACAGCATCAAGTAATGATAACAGATGTTTTCTTTCTCTACCTTCTGTAATTTGTTGACTTTTTTGTAGCATGATGCTAATTCTTCTCTTAGTTTTTCATTGTCTGCTGACAACATTGCCACTAACTGCTGCAGCTTCACCTGGGACCCTGAACCTGATGACCTATACATGGTAAAAAAAAAAAATGAAACACTTTTAATTCTTAATCCTTCTCATAAGTAGTTATGACTACAAATATCTGACACACAAATAGTCAGCAACATTAGCATGGTAGCTCAAACCATCTTACACTTAGCTGCACCTATAGAAATATTCGCCAATAGCCCAGCTGAAAATAACTATATCCAAAAGACATTTTATTCAAAAAATTTAAAGATTTCTGGTAAGTTGATCCTTGTATTTATGGCAATAACAAAACTTAAGTCTACAAAAAGACTGTACACTGCAAACCGGACAACATGCATACACAAGCTGTGTCGTGTTTACAATACCAGTTCAATATCCCATTTCTGATAGCCCAAAATTACATAGCTGGAGTCTATACATAACCAACCACATTAACCATTAAAACAGAACTACATGTAGGAGATTTAGTTTCTGCATCATTTTCTAATTCAACCCATTGCATATCACCTTCTCCCAGTTACACTCTTCTCAATTTAGAGCACAAAGATTAAAAAGTCTCCCCCCCCTTTCCATACAAAAATATGTCTACTGAAACTGACCCTGAAGCAGCAATGGTAAAGATGGGTTCACTGGCTGTGTGCATGCCTAGTGGGGCTGTCCCACTTTGAGGCTGACCCTGTGAAGATGCTGGCTCTGACAAGCGGGACAAGTCTGGGTGTGAACGTGTCAGTTCCACTTTACATGGTATGCGTTCATGAGATCGACATATATCCTTTTTGTCCGATGCTTTGTTTCCTGGGTACTCTGGCGGTGGCGGCAAGTTGACCAAGTAAGACAACAATTGTGTATTCTGAGATGAGCGAGTAGTTGCCACCCCTTCCCCAGGTGACCACTGGGAGTTGACATAGGGATGGGGATGGTGGTAGGTGGGGGTAACACTTCGTGCGTATTGTCCAGACTGTGGCGGGGGAAGTCCATGTGCTTGCCAATGATGTGGAACTGTCAAAGTGTTTCTGTTCCCTACCACACTGTAAATATTTGTAGAGTCTTCCTGACTAGCTGGTCCACAGGTGCTAGCATACACTGATTGGGAGTGTACGGGGTGTGCAAAGTATGGCGAAACATGCGATCCAACAGACAGAAAAGACAGTGATGATGGAACCTGTGGATCCTGCCCGCCTTTCATATCCAGCGCTGCAGATGGCATACCCAGCCTTGCCAGGATGCTGTAGCCGCCATCATCCAGTTGCTGGTAAAGGGGTGCTTGAGTTTCCTCCCCTTGTGGTTCTTGTCTCTGCCACGTGGCCAGGTTCTCCGTTGAAGAAAGAGAAACATCTGTGCTGGTCTCGCTTCCCGAAAAACTTTGTCGAAGACCTTCCACATAAACCATAACAATTAATATAACTACATTGTTTTAAAAAAAAACTGTTTGTAGCATTCTTTTTCAGACAAATATGTTAACACCCCTGTAAATATGTATCTTCCTCTGTGTGTGTAAGAAAAAGAAACAAAAAAGCCTATAAAAATCAAAATTTAAGTTGTCTAGCATTAAGTTGTATACATGATATTTGATAAAGCTCCCTGGTAGTTTCCCCTTGTATCCTTGCCTGTTGTTAAATTTGCAACGTTGTACAACAATACAGCCTCCTGTCACTGTAACTACACCATATAGCCCTGTGATGCACTATGCTTAATGTCACTGTTACTTTAGTGTATTAGCATTCTTTAATGGCCTGTTTCACTGTTGTATACTTGCAGCACCATGGCTGTTACTGTTGCTAAATGGTAAATGATGTGCTGGCTGTCATCACTTTAACCTGTGGCTTTTTCATTGTCTTTGCTACAGTAATACTTTGCATTGTCCACCCTGTCAACAGAAGCCTCAGTGGAACAGTACCATGTGTAATAAGTTTCCCACAAATGTGTCCCATCAGTTTTTCCACCATTAGTTTGTAACACATGCCCACACTCTGAATTAAAGTCCTACTGACCAGCGCATAACATAAAGCACCATCTACCTGGCTGATTGTTGAGGACTTGTTTAGAGTGACCAGGATATGGAGGAGGGTCACGATATTGCTGCTGTTGGGCCATGCTTGCAGTCTGATGAAGATGGCAAAGAGAGCATCGACGCTTGGAAAAATTTGAGTTTTCGTAGATCACCTCTGAATTATGTGCTACAAGAGAGAAAAAAGTTAAGAATTTATGTATCTTAATTCTATCTTCCTAAAATAATTGAAAAAGACTTATATAACAGAATTTTAAGAACATAAAGAGGGGTGTGCAGACACAGAAATGGGAAGCAGATAGCCAAGTGATTAGAAATTAGTGTTTGAATCGAGGGTCGCACCTGTTTGATATTTATGTGGCACAGCAAATTTTCTCCTACTCCCTTTAGCTGTCATAGAGGGTAGGGGAAAGAAAATGGGCACTACCCTCACAAACAGCTGGCCTCAGGAAAAAGCATGTCTCTAACATTTCACTCCACAAAGAAACAAAATCAACCCCCCCCCAAAAAAAAAAAGTAAAGGATGACCTTTACATTGTTACAGACACTGCAGGTTATCTTTAGCCCCTGTGACAGCAGTTATAAAGCTGCCGCAAAGATGCCCAATGAAAGCAACAGAATGGTGTTTGAGGAGTCTGCACCCTGCTTTGCAAACTCTGGGGACAAGACACTTGTCCTTGGTTTCTCCAGTTTGCCCCAGGGCAGTCTTTCTCCTTACTTTTTAGTGACAGAACACTCTTGTCTAAATATTCCTGCTTTCGCTAGGAGATTATGTCCTTTCTGCATGCAATTCAATAAGTACACTGGAACTAGCTAGACTTGCTGTCTTAACCTATTTCTGTTCATTACCATTTGCTTTGTACTATATCTTTTACTTCAAACCTTGTGCCTTTTTTGACCTTGCAATTAAATCAGAACTGGAATGTGAAAGTTTCAGCTTGCATTCCATTTATTTAATAAATGTATTTTTAATGATATAATTATATACTCTCTTGATTTTACTGCATATTAATTATATACACATAAGTTACAAAAACCATAAATGTACCTTGTACACCCATGTTTAGCCACAAAATCAAAACATGCAGGATTGGGTATCCAATGCTCTGTCCACAAAATCAAATTGTGTAAGATTATCCTGAACTCTCTGTCCACCAAATCAAACTGTGATGTTTGAGCATCCAATACTGTCTACATCTGGTTCACTCAGCGCAATCACAATGGTTTGTTAAACATCTCTGTTTACACACTAAGTCCCTTTCCTGGCACCATTCGCAAGAGGCCTACATTTGTAGAGTTTGTATCACACAAGCCTTGTTGACAGTGAAGACAACACGATTATGAGAAGACTTTCCTGCTGGTCTACCGTTAGCGGGAGGACAGCAAGAGGCGCGCGGCGCTAGAGCCGGTGCGGCAACGACTGCACCTTGCGGTCGACAAGCCTCGTCTGGCATGCACACGGCGTTCACGCTGCAATAGCCACAAGGCATTCAGCCGAGCACCTGGGAGTTGGCGAGGTGGGGGGAAGGTGAGAGAGACAGTGTGCTTTGTCTCGTGGCGACTGTTTACGATAGTTTGGAATGCGCTAGCTGCTCACCTCTCTGCTCAACCACCTTCAAGGGCCTAGCGTTGTTTTTTTCTTTTTTTATAGGTTTACTCCCCCTACACACACACAACATTGTGACCTGCACCCCTCCACATTCCTCTGATCTTTAGCTGGGGGTGGGGTGAGGACGCCGTCGGTCGGCAGTCCACCACAAATTGCGAGCTTCCTGCATTCCCCGCCTCCCTTCCCACTTCCCCCAACACAGGTCTGATGCACCGCTTGCAGGCGTTTACTGTCTTCTACAAGCTGACCGACTTCGTCCCCTGGAGACTGTGAAGTGACCACCAGTTGACCGGCACACTAAACAGCCTTTGGTGGCAGACATGGCTACAGCGATATGGTCTGGGTTGAAATGAATGGTGACCATTGAAGATTCAGTTTCTTTCAAAATGTGCTTAATTTATTTTATTTCTGCATTAAGACGTAATATAGAAAGAATGCCAAAAAAGTATACCTAACACTAACACGCAATTTCTGCTGCAACAACACAAAAAATCGCAACAGTGAACAGCCTGTCTATGGAGAGGTCGTCGTAATAGAGCTGGCGTTTCTAGAGTACCCCTCACCCTTACTATTTCTGGTACGCGCTGACATACACCCTGTCTCAGGTACGCGCTGACATACACCCTTACTATCTCTGGTACGCGCTGACATACACCCTTACTATCTCTGGTACGCGCTGACATACACCCTTACTATCTCTGGTACGCGCTGACATACACCCTTACTATCTCTGGTACGCGCTGACATACACCCTTACTATCTCTGGTACGCGCTGACATACACCCTTACTGTCTCTGGTACGCGCTGACATACACCCTTACTGTCTCTGGTACGCGCTGACATACACCCTTACTGTCTCTGGTACGCGCTGACATACACCCTTACTATCTCAGGTACGAGCTGACATACACCCTTACTATCTCTGGTACGCGCTGACATACACCCTTACTATCTCTGGTACGCGCTGACATACACCCTTACTGTCTCTGGTACGCGCTGACATACACCCTTACTATCTCAGGTACGAGCTGACATACACCCTTACTATCTCTGGTACGCGCTGACATACACCCTTACTGTCTCTGGTACGCGCTGACATACACCCTTACTGTCTCTGGTACGCGCTGACATACACCCTTACTGTCTCTGGTACGCGCTGACATACACCCTTACTGTCTCTGGTACGCGCTGACATACACCCTTACTATCTCTGGTACGCGCTGACATACACCCTTACTGTCTCTGGTACGCGCTGACATACACCCTTACTGTCTCTGGTACGCGCTGACATACACCCTTACTGTCTCTGGTACGCGCTGACATACACCCTTACTATCTCAGGTACGAGCTGACATATACTCTGACAACGTGGCTACTTCAACACCCTCTCGATACAGCTAAATTCTTATTCGCAGTCAACTAAAGACCACATACCATAAAGATCAAAAGATAAAAGAGCCAGACACCCCAGGTATGCCCTGAAATCCGAACAGTACTAAGCCCAAACACGCAAGCGCAGGTGGAAATCTGTCAAATAACTTCACGCAAAGACTCGCTGCACGCAAGTCTCATTCCTGCGTCACGTGCGGCAACTACTGAGGGTCCCTCCCACATTCCCACTATTCAATGAATGAGAACTCTTGCCCATGTTCAGACCTCGCCAGTTTACAGGAGGGCTAGCTGGTCTTTTCTTCGCCTGGAATGCCAGCTCAAAACAAGAATGGCGTTGGCCTCCACACACCACCCATCCACCTATCTCCAGCAAAAAAGCTATTCAGCGATCCCGCGACGAATTGCACATGCCAGAAGAAAAGCGCACTTGATCAACAAAGCTTATGAAGAATAAGGTTGCCCCATGCACAGCAACTATTCAACGGCATACCGAGCCTGAACCTGAGCCTGGCCTCGATCCGCAAGCCGCCACCTTCCCCTCCCCCCTTTCACACACACACAGGAATACGAACTATTTTCCTCGCTCGTCGACATGCCCAGCTCTCGACTAGAATTCTCTCCTAGGCTAAGGTGTCCTCGTAGTGTCTCCTGGGAGGAAACGTAATACATGTCGGCCACAGCAAATGCGATCAACACTTAATTGTCCCCGAGTACACATGCTCTTTGGTGTCCAGCAAGTCGGTGATCTCTATCAGTATGCAATGTTTGCCAGCTGTGACCCTCCGAGGGCAGGCGGTTTTGTTTTCTTTTTTAATGGGTTCCTCCTGTAGGGGGGATGACAAGTAATGCGAGTCTGCTAGAGTTAGCTAGACCATCGGCTAGGGCTGTAGTGGTGGTGTGAGTGAAGGAAGAGGTGGAGGACGATAAGGGGGCAAGCAGCTGGCGATGTCTACCCTACCACCCGATATGACAATAATAAGCGGGGAAGGGGGAAGGGCTCTGACAGTCCAGGAGATACATCGGCACGTCTCACGACATTCCAGGGCAGTGAAGCGAGCGCCAAGCCACACTGTTCGCATAGAATTTCTTCGGACGTTTACACCACCATCAACGCCCGTTTTACCAACGGCCCCCAAAGCGTGCACGCACGCAGACAATAAATCGTGGATCACAAAATGTCCAGTGTGACGACAACACCTATTCAATCATGTTGGGCGGCAAACAAGCAAGTTCACACTCGCACGCTAGCATGCACACTGAGAACAAGAGATCACTCGACAATAACAAACGACTGTGGCACAGTTGCTATGAAGTGCTGTAAAGCTGAGGAGAGTGTAGCTGTCCCCTGCACGGTGTAAGGACTTACCCCATGAGACAAGTGATGGTGGCTGGTATGTTGTCGTCACTCAACAAGACTCAGCTGCCATTTCACGCTCACACTCCGCTCACTGACTCATCGAACGAAGCAAAGCCAATCGTTTATCACACGCAAGTACAGCCGCTTAATCACCCGCCTGGGGGTGGGGTTTGCTCACCTGCTCTATCTGTACCCGCGGCACCTAACCAGAGAGAAAGACCGACCTCACAACCCCAGATATTCTTTTCACACCGCCCTCTGTTATGATCTCCATTTGCATTTGACCTTTACTCGTTGAAAACCTCGATGCACGTTTCCCTTGCTGTCGAGTGACTAGTTGTGTTTTCCTGTCTTGTTTTCCAGTATTAGTAAGGGCACGCGACATCCAGGCTGGTGGTGTTGAATTTTCGCTGTGAGAGAATATAATCAAGACACAAAACAGCTGCTGACACATGAAAAAGGGGCTCGATATGCACACAAATCACATTCTAGAGATTTCACGGGGCGGCAGTCGAGGCCCTGGCGCGGGAAGGGAAGACGCTTTGTAAGGTCGGGAGGTGGGGGACAGCAAGCGAACTGGAGCACGGGCCGGCGTACGTTCTGCCAGACAAAGCAGCAGCCGGAGCTGTGAATACCTCTCATGTAGGCATTCCAACGCTGCAACCCTGCTATCCTCATTTCCTCCTCCAACACATGACAAAGAGAAGACAGCAAAGGTACGCACGCTAATGGTTATTGGCCTTACACGCGGCGGACTTTTGTATAGAAAGGAAACGTGTGGTGTGAAAACTCCGCTACCACTGCTTTCCTTGTTGCCCTCAGCTACCTTCCCTACCCCCTCTAGCCAGATCCAGGGTATACACAATGCTGCCCTCATCTAGAACCCCTACCCACTCCAGCCAGACCCAGGGTACACGATGCTATCCTCGGCTAGTCACTGCACCTCCGGCCATATCCAGGACACGGTATTCAAAGTTTGTCTTATACTGAGTTGTCCAGGTCTGTGCTCCCCTCTCCTTCTAGTCCTAACAACACTGCTAAGCGAACATGTCTTCAAGACGGTCACCAGTCACTTCGCCCAACCACCTGAGTCATATCGTCCCAGCAATGATCACATCGTCCCAACATTAAAAGCCGAATCGTCCCAGGCCCAAAAGACGAATCCATCACCGATGACACAAACAGCTATTAATGTCAAATATTACTAAACAGAGCCACATGTTGTTCGAACACTATACATATAAAAGCTATAGTGGACAGACCTGCTTACAGACTGCTGCTCTCTGAGCACATCTGTGTGTCTGTGTAAAGAGGAAAAGGTCATTCCATAACTTTCTTTAGGAAAATCGTCCATATATAACCAGCCTTTATACAACGTGCGTTCCAAGCAGAAAACAAATTGACGTCTGCTTCGATATTGAGTATTTCTAGACAGACATGGTGTCCGTACGCACATCTGATAAGTTTTAAGTCTGAAATGTGCATCAACCATGTTAACCACGTGTAGCCGTTACCGTCTGTCATGAAAAACTATTTGTAGCCGTTGGGGAAATCTAGCAAAGAGACCTTTCTATGGCAGCGTGACAAGACAAACAGGGTGGCCGACACAAGGTTACGCCAATACAAATTATTGTGGAGGTGGGCAAGCCTTTTACAAAATATATATAATAACCTCGATATCAAAGGAGCAAAAATATTACTCCCCTCCGACACAAAGGAAGAGTAAAAGTAGGTCAGGAATTCTCTAGTCTCCACCTCGCCAGTGTGACAGCAGGTGGAGGAGGCAGGCCGAGACAGTCTGGGATTCGCATTCCACAAATCGCCAGTGGACCCCCCACACCTATCTATCCCTCTTCGTCTGTCGAGAGGTGAAGGCTGAAGGGGGAGGAAGAAGTTCCGGGTGTACACGGCGATCTGCGTGCTTGTTCACACTCCGGTCTTGCCCACTCTTGGCATTTTAGTTTCTTCGCTGAAGGCAAGTGACACGGAAAAGTCGTAACAACTAATTTTCCTGACAGCCGTCTCCTCTCTACAATCCTCGCCAAGCCGAAAACGTGCTTACAACAGTGGTTACAAAACATGACGACACCAGGTGTCTCAACATACGTTAGCCTCATAACAACGGACGTTTTTAAATAGTAATGCGGTCTACATTCTGGAGCTGTTTGGAATTTCGCCTTTTCGATGGTCATAAGGCCTGGTGCCATTTGCCCAGTCACGTGAACATCTCGCACCAGCACGCGTGCCCTCCGACACAGAATGCCTTACTTATGTCGTATCCAAAAACTACTGTTTCCATACACTACTGTATGAGTGCAGCCCGACACAGAAGCATCGTATGGAAAAACTATTGTTCTCAGTGCACACCTGTTCACCTTTACTATCAGCGTTAGAGGAGCCACCATGCCATATACCTGTTCATTGTTACCACAGACCTGAGCACGCCTCTTTATTCGCTTGATGATAATTGTATAATTGGATAATACTGGCATCCAATCATGACGCAACAATCGTCAAGCGAATGCCAAGTTGGTTTTTTTTTTTGTTTTTTTTTTTTTTGGGGGGGGGGTATGTTTTGTTGTTTGTTTTTTATCTTTAGGTCTGCTATCACGATCTGCGAATTAAAGATGACTGATATGGGATCTATACATACACTGGATAACATAAACAAAATAAGTAGTTCTAGAAAGCGGTAGAAACAGAAATAGTAACCACAACTTCGCAGAACGAAGTGTTTACTAGTGTGCATCCTCGGCACAAAGCCTGATGTACGAGCAACCTACGCAGCCGCCTCTGGCCTCACCCGTCTCTGCCTCACCCTACAACCGAGCCAGGCGTTACAGTGCGCCGCTCTCTCACTCCTGACGTCTCGCTTGGCTGACGCCAAGATGACCTATGACCCATGTTTCGTCTGGCTCGCGAGTTAAAACAATGAGGTGTCAAGGGAGCGGGCGAGTGAATGGTATGCACAACTGCATTTCTGACGGCGGGCGACAGCCACTGAGCACGCTTGACACTGCGTTGTTTGTACGGCAGGCCAGCCAAAACTTGAAGGGGCAGGGGGTAGAGGAGGGATTACAGACGTGCAGCTAACGTGTTAGGACGCAAAAAAACAGGATGATAGGCTTCAAAGCGTATTGAAGAAGAAAAATTCTGTTAGTAGTACCAAGGCACATCAAAGTATATCGTAAAATAAGCCTTTCACAGTAGTTACCACAACAAAAATAAACAGGGACTTATTGCTAAAAACAGCAAAACCCAAACTCCCAAGCACATTAACCTGTGACTTAAAAATGGTGACAACACTGATCCTCTCTGCTGGTTGCCAACAGATGGTAGCATGTTCCTATTCTCATGTGAGATTCTTAACATCTACAGCAAGTAATGTTATGCTGTTCCTACCATTAACTAGTACCCTCTCTTATCTTATTAACAGATCAGCCAACTCCTTCTGCAATACTCCTGCCAACAGTTTGCTAAAATCTTACAGTTCAAGCCTCATGAATTTATATTGACACATCTGTTACCAAAGTTTAGGATCTAAATAAACACTGCAATTCCAGGTAATCGTATATACTTAAAGGGTTCTTCACACTTACCACCCACACCCATGTCCAGTGTGTTAATAGCTGATTTCAGTATCATTATGCCCACTTACAAAGCTACAGTTTCTTTCCAATCTTCTCAGTTTGCTCTAATTTATTTTTTCTATGACTCCTTAGTAAATATGAACAGTTATATAAATATAATAAAATAATAAATATAATTATATAAATCTTTCTTATCAGCTGTCTATTGGTTCTTATACACCTATGCTTATTAGTAATGATAGAATCAATTGAACATAATGCACAAACCATCAACTGCAAAATAATCTTACTATATCAAAAGAAAGAAAAAAAATAGAGGGGAAATAAATTAAGAACTCTCCAAAGGCTGACAGTTTAGCTCTTTTACAAAACTAAGGAACTGTCAGTACCTAGTTGGGTTTTCTTTTTTTTTTTAAACAGTGTTTCTGTTAACTCCTCTCAGATCCTGTTGCCACTTGTGCAGGTTCCCCTCGAGATTGTTGCTTGTTCCTACTATTATTCTGTATGCTGCTTCTTCTTATTCCTTTTCATCCCCAGCAGAGCATAAGGCCACAACTACACGCTATCTGATCCAGTTCTGGGTATTCCTTCCTAGTTGGGTCCATGTCATGCTAGCTGCCTCCACCTGGCTGTGGACAAACTCATCCATGTCTGTCTGGGTCTCCCAACCCTGCGACCCCTGTGAGTTGATGTCTTGGCTGGCAGGTTTTTGGTTGGTTCTCTCCCACAGGTCTGTATTGAAGATCTTGGGCCATCTGACATTAAGTATGTGGTGCAGGCATATTCTGACGATCACATCATCCCCACATTCATTTCACATTACCCTAACCCTGAATCTTGTTGCTGATGGTGTTTGTCACACGCCATATCTCAGACCCATATAGGACTGACTTTACATTAGCGTTAAAAATGCAGATCTTGGTGTAAAAGCCTTGGAGTTCCAGATAGGATTCTATATGCTAACAGTTGCTAAAGAACTATGGATACAAGCTTTCTTATAAAATTTGGTGATAACAGTGCCTTGCTGTCACTCCCATGTGACAATAAACATGTACAAATATTTAGTTGCTCAAATTTATTTTGTCTTCTTTTATTCAATGGCCAGCTGCAGTTTGCAAAAATTTAATAAACATTGACACATGCTAGCCACAACAGTGTAAAGTGTCTCCTTTGTTTGCTACCTCAACGTCTTCATATCTGGTATCTGAACCCCTATATTCGTCAAGTTCAAACATGTATGGCTTAATACTTTATGACTATGCAAACTTTAATGTTATTCTTTCCAGAAGCAGAATAAATTAAGGTCTTCCAAGGAATGTGGTACACCACTGGCCATTGTTTACATGCTTAATGTGAATTGAGACCACCTGACATTGCAAAAAGTGTGGTTCTGCAGGATTTGCTAACTATAGGTTCAAATCACCAACTCTGAAATTAGATAATAGAGCTGTTTCTGGCTCTGAAATTTACAGAATACATTCATATTACCTCTACCTGCTAGAATCTGTTTATAACTTGTACTAATGGGGTATGAGCAAGATCAGGGTGATAGGAGTGTCACATTTTCTCTCTACGATTTTCAAAGTATTAATAGTAGCTCAAAAATTGTGTTATTTACAACTACAAAATTGCGTTACACTGAAATTTATCTGATTATGTACAGGAACACCACTAAATTAAGGGAATATGTGACGTCCTAATAGACGTAATAATAATAATTTAATTCTTAAATAGTTTTTGCTTAAAAAATAAAACTGTGAAAGAGTGATTAATTTCAGCATGATTTTACCAAAATACTATTATTGTAACAATACATTTAGATTAATACTGGTTTATTGTGTAAGACTTAACCAAGTGGGGAAAAATATTTTAAAAATCCGAGTTGGGGTTTTTTTTTTCTGATTGATTAACGAAGAAAGTGTTGATACCGCTAAGATGGTGATGCTGATAATAAGAAAATAATACCGATGTCATTTAAATCACATCGAAAACATTTCTGCTTTCTAATCTTTAATGGAATGTCACCATCACTGGAAGAACTGCACATGTGCCGGTGTTTCGTGGTATTACTCCCATTATTCTAATTGTCTACAGTAATACAACTACAGTACATGACAAATTGTAAACGGACTTACCCCTTTGTCAATGTGCTAGCCGAAAATTTGACACCTCGCAGCACTTGTTCTGCTGATGCCTCTAGAAAACCTATTCAGGTGATCATTCACGTTTTCCGAATAAGCAAGCACTCACCACCCAGCACACATGCACACACACAGCACATAATATGCCCTAAGGTACAGATGCTAGTCAGTCATAGCGAAAGATGGCCGCTTGAAATGCAAAGAATTTCCCCCAAGGTGACGTCACCCATGTGGCATCCCAAGCTCCAAAGAGACACGAATCTCTTGAGCACTTAAACTGTTCTTGCTTTGTTTGAAGAATTAATAAAATTTCATTTTGCTGGATGTAAAAAAAAAACATCATCTAAGAGATCTACAAGGAAAAGCCAATACTCGACGAGCCTCAAATGTACATAAACAATGTATTAAAGGGAAGTAGTCACAGATTTGTTTTTTTTAAAAACAGATTCTGTAAATAGTGGTCTCCCTTTTATGTTCCCCCCCCACCCTCCTCCGTCGCGGTATCATCGCTTCCTTTCAAATGTTTTCAGTTTCGTCGTATGTTGTCATTTTCACATTTCTTATCAAACTCTTGTGAGATATTTATTTTGTGGGCTTTAATTTGTAGGCACAACCTACAAACAGAAGATGTTTGTGGAAGCAATTAAATGACTATGCGCAGTGTTCCTATTGTGTGAAATATTTGATTCTGCGATGTCTCAGTACTACTTTTGTTATTAAGTCTTTACTGTTCTATAATGAATTCCTGTTTTATAACACTTTCTTCGAGTGAAAATCATTCGATATCTTCTTTCCCTTTTAAAACCAATAAACTCTTAATCTTTTCATTTGTTGCAGAAAAAACGTTTCGGGACAGTCACGTATTTATCCATGACTAATAATATGTGTAGCGCACGGTAATAATGTTATTATTAATTTTATGTTACCAGTTCGTGAAACAACTAACTATTTTTGTTTATTATTAATTTTTGTACAAATATTTTTAAACCAAAGGTAGCTCCGCTATATCAAGTATCCGTTTTCCTCTGGAACCAACCGTGGAACAATGCACGAGGAAAGCAGTCCCGCCATCAGTATCGTATAAAAGCTCTTTTGATTTGTCAATGGAGAACTTGTCTTTGTAAAGATAATTATGATTGGCTTATTTGTCTGAGCGTATCAGACTGCTATTTCCGGTAAAGGTAGGGCAATCAGCGGGAGTTGTTGATTCGATATATGGACGTATTTATAAGTTTATCTATTCCGGAGGCTTCTAAACTGCAAGCAACACCATAATGACCAGCGAATTCCAAGCCCTTGAACTAACATCGGAAGAACGATTTCAACTGGCTGAGCTTACAAGGTATGCTAAAAGAGCAAAATTTTAAAATCTCATTGCATACAATACAGACATATAAAGCGAATGACGCAAATTGCCAAAAAAACTTGAAAATCATTAGCTTTTAATATATAGTATGGTGATTAATAATCTGTTGTATAGTTGCAACTATTAGATTTTATGCAGAAAAATATATTGGAAAGTAAGATGGCTACCCTACTTTCCTACAATTTTCCCTGATATAAATGTCTTTCCTAGCGTTTTAGTACGTCATTAAAAAGTAAATTCAAATCAGACTTAAATTAAAGATGTTTGATTATTTGGTATAAGTATTATAGATTTTTCAAGCGATGAAATGGTACCAAGTTATTTAACATTTGCAACTACTGCAAAACTGATTTATTTACTATGTTGACAGCCTTCAGTTTGGACATTTAGATGAAGACTCTTTGATCAAGAAAAAACCTTTGATGGAAAAGGTAGGCTTATTTTTGCAGTGTCATAAACTATCTATTGAAGCTGGGTCAAATACTTAGTTTTATTTATAAAAAAAAGCACTATCAGGACAGCTACCATTTCATTGTTAGGGATGATAAACCTTCTTAAAGGCTGAACTTCTCCTGGCAAACAGAATTGAATGGTATCACCCATGCAAGGGAAGATAGCTGACTACTAGTGTCCAGTGTCTCCAATTACTTCCCAGGACAATAGGCAGGGTAGAGATCACTAGCCTGGCAATAAAAGGTCTTTCCCAGTACTTGATGTAGGGTCTGAGAGCTGTGAAACAACTTTTATCTGAAGATACTGTCATGGTTAGGACTGAATGTATTCTCCACAAACAAATAGGCAAAAATAGGATATAAAGGAGAGAAGGATGAACAGTGCAAATGACACAAACATAAAGACAACTGAATTTTCAAACTTTATTTTTGTTGCTTTTTTATCTTTCTCTATATCTCATCTTTCTTTCCTCATAATCAGAGATATCAATATTCTGCATGTAGTCCATGCTTACATCTACAGTCTATGGGTGCATTCCACCTAAGTTTTGAGTACAACGTGCATGCACTTTAGTGTACACTAGTGTTCATACTGTAGTAGTATTTTATTTTTACAGTTGTTACATATACTTTGTTTCTTATGCCCTGAATCTGGGAAATGACAATCTATGTCCATCAAACAAATTTGATGTCCCATCTACTAGACCATTTTTTTACCACTATCTGCATGTGACAGCTACTCATACAAAGGAAACAATAATTACCTTATAATTAACCAAGGCATCAGATAAATGTTACTCAATTCATTTTTAAACATTACCAACTAGAAATTTATTTAAGAGAATGATTGTTAATTTTTTCCACTGTAACTGCATTTGTCATAAAACCATGATTGCTTCCCCTTGTCATTTACAGGCTATTAGCTACTATGAGAACTTACTGAGCATTGGTCAGTATTTATCAAATCTTGACACAAAAGAAAAAGAGAAGGAAAATGAACCAAATGCTGGCAACATAAGCCGGGAAAGAGAGAAAAAAGATGAGAGAATGGAAGTTGATAAAGATCAGAAAGAAAGTGAAAATGGAAAATCTGCTAAAGATGGCAGAGAATGCAAAGATACAAAGGACCTTAAAGAAAGTCTTGACAAGATAAAGAAGCGAAAACCATTAGACAGTTGGGTGTACTGCCGTTTGGGCCATCTTCACCTGCTGCTTGAACATTATGCTAGAGGTGAGTGAATGTAAAGTTTCTGCTAAGTATGCACATAGACATATATATAAAAAAATAAAGCTACGTTTTTAAACTTTTCTTGTTTGACAAAAAAAAAAAAAATAAATAAGAATGCCAAATCTCCAAAATATTATGACTGTAGGAATACATTATAAGGCAGTAACAACATAGATCAAGACCTTAGAAATGTACAAGGATGTTTTGAAGTAATTCAGATTATTTTAGGCTGTACAAAAACATTTTCAGGTCATTGTTAAATTACTACAAAGGTTGGCATCAAATGTAAATTAGCATATATATTCTGGCTGGGTAATTTATTTATTTATATTCATTTGAGGTCTTTAGCAAGTATAAGAAGCTGATTTTTGAAAAACATTTGTATTTTTACAATACCTCATGGCTGCTGTACATAATCTTTATATAGCAGTTTTATACATACATGAAGGGAAAAAACTTGGACATATTTTACACATGTAACTCAATACATGGGTTTTATTGTTTTTATATTTTTGACAGTTATGATCATGAAACAACCTTTTCAAACATTTGAATAATCAGTTGAGCATTTTGCTCCATCTCTCCGCTAGTTTTCTTCATATGGATTGTGTGTAATTGTGCAACCCCAGTCTGTTCATTGAAGTTAGATCTGTCTATAGTTGTCTGGTGTGATATAGGCTAAACACATTAGGGCACCATTGTCTAGCTTTAGCTTTTAAAGACTGCCAGTAGCCTTGCAAGTTTCATGAATTATATGAACTGTTCATGCCAACAGCTGTATTGCTTCCCTTGAATTATACTGAAGACATCACAGTCCAGTCAGACGTTTAATGTGGTTCAACTTTTTATTCTTCAAATGTTTTTTATGTCAATTGACTTTATTATGATTTTATTTTCTTCTTATATTTCAGCTTTGTCAGCATACCAAAAGTTCTATATCACAGAAAAAAATCATTGGAAAGTGAGTACTACTACTATTAAGCATTGTACAAGCTGTGATACTATTGTGTATGTCCTTTTACAATCAGTTAAAAGAGTTACTTGATGCATTGTGGGAAAACTGAGAATCAAAGCATTGCTGAACTTGGCCTACAGTTTAATCCAGTATCATTTTTGATTGTGGGAAAGCTGGCATGTCTAGTTTTATTCTGAATGGGTGACAGCTGATATACTCAAGTCTTAATTCTGGATGGGTGACAGCTGGCAATCTGCAGTCCCATTCTGGCTGTGACAGCGAGTCTGTTCCAATCTCATTCTGGCAGAGTGACTTTCAGCTTACTTTTCTGGTTTCTGTATTTTAGGCCTTTACACCTTTGTTGTTTTCACCCTATGTCTGCTGTTTGTGTTTTTGTCCTATTTTTTTCTTCTTTAGTTGACTTTTTTTTATGCTGACCTATTTCTTTTAGTTTTTAGAGGAATGCTGCAACACTCTCCTCAAAACACCCATGCAAATGATGTGCTATGTGAGAGTTGCTTCGGATTCCTTGAAAGATCGTAATTTACTTTAGCAGCAAAGAATAATATTAAAGTTTGGATAGTCTTAAAGTACTAAGCCATACATGTTTGAACCTGAGGAATATGAGGGTTTGGACCAGATGAAGATTTTAGGTAGCAGACAAAGCAGATGATAAAGAAAAATTTCATACTGTTTTGGTTAACAATGTTCATTAAAGTTTTCATTAAGTTAAACAAAAAGCATTGAAAAAAGAAAATGAAAAAAAATCAAAGAAATAGATTTTCAGGAATGCTATACAGGTAATCATGATTGATGATTTACTGAATGCCCCTCACCATTAAAAATTTGAAGATAACTATGCAACCGTACACAGCTTGAACTGATCACTTGTGAAGTATTACAACTAAATAACTTTAGCTTTTCACAGGGGATTTGTGTAATGAAGCAACACTGGAATGTAAACATTGTATTCTTTGCACAGTTTCTCAGAAGAATTTAGCAGTGATGCTGGAAAGTTTAGTAGCAGTTTTATTCCAGTCACCCCCATCTTTACTTGGGTGAACATAACATGATGGGTTATTTATTTAGTGTAACTGTAGTAATGTAATATTCACTGTGCATATGTGTTTGTATGATTGCCTTATTGTGATTCTCTCCTCTGTCATACTGCTTCACACCATACTGCCCTTTATGTGTGGAAATGCACTATATAAATCCTATTATTGTTATGAATAGCTCACACTTGACCATTTTTACTTCTGAAGCCTTGCCATTGTATGGCACAATCATAACTGACTTATAATCATAACTACCTAGTTTTTCCGCTAAATTTCTTTTTCTGTGTTCTTCGGTATTCCCTCTGCTACAAGCTTGTTTGGTTTTGTATAGTGTTTATGGAAGAACATACTTCTTTCTTAATGTCTCCTAAAATCTTTTCCCCTTAGCTGATCTCATACCCAGTTTTCCCCAATTGCAAACACCATTAATCTTCTATACTTTCTCACTTTTTTGGTTTCTTTTTTTTTTAGTGTATTAACACTGATTGACTGTCCATACTAATAACAAGATTTCAGATTTCATGACATATGTTTCTGCTCAGTGACAGAAAATTGTCAGTTATTTTGCAAGGTCTCACATGGCTTTTAGTACAAGATTCAGTATTTTCTGTGCAACTTGTATTAACAGAGACGCTGTGCTCGGCCATGGCCCACTTGTGAAGTCATAAGCGGCTTCACACCCAAATGGAGATTTGAACAGATGAGGGATATTTTTTTAAGCGATAGGAAGATTCTTTTCAAGCAACCATGTGTGATCACTCAGATAGGTCTTTAAGAAAAAGTAAGCGTGCATATTATCGTCAGTTAATTTATTGCTTCCTTTCTTGCAGGATTTGTCTTTCTTGTATGGACTTGGTTTAGTTTACTTTCACTACAACTGTTACCAATGGTGAGTACAGCTTACTTCTTAATTTTATTGTTAGTGGATTTTTTTGGCAGACTCTTTTTCACCTCCTTTATCTGTTTCTGGTCATGAATATACTATGATCTGTTGGGGAGCTGATAGTCAAGTGGTTAGAACGCTGGCATCTGAACTGAGAGGCATTTCAATTTGATACCCACGTTGCACTGCTAGCTGGCAGAAATGGGTATCTGGCTCCAAAAAGGGTTGGGAAAGGTAAGGCAGTGAGGGAGAGAAGATGGACATCAACCTCACATAAAGCTGGCCTTGAGAAAAGTGAGTCTCACTCCCTGATGACCTGAAAAAGTAGATAATCTTAACAAATTATTATCTCACAAAATAAGAGTTCTTTGATTCAGAATATCCTGTTTGTTAGTTGCATATGCGAAGTACAAAAACATCTTCATATTTTGAGAATGACTTTAAGCACAATTTAAATCCACAAAACACCTGGTGAGGATACAAATACAGTTCACCATCACCTAACTGATACCTGAAAAACCAATAAAAAAACTAGGATACTAAACACCAGTTGGAAGTGCAAATGGTTTCTGACTAGACAGCATGGCTCCACAAATCCAGAAGTAAAAAATATGTGGAGTTCACGATCGCAAGGAATATGGAAGCTGATGGGCTGTGGCAGGTAAGGATGGATGTCAGGTAAGGATGGTGGATGAGGTGGATGAGGTCTATTCAGCATCTCCTTACCTGACATACCACCAGCAACTGAACAACTTCACGTCAACACCAGCCCTCCCACTAAGACAGAAATCATCAAAGCTATCAAAAGCATGAAAAATGGCAAAGCAGCAGGCCCGGACGGCATACCTCCAGAAGCATTAAAGGCAGACCCAGAAACAACAGCAACAATTTTACAGCCCCTCCTACACAAGATCTGGGAACAAGAGCTAATCCCAGCAGACTGGAAATTAGGCCACCTGGTCAAACTTCCAAAGAAAGGAGACCTGTCCCAGTGCAACAACTGGCGGGGAATCATGCTGCTGTCCATCCCCAGCAAAGTCCTGACAAGGATAATACTAGAGAGACTGAAGAAGGCACTAGACATGAGAATGAGACCAGAACAAGCAGGGTTTCGCCAAGACAAATCATGCACTGACCATATTGCAACCCTTCGTATCATCATAGAACAGTCCATCGAATGGCAATCCTCCCTTTATATAACCTTTGTGGACTTTGAGAAGGCCTTCGACAGTGTAGACAGGGACGTCATCTGGAGACTGATGAACCACTATGGTATTCCACCTAAATTCATAAACATCGTCCAGGGATTGTATGAAGACTCATCCTGCCAAGTTATCCATAATGGCAAACTCACTAAACCTTTTGTAATGAAGACTGGTGTAAGACAGGGTTGCATACTATCACCGACAATCTTCCTGATGGTCATAGACTGGGTTATGCGTAAGACGACCCAAGACAACAACACCGGTATCCAGTGGACCTTCACTAAACAGCTAGAAGACCTGGACTTTGCAGATGACATTAGTCTCCTATCTCATCGGCAGCAGCATGCACAAACCAAACTGAGCAAGCTAGCAGAGGAAGCAGAAAAGACCGGCTTAAAGATCAACAAAAAGAAGACCGAAGTGATGAAATTCAACAACAAGCAGGAACTTCCAATTCAACTTCAAGGAGAGAACATCCTAGAAACAGACCGCTTCACATATCTGGGGAGCATCGTCAGCAAGGATGGTGGAGCGGACGAAGACATCAGAAGCCGCATAAACAAGGCCAGGCATGCTTTCAACAGTCTGCGCCCCATCTGGAACTCCCGAGCATTATCCCTTCGCAACAAGACCCGCATATTTAACACCAATGTGAAGGCAGTCCTACTGTATGGCTCTGAAACTTGGAGAGTGACAAACACCATCAACAACAAGCTCCAGACCTTCACCAACCGATGCCTTCGCCATATTTTGAGAATAAGATGGCCTGAGAGGATCTCAAACAGCAGCCTGTGGGAAAGAACTAAAAAGAATGCCACTAGTCAAGACATCAAAAAGCGCAAGTGGGGCTGGATAGAACACACCCTGCGCAAACCGGCTGACACCATTGCCAGGCAGGCACTTGACTGGAACCCGCAGGGGAAGAGAAAAGTTGGGAGGCCAAAACAGACTTGGAGAAGATCAGTAGAGAGCGAGGCAAAGGCTGCCGGAACCACATGGGCCCAACTGAGGGGGGCTGCCCAAAACCGGGTTCGCTGGCGAGGTGTTGTTGCGGCCCTATGCTCCTTGAGGAGTAACAAGGAATGATGATGATGATGATGATGATGATGGGCTGTGGCAGAGTGGCAAGACTTGACAGAAACTGAAAAAGATAACACAGCAAAGGTTTATTATATTCAAACGGTCTTTATGGGCATTGAGACCAGTTATAAGTGTCACATTAAGTTTCTTAAGCATACAGCAGGTATAAGTGTCATAAGAAACTAGTGCTTATTTCGTGGCAATATAGCTGATCAAGCCAGTATGTTGGATAGCATAACACATGTCTTCTAAAGTTGAACCTTATCATTCTTACTTTTATTTCCATGTGGCAGTTATTGCAATGAGGGCAGTCTGGGGGCACAACAGTTAGCGTCTCTCAGCAATACAGTGAGGGTTAGCTGTCCTGGGTTCATTTCTTGTCTCGGGCATACTTTTCTTTCACTGCATGTGGCATCTGTTTACAGAGCTGGCTGCCTTGCCATGATATAACCTTAGTTGCTGGCTTGGTATAGTGCATCAGTTTCCCCCCACACCACCACTTAAATGAGTATGCATGTTTAGTATTATGTTGGAAAAGAGAGACTCACTATTCTGTAGATGGCATCTGACTATTTGCTTTTATTTAGGTTTTCGATATTGCTGAAAATAAATCTTGTTTCTGAATCCTTTGTTGATAGACTTCCTGCAACTAAAAGTAGATGTGTAGAATTTTATCTAATTTTGAAACTGTCACCAAAATGTCTTTCTGCCTGTGAAGTGACATTCAGGATTTGACATCAGTTTTTTAATTCTGTCAGCACAAAGACACAAGATATTGTGAAGTGTGTGGAGTTGGGGGGAGGTTGGTTGTTAGGGACTGCTAGTAGTCCTTGTCAGGTCTCTTATTGCCCACAAGAGAGGAAATGCCAGCTCTGAACTTTAAAAAAAAGTTGTGCGATAGATTTGTGTAAGAGAGAGAGTGTGTGTGCATTTGTATGCATGTTTTAAATGTTGGTTGCAGCCAGTAAGACAATGAAAATCTATACTTCTTTTTCAATTTCTTTGAGTTATTACCTTTAAAGAAGAAAATGGCCCATTTGCAAATTGCACATGCAGATTGTGCCTTTAGATTTCCAACCAAACAAAGAAAAAGTACTATTTAGAAATATAAATGTTTGCTTGAATTGAAGTGTCTGATGGATTAAATGTTGGCTTGAATTGAAGTGTCTGATGGATAATGTAACTCAGTCATGGACAAAGAGGTGTTGGCTCAGTATTTATTTTGAGAAGATTTAGGGAAGAAAGGAAAGTATGGATAGGGGTAAGCAGGGCAAGTAGGAGTTTGTTGATGTCATATCATATTTTGTTGATGTCTTATCATATTTTTGTTTCATTATTTTTATTGCAAACTAAAATTTGAAATAAGATCATGCACAGATGTAGCAAGACATTCTGGAGGACAGTTTGGGATGAGAGCAAGCAGGCCTAGAGGGAAAAGGCTTTAAGTGCACATCGGTGTCTGAAATAAAATGAAGGAAGTAGGCTACATGAATGCATGTTGACTTAATGGGTTTTATTTTCTGGTACTTTCTTCATACAAAGAGTCTTTATAAGTCTCAGCCATTCCAGTGGAACTGTTCTATTTTACAGAAGAATCTTAGTATTTGTGCCCTAGACATCGCAACTTAACGTCTCTTTTTCTGTAATAATGGCAAAGTGGTTTAATGAAGATAGCATGCTAAAACCTAGTATACAACCATATCCTGGTTCATGATTGCCACATTGAGGCTCTTGTCATTATTAGAAAAAAAATTCTCTATGGACTCATTTTTCACATTCCACTTACGTATTACAAAAGTCTTCGTCTAGATTACATTTTTTTAAAGTTAACACATGTTTCTTTATGTATTCTTTCCTATTTTCTTTAATTGTAATAGAGTATTATCATATAACATTTCCTGAAGACGTGTACATTTTTCAAGAGATTCTAGTAAGTGTATTGAATATTATTTTGAGGTGCTCGGGTGGATTAGGATGTACACAAGTTCTGTCTCTGTTTTTATAAAATGTTTATGTTTATAAAAGTGTGTGTGTGGCAAAAAGTGCAGGAGTTAGTGAGCATTGATACACTTGTGTGCATCCCTGCACGTTGCCTAACTCATACTGAAAGCAGTGTTGTTGCATCTATATAAAGTTTCTGGCCACTGAAGGCTGAGAAATAGGTTTGTTTCCTGCTTTGTTCAGGATATCCCTTTGTGCTTTCCGCTTGATGCAGTATCATGGATAGTGAACACAGCATGTGAATTTAAGCCAGCCATGGGAGAGCATGCTGCGACAATTTATTGTTGGTTTGCCCTCCCGTTGGCAGCAAGTGTTTTGGAACTTCCTCAGTTCTTCCCTCTTCTCCTTTTTTCAGTCTCTTTCTGTCTTGCTGTGAATTTTAAGTCACTTTAATAACATTCCGGCCTTCTTTTTCTGGATTAAGGTTTAAGACTTAATAGATTTTGTGCTTTTATCTTGTGCAAGAACAGACTTGACAATTAAAGTAACCAGAATAAATGAAGTACTGAATGTTGTGAAAAGTTAAAAACTACATTTACATTGAGATTAATCTCTTTTTTACATTTCCTGTTTCCTTGGTCATTGTTGCCATGGCTCATGTTCACAAGATTCACAACTGCATCATTGAGAAATTCAGTGTTGTCTTTGGTTTCAGTGCGCTTTTCACAGATGTAAATATACAGTAGGGAAGTCTGAATTCCTATGGATATGATGTTGGAAATGGTGCAAGTGTGGCTTATCAGTTCAACAAATGCAGTAGCTGTTTTTCCTGAGGTTATAGGTTGCTAGTAATAGGAAATGAAAAATCTGATATTAAATACTGTTTTCTCCTACATGAGATGAATGATTGTCTCCATATAATCATAACACTGACGGAAGTATGATTCTGTTGTCTGGTCTTCTGGTGGTGTTAAGTGCAATTGAATGCCGTATTAAGCAAGAGGCAGAATGGATGCTGTGTTGAGCAAGAGACAGAATGAATGCTGTATTGAGCAAAAGGCAGGACATGCTGAGTAATAATATGAATGATGGTGATGCTGACACATATGCAGCATAGACTGTAACAGTAGAGTGTGTCTTTGCTCAAATTTTTTTAATCATGAGATTGTGGATGACCTATGTATATACAGAGATATTACAAAAGTACATATCAATCAGCTGTGTGAAAATTTTAAAATTCTACTTATGACATATCAGCAAGATTCATAGGTACCTATTTCTTACAGTGGCCAACAAACTTTCAGTGTCTTTTTCAACTAAATCAATTACTTCTATGCAGATCTTGCTGGTTTATTTGATGAAAAACAGTACAGAACAGACCACAATGCCTGCATTGGCCTTGTCGTGCATTTTTTACCCCCTTGAGCTGTTCAAGACACTTTACTGGCTAGCAATTAGTAAATGCATAGAGCACACAGTAGAGTGAGGAGACTGTCTCTGTTTTCATAGCTTGCTCTGTAGAAGAAGTATTCCCAACTACCGTGTTAATCTTCATCAGTATAAATTTGCGCAGGTTCTGAGATCTTAAAATGCCTTTCTGCTAGGAAAAATATACCTTTGGCAAGAGATCTCTCGAAGTATCAATACCCACTGTTTGCAATTTCCTGCCAGTGAAACTTAAGGCTTACCCAGATACATGGAACCAAAATAAAAATCCCTTAAAGCTCATCTTTTCCACAAAATATATGTGTATGAGTGAGTGCATGGTAAGCAGCTTTCTGCAATATTAGAATTATGATATCAGTGATACTCTAATGCAACTGTATGCTGAAGATGTCTAAATGCATATTTGGTGACACTGAAATTGTTTTAAAGTAGAATCTGTTTTAATGTCAGCAAGATATTATGTCAGGTTCATTGAACTTTTGAAACAGAGCATTTCTGCAGTTTTTTAAATAATGCTGAAGTTGGCAACTATACAGAAATGCATAGGTGCATTTGCATACATACATGAATGCATTCACACCCACACAGAGAAAGGATTTTGTGTGTGTTGCACTTGTTGCATGAGCTTCCCCACATCTTGCTGTTTCCTATCTGCTATACAACTGAGCTGAATACAAGAGGCATTGTGAAGAAAGTGTATGTGTGCTAGACAGTTCACCGGTCTTTTTCATTCTTAAGTGATGCTTCCTCTCGAATTCTCTGTTCTGGCCACAACTCTTTCACAAATGCAGTCTCATTTTTGTGTGGTAATAAAGTGAAAACTGCTAGCAGTACTAGTGGATTAGTGGTGCCGCCTAGCATAAACCACTTACAGTTGCCTTTCTGCAACGTCTGTCCAAACCACTATTTTCTGCTTGGTCATTTTTGTTCTTACTAATTTCTTTCAAAAGCCTCACCATATGGGGCAAATGTCACTTCACTCAAAGGGAGTAGCACAAAAAGTATCTCAAGATTGTTTGTACAATATATACATAGCTAATGTTTCTGGGAGCCTATGGCAGTAACATATTCTCATGTTTGTTTACTTCACTGCAGATGCATAGATAATGGCTAAATTTTTAAGGGATTGTATTTTAAAACAGGTGAAACATGTGCAGTTATTTTAAATAAGTTATTAAAAATATTAATGGTTATTAAGTCAGTCCTATCATTTAGAATGCTTCTGAAACTATTAAAAAGTATGTAATTTATGTAAACTTTGTTAAAGGTTATATATGTGCAGTCCATACACATTGGATGTTTCTGTTGCAAGCACCAACACCTACATGTATATGCATTATACAAAGTTAATGTGCGGAATGCCATCTGGCTTGAAGAGAACCTAAGTGTGTAAGCAGGGTATGCTTTTGCCAGGTGTTAGGAAATGCATGTTTCGTCTTGTGCCGCAGGTATTGGGCATGCTTACCTATCTACCTGCCAACTTGCACATTGCTGCCACTGCTGAACAGTACATTGTGCTGACGCAGCCTTCACGTGCTAAACAAACCTGCACAGCTGGAACAGGCCCGCACTGTCTACAGGTCTTACTGTACCTGTTCTGAACCGTCCCGCCTGCACTAAATTTACACACATTTCACACGCACAGAAATAGCAGAGAAAGTCAGTGCCTTGTGGTTCAGATCTTGTCCATTTGGCACGAATGGCGCAAAGCCAGTTCAAATCAGATTGAATGGCTGATTACAATTATGAGTAAGTCGGGTTTGTTTGGGTTTTTTTTTTTCCCCCTCTCTTTCTCTTTGCAAGTACCGACCCCATCTTGCAGTTTACTAAAAAGTTACTTTTGTTTTCTCTTCCTTTGTTGCTAACGGAGCGTGGAAGGTGCAGTAATAATTATAAATAGTTCC
Organism: Pomacea canaliculata; assembly: GCF_003073045.1. Classification (NCBI taxonomy): domain Eukaryota; kingdom Metazoa; phylum Mollusca; class Gastropoda; order Architaenioglossa; family Ampullariidae; genus Pomacea; species Pomacea canaliculata. Next base: position 16,405,122 of record NC_037603.1, read on the forward strand.
TTCATGGGATTCGTCTTCCGATGACATCGGGTAAATGCTATTGCTGCCGTCTCGCTGGAGGAATCTGCCGGGTGGGAAGTCACCCACCGGTCACTTCTTGTCCCTCTCGGAACCACCCACGCATCCGGCCTGTCGCGTCTGATTGGATGAACAACATCAGTGCAGCCATTCAGCAGCTTTTTCTGGTCTCGACCTCAATCAGCCATGCGGCTGACCTTTCCATATTTGGCAGGTCTGACCTTTTATCCCAGTGTGTGTGTATTTTGTGTGTGTGTGAGTGTGTGTGCTGGCCTGGTTTAGGGGAGACGGGCAGAGTTGAACAGTGTCGGTGTGTCGGTGGCGCATAGTTGGCATGTTCTTTGTGTATGTGTGTTTCGGGCTTGTTCGCAAGTTGCCCCACATAGATGGCTTTCTGTTCGACACCAGATGATGTGCCCACTTTGTGCTTGGGAGGACCCCCTGTGTGTGATTGACTGGTCGTACGTGTACGTGTGTCCGCGGAGCGTACACGTCACTTTTTAATCCCCCTCAACCCTTCATTCCAACCCCACTTTGATTTTTTTTTCCACCACTTTTGCTCATCGAACCTGAGACGAGTTCTTGAAACTGTTTCACCTTGGATTGTAGCCGTGTCGTCTGCGGCCAGCGCCAGATGGGATTATTTTCCTTGGAAATGAAGGTAAGACTTGTCGGAATTGTGTATAACTGAAAGATCTGGTTTTCATATCATATTTTGTGCTGTCTGAATTTGGGGTTTACGTGGTCGGATTGATGTTTAGAAATGCATTTGGTTGCAGAGAAGCAGATTTGGTGACGTTAGTCTTAACGGAAGAAAATGGGGCAGCAAGGTCAGGGAGGGGAAAAAAAGCAGAGCTGACCTGTAAAGGCTGGCCAGTCAAGGTTCAGACAGCTCGCCACACAAAGGCAGTTATTTTTAGCGCAACTGAAACAGGGGCAACAGTACACGGGAGGCAACTCTGCTTGGCCGCCAAGCCTGGATTGTTGTCATGGTCGACTTTTTGCTACGTGCCGGCTGTCAGTGCGACTATGGGGGTCGAACTTGTAAGGGCTTGTTTTATCTCGGTTCAACATCTTGTAAGGAAAACGTGGTCTGAGTGCATTCGCGGACATTTCGTGTCTACTGGGAAGTTCCGGGCGCGGGAGAAGCAGATGATGTTAGATGATGGAGATGATGTATTTTCCTAAAAATTCGTTGAAAGAAGAAATCGAGAGTTTATTCTCAATAATTTCATTTCAGGTCGAAACATGTAGACATGGCGCTGCATAATTTGTAATGGGTATAGGTCTTGTCAGTGGAGGATCTGATTTTATGCAGAACATCAAGCATATCAACAGTCTCAAATTTAGCATTTTCTAGTTGGAAATTTTGTGCAAGCCCTTGACAACGCCAATGCTGCCACCCCTCCCTACGCCTTCATTAGCGCGGCGACCTCGACCTTATTACAGTGCGCGTGCAAATGATGGGAGTCACGTGGCCTTAGTGCTATACATATGGTTTTGCTGCATGCAGATTTTCAGGATGAGCGCTAGAAACATCGTTGTTTTCACTTCCCGAGACTTGAGAAATATGAGCGCCTCTAATCTTCGCTGAGGTCTTAAGTGTGGCATACGCCTGTAATGAATCACGAGTGTGTGTGCGCGCACAGATCACACTAAAGTACATGAAAAGGGCCGCATCATAAAACAGATCACATATCATAGACACCATAGTTTGAGTGGGGAAAAAAGGGGGATCTCACATGTCCAGCTTAACAGTAAATAGCTGTCACTTGTAAGCAGATAGTTCTCCATACGTGCACGCAACCCAACACGCGCGCAGGGAGAAAATAACAGATTTTTTTTTTTTGCTTTGAGTGGTTGGCACATGGAAGATAAGAGCATAAAAAATTGCTTAAACTTAAAATTAATTTTGGTGGAAGTACCTAGAAGAAGAATATTAATAGTTGCTAGCTGTTGTTGTATAGGGATGTATTACTGATTGAAATTCTCTGCAGACTTGAAGTTTAAACCACCTTGTTCCTGTGGAAAGAAGATAGCATTTCTGACTTGATGCACAGACATTTTTAACTCCTGTCCTTATTTAGAAGTGTTTGTAAGTTTCAGATGGTGGATGGTTTCTGTAGACACTTCATGGACAAGGAGGGTTTTGACTGTTCATACATCCCTGATAACCTGGACCCCTATAACAATACCTGTAGTTTTAATGCATTTTACTGCTGTTAATGTCTCTTAGTTTCGTTAAGCCAACTATAAATGTGCAGCTTGTGCTTTTGTTGTTGGAAAATCTTACTTTTGACCTGGGTTGCCACTTTAGACAGTTAAAGTGCAAATAAGTTGTTGCCATAACAATGAGCTCACTAGAAATGAGCTCTTTATAGAATGCATGTGACAATTGTGATATTCAAAGGATTTTGAACAAATCAGTGTTGTTGGTTCAGTTTTGAGGACATAGTAATTCATCATAGGTTAAACCCAGTACTTTGAAAATAATTTTGCCGTAAAGTTGATCTTTAACAGCAGGTGTTTCAATTTGTTTTTCACACACCTCCAGGAATTAAACTTATTTGCTAATCCCATCTTCATTGATTACCAGTTGCTTCCTGGATCTTCTCCATCACCAGATGACATGGTTTTGTTGCAATTCCTCCTCTAACAAAAGGAAAAATGTTTTTTGTTTATGATGTGACTCTTAAACAGCTTATCAGTGATGTATCTTGAACTACCAGTGAGTGATGTTGAAATAGCTTTCAGATATGTGTGTGGTCCAAAGGCACAGTGTTTAATGCCTGTCACCAATACAGTGAGGGTTCGCTGTCGTGGCAGTTTTCACACTGTTTTGATATTGCTTCATAAACAGGGAACTGATGCTGGTGATTTTTTTCAGCATTGTAGATATTTTGATATTTTTTGGTACATAATATATTGGAGGGGTGGGGATGCCACTCAGTCGAACAAATCATCCTCTCTCTTTAACAGATCTGTCCACTAGAACATGCCAAGCACTCTGAGTTGCATCTTAGGAACTAAGCAAGATCTCCCGTAATATAAATAACTAATTAAATTTTTTACGTCAATCTATTCAGAATGTGATTTCAAACACAATGAAAGCAGGTCAACAGTCTTAGCACTGAGGTAAAGCAGCTGACTGTAAGCTGGGGGATTGTTGTGGGAAATAGCTGCATTCACTTGTCAAAGTATGTACAAAAGATACCTTTATGTAAATAAGGATTTAGCTAAAAGGCATTTTATTGTGGTGCCATATAAGGCAAAGTTCTTCAGCCCAAGAAACGGTACACGCAAAAATTATAATTTCTTGTTCACAGTTCACACATGAAAACATATTTACCAGTAATATTTAAGATGAAAACTATGTCTTGAGATATACATACTTTACACCAGGTGTTAAGGTTTAGATCCATATCATACAATGTGATTTAGAGGTGTGGGTTATTGATACGAGTTTTGATGATTCAGTCTTCTCTTAAAAATATTAGCAGCACCCAGAGTTGTTTCCCTTCCACCAGATTACCTTTAATGGAAACTTGACGTAGGTATATGGGAACTAGTATTATTTCTTTACTTTGTTGTTGTGTCCTGTTTTGCAAAAAGTGTGGCGGGAAACTTACAGTAAACTAGAGGAAAGGGTGTCAAATAATGTTATGTAATTTTCGCTCTCATCTCTCTTTGCATTGTTAACCATGCATTTGAGTTTTTCATTCATCCAAAGCACCAATAAATAGAATTTATATATTTGCGAATAGTGCATGAGGAACATATTTTAATTATGGCTGACACTTGACACATACCAATCATACACTCTGTTTTGTTTTTTTTCCTCTTGCACAGCATTGAAAAGACTCAAATCCAAGTTGTCATTTTTACTAATGCTCTGTCAGTCTTGAAATCTCTCTCATACCTCAGAAACAAGTAACTAAATGCTTTTACATCACCCCTGAACAGTTTGCATTAATTCACAGGACAGTCTTACATTTCCTCTCATTGTAATATCACATCTCTGGCATTCTGACCACTGACAGACTGGCAAAGTGGGGAAGTCTGAGGGTAGCTGAGACCAGGACAATGGTTAAAGCTCATCAGCAAACAGGCTGGAGAGAATAATAGTTATCTTGAAATGCAGGTCACTCCAGATTCAGGCATGACATGTTAACCTAGTTCCACATTGTGGTCCTTATAGTGCTCCCTGAGGCATAGTCCCAGTGAGAGCAGCCCACTTCCTGCAGGACTGAATAATCCACCAGAAACTAAGAGTACAGATACACTCTGACAGTATGGTTTACACCAGAAGCTTCCTCTTATAACTGTGGCTTTATGTTGTTTGTTTAGTTGAAGCAGAAATCAAAGCAGGTGTGTAATGGTTTGGTTAGAAAATTTATGGATATGTGCTGTTGTTATCTGTTTACCTGCTGATAGTGTCTTACTTGAAAAAAAAAAATCATCAAAAAGTGGAGTCTGCAAAAAGCATTGAGGTGAGCGTAGTCTTTGATTCACACAGTCACAGTAACTAGACAGCAAACTGCAGAAATGAAGAAATAAATCTTTGCTACTTTAAAATTTGAAAAAAATAGCATTATCTCACTAAGAATGGAAAATGAAGGCCAAGATCTGCACCTGAGGCAGCACTACAAAGATGATATAGGTGGGAGGCTTTTGTTGCTTCCCTGAATGCCACGAATGTAATATGCCTTTTACAGAGGGCATTTACGGACTGCTTTTTGTGAATAGGCAGCGTGAAAGCTAAACCAGACGCAGTGTATTTAGTTCTTTAATGACAGTTTTACAGACTAAAATAGCACTTGGCTCCTGGCATACATTTTATATAGATTAGAGATCATGCTGTTTTTGGCATGTGTACGTTGAAATAATAATGAGCCTTTCTTTACTCACAATGTCAAGTTCACATAAGGAAGACGTGAGGAAATTGTATATTAATGGGTTTGTCAGTTCATAATAAAAATGCATTTTCCTTTAACTTCACATCTTCCCAGAAGGTAGCATTGTTATATATATATTTAAAAAAAAATGCTGTTTTTAAAGAAGTTTATTTTTCTATTTAAGCAGTTTTTGTGCCCTTTAAGTATTTTAAGGTATTTGGATGATCGCTGAGTGCATTTTGCTCTTGTAAGTGTATGCAGTGGATGTAGATTTGTGTGGAGTATGTGTCTCTAAAAGGATATTGTGCATGTTGATAGACAAATCCAAGTCAGGTACCTTGATTGTATGCTGGTTGCCATTGTCATGTTACTGTACATTGTTGCGTTCTTAATGACATCTAAACACGACCTCTGTCTACAAGAGAAATAGCACATAGTCTTGTAATAGTAATCCTTAAGATTGTCATAACCATGGAAATATGTACCTTGATTGCGATTAGCATGTGGTGTTTGGGTCCTTGATGAACTAAGGTGTCAAAGCTGTCAGAAGGTGTGTCTACAAGGTTGAAGGAGGGGAAGAAAAGAAAGATTGCTGCACCTTGACAGCAGTAAATTTGGGGGCAGGAATGTACTTCTGATTCCAAGAACGCCAGAGAGGAGGATGACTGCTGTCAGAAGTTGTTTGGTTATTGTTGCTAACCATGCACAGCTCTGAAAATTGTCTACTGCGGTGTTCAGAGGACGAAACAGCCACTGAGGTCCTGACGAATAGGTCGACGACGTGCTGATGTGTGGCACAGAGAGAAGAGGATCATCAGGAAGCAATGCCTGATAACATCGGCGATAACCCACGCTCCGCGGCGGCATGCGCACATAATCGTGCCCCAGGCTCCTTGCCCCTCCACCACACACACAACTACGGAGTTTATGCATACAACCTTACCCACTACCGTCAGCGTGTGGAGCAATCGTAGCATAGCTAACGAGTAAAGCTGAAATGGCCGAAGTGTATGAGGGCTTGATTTGGATATTACCTGTCAGCCTACCTTAACCCACTAACCTAGTGCCGACGCACTCTCGATGTGGGTCAAGTCCACGGCTTCAGGAAACGGCAGGCCGCGAGATCCTTTTCGTGCTGGGAGTGGGCCAAGTCGGCGGCACGAGACGGGGTTGCGCCAGCCCTCTAGTATCTCAGCCTTCTCTCAAGTATCTCAGTTCGGTAAAGTCGTTAAACTTCGTGTTGATGCTCGTGACGATCGTCTGCTGCCCCGTGTGTAACAACAGCGGCCAAACTGCCCACAGTAGTCCCTTCGTGGGACGTGTTTGGAATGTGTTCACACACTCTTTTCCGATGGATGGAGACTACAAGACATAATTTTGTGACTTCTTAACCCCAGTTCAGGCTTCTTCGTATGTGTTAGGCGTTGGATGAATTAATTAGTGCTCCTCTATAACATGACAACGGAGAAATGTCAGTTGTGTTGTGTCTCTCGGTCCAGCAAGCGAACCAGGCGCGTTTCTCTGTTGTGCAGCAACTGACTGTAGTCTCAAGGAGTCGGCTTTGGGTGTTCTGATGATAAGGCTGGAAAGTCGGGGGTGTGCGTTTAGAATAATATAAACAGAACAAGTGAATGTCATTTGTACGTGGGTAAGTTTTCTGCGATACCCGACTGCTTGCAAACAGTGCGAGGAGGCGGTGTCCAAATGAACCGAGTTGATACCAGAAATGTTCATGCTTCGAGGCCTTATTCGAATCACCCAAGTCTAACGCAAATATTTTCATCGTCCGTTGTGAAATTGTACAAACTGTAAGTTGTTCTGTCCATTAAGAACTGTTTGGCTCAAATGCTAATAATAGAATTGACCTTTTTTGTCCGCCCTGTTGTCGCACTAAATGTCGAAAGGTCAAGTCGATGACTAACAGACAGAGAAGATCAAACCAAAGATTGCGTAGGAAATTTGCTGATGGCACCAGCAGATACATCGCACTCTGGAGATACTGGAACACTCCTGTTCACCCACGGGTGAGATATGAACCTAGGGTCCAGTCGGTATTGATGATCATCGCACACACAAGCACAGACACGAAGCTGCCCTTGGGTCACCCCGTTTTCTTGAGATCGTCTACCTGTCCCTGATGTCCACTTTGTCAGAAAATGGACTTATTGCTCTTGTGGGTTCGTATGTGTTTTTAAGCGGATAGGTAAAGCTTCATAAGCTTGTTCACTTTCATCGATTCTGCAGATTTGTTTGGGACGAGAAGCATCATCGAGATAACAACTGCGAATTAGCAGTTGTCGTTGTGAAATGAGGTGTTGTTACACGAGCTAGAAAAAGCAACTATGACTTGCAGGTCCCCCCACACACCTACTTCTCTTCAGTTTGTTATAAAGGTCAGACCGTCTGGCGACCCAGAGCTCTAGCTCAGGTTACCTGACTGCCCCACCACCTGAATGGCTACAGGGATTGCATCATATAATATAGAGAAGGGTGTGTGTCCCATCGTACAACACTCACAAGTTGTGAGATGCGGAAAGATCAAGGTTGCACAGACAGCCTGCTATTATGTCTGCTGACAGGCTGGGGTGGGGGTGAACACGTGACAAGATTTGTGGACTGGTAGGCGCGTGCTGATCGTGTGAAGTCTTTCTCTGTCTGCTGCGGCCCCAGACGAGGCAGCGCCTGTGAAGCAGGCAGGCAGGCAGGCACCATCTGTCTAATTGCCAGCCTTGTGATGGACTCTTGTCTAGGATGGTTTTGTATTCTGATACCAGACACTGCCAGTTTGTTACCAACATTCATCAGCCTCTACAACAAAGTCTTTGTGATTTGACGGCGTTCTCCTCACCTTTCCCTCTCTGAAAGCCCTAGACACAGAAGACGAAGGATTTGCTCAGAAATATGTCTGGAATATGTTAACGGATTATTTTTACAAGTTCTAAGGGTGCTGACGGCGAGGAAGAGGGGGGGAAGAGGAACAAGCAAGAAGTTGCTGGTGGTATAAAATGTTTATTCATTCGCGAAGCATGCTGTTTTGCTCCATCATAGATGCTAGTTGGCATGGAGCTGCCGACCCCCGTGCTTGGTGCTAACAAATGTGCGCGTGGCACGTGACACTCCCAGGTATGTGTGCGTGCTCGTGGCGCGGTCTTCATTAATCTTAGTGGCCTTGGCGTCTCCGCCAGTCCACAAACTAGTTCGTCCCCACCGTTACAAACAAACAAATCCACACCGGCGGAGAAAAAAAGCGTTGGTGGCTGCGTCCTGAAAAGAAGTAGCAATAAATCCTGGCCTGGCGTGCACATACTTTACATATTTCTTGGCAAGCACTGACTTGACTTCACTTTAAACCCTGTCAATAAAATATGTCCTTACGGTTGGATCAGGAGAGTGACACCAATACAGGAAGTACTCAACGTGACAGTTGGAAGTTCACACGTGCATTTTAATGGCGGGTTTGTGGCTAATCGGCCTCATACTGTAACTTTGGGTTGATAAGCAAAGTGTCCGTACGAGAAGTAAAGTAACACTTGTTATTTGTTTCTCTTTGTGTTTTCTGTGTTTGATTTTATTCTTCGTTAGTTCTGTTGTTTATTCTTTTATAGTTGATATTTGTTATTTGTTTTCCTGGCCACCGTATGCTGTTCTTATTCTTAGGCACTTAGAGCATATTCTTTATGAATATGAGTGTGCACTTAAAAAATTTTGCATTCATTATTATTATTCTACTATGGACGAGCTGCCAGAACAATCCCCATACCATGGCACCTGTCCACTACGCTTATGGTGTAGCAGCACTCAACCTGTCTGCTGTATGAGAGCGCAGCCCACGTGTTCTGGCATTTGGGGTTCGACCAGCTAATACTCAAGCAAACTTTTCCAACAACATCCAAAACATTTCTTTCCACCCACTCAAACACGCATATGCAGCATGTCAGCCAGAATCTCCCACACAGCCGTAAGACCGCTCGTCGACAAGTGGTAGCTGATTAACAAAAAGTAATCAGAAAGTAAACGGCCTCTGTAAAGGAGAAACAATGTACTTGTCATTTGCCGAGTTGTCTACTAAATCATATCCAGGTTCCAGGTGCGTAATAGCTAGTTACAGTGAGATGCTTAGTGATTGTGGTTTCCCTCGCCCACCCTTCATGATAATATACTCCTAGCTTCAGGTTAGCCTTGCCTGAGTAAAGAGCAAATGCAGGGGTGGCCGTGGGTAGTCCTCCCTTTTGCCAGTAAAACTTGCAGATTGTGTCTTCCAAGGGCGACAGGCAGAACGACTCATAGCAAGTTTGTCTCCGACATCTGAAACTTGTAACAGTAGCCAGGCAACTAGCACTAGATACTTCAAGACGAACAGAAGGTAGATGGGGCTTTATGGATGGTCTGATCACAAAGAGAACAACATTCAGGTTCACCGGTCTATCACCAGTCCAGTGAACAGGCAACAGACCAACACATTTTGCTCGGGGGTTCCTTATGGTTGCAGACAATTATGCGGGGTTCACATGGTCTCTTCGTCAGTGGCGGTTATTCAAAACAAAAGGCAGTTTCAACACTTTCAGATGTTAGGTACAATTGTATGTCTGGTGCAGTAAAATTAGATTGTTTCATCTTATATCACATGTTTACCTCTCGTGGCAGCCGTCGTCTGCTAATTCAGACATAAATATGGGAGGGGGAAGATTTTTGACGAGACCGAGTTCCTTTGCATTACGGCGGTGCTAAAAAAAACAACTCAGCCAACAATAAAGTCGTTTGCTTGTCAGCGCCATCTGGTAAGTATGTAAGAGCCATGTCTGCTTGCCATGCCTCCCTCTCTCTCACACACCCCCCTCTCTTGGTGGTAAGTGTAATTAAAGAGGGTCTGGCTGTCCGAGGTTTTGTATACGACCTCTCGTCGTCACACTGGCTCCAGTGGCAGCGCCGGCGCGCTGGTAAGGTGGAGCTGGCTTTTTACATCTCACATGAAACAGTCTTGCTTTCTTTCAATAACAGACCTTGGGAGGAAGAGGGGGAGGTATTAAAATCACTAGCCATTGGCTGCTGTTAAGAGTGCAAGTAGCTTATCATTTGTTTTCCTGGAGTCGCGAATAGCATGCTACTACAGCTAGTCGGGGATCCTGAAGAAAGTAGTTATGTGTGCAGAGTTCTTGGTTACAGCGAAAACAAACAGACGCTTGACTGAACAATCATCAACGGTGTTACCAAGGTGAGCTTAAAGGATAGATATGAGGTCAAGTCTGGCCTGAGATAAGACAAGATAGCTAAGTGTGCGGAAGTTATGCATGAGGGGTTAACGGGAAACCTGTGAGGGCAAACATGGTGAGGTCAGTTGGCAAGTTAGTAGTGTCCAGTAAAGGTCGTCCCATAACCTTTAAAGGTCGTTTTGGGGAGTGAGGTGTTAGAGACCTCACTTTTCTCGGGGCCAGCTTTTTACATGAGGGTGGTGCCCATCTCCTCTCCCTCGCTGCCTTACCTTCCCCGACCCTCTATGGAGTCAGGTACCCATTCCCTTCAGCTGGGTCGACTGGGGAAAGTTTGCTGCGCTTATCGGGAATTGAACCAGCGCGCTCTCGGTTCGGACGCCAGCGCTCTAACCACTCGGCCGTCCGCTTCCCCAGTGTCCAGTAGACAGTGTCCTTTACCAGTCGCTCTGATGGTTGGTGTCGTTCTGCACGTCCACAGTCCACTGACTTGCAGTCGTCATGGAGACATTCTCAAGCTTTAGGGCTGAGACCCTTTCCTGACTTTTGGTAGAGACTGTGGAGGGTTGGGGCACCAAAGGTCAGGGTGATACTAGGTTCTTGTATAATAGGTACGTGTTGTATACTAGCCAGGTTTATAGTGATACTCTTGCTGTCCCCGTTTTACCTCTTCCCTTCCTAAACACGACCTCCGGACGATCGACACGCTCTTGTTGCTGCTCGGCCTGTCTTCCTGTAGACGGAAACCAGTCAAGATGCAGGTTGTTTGGGGGAGTGGGTGGACGGGAAAATTATCGGCTCTATCCCACCCAAATGACACACGTTTGCCCATGTTTGACTGGCTTGGCACGCACATGTTGACCTTTGACCATCCTGACATGCAGGTGTTGTTGACACGTGTTGTCAGGTCGAGTGCTGACGCGTCATATCCCCCCTCCCCAACCTCCATCACAACTACCACGGCAAGAAGGTGTTGAGTTTATTTTGCGGGAAGCTGGTAACACGAGTGGTGTGTTATCTTGCAGTATGACATGATAGACATACAGTTTGTTGGTCCTTAGATCTTCAAGCCGTGATGTCTTCCTCGATGACTGTGCCGATTTGACTACATGTATACCCGCGGCTTGCTTGCCGTACACCAGGTGTGTGATTGAAACATACAGCATGGCATATACTGTAGTGCAGCTCCCAGGTGATGTGATGAAAGACACTGGGCGCCAGCTGGAGCTGTCAGAAACCAGTCATCCTGCATCTGAGGCTGGTGTCAGGGAGGTTTAGACATCTAAGGGGTTGGGGGCGACATCTTGCCGTCTGTGTTGTGCTTCCCGAGAGGTGCTGTTGCCCGCCGCTGGATGAGCGACATGATACGAGGATAGAGAGAAAGAAAAAAAAAACCAAGAGAGGGGGGGGGTACCTATAGGCAGCGACACACGTCACAGGTCAGTGCGCTGACAAGACGTTGACCTCTCTCGCCATGTCAAAGCAATGTCCCTCTTTTCTGCTGTCTTTGTGTCTGTCGTCTACCTGTGGGAGATGAGTGCGTAACCTTAAATAAGGTGGGTGGGGAGAAAGTGATTATTTTGAGGCTACATGAAACGTCAACAGTATCCGCTGTTGGCGAGAGTCGCACAGTTAGGCTTATTTAGTACGAAAGTACTTCCACCTTGAGATGATTTTGCACTATTTAGGAAGTGAAGGTGGGGGGAGGGGACCGACCTGAGAACCCGGAGAGAACCCCCGACGCCCAGCCCTTCGGACAGGTGTCAAAGAGAGTGTCCCAATACTGTTTTATATATATATAAGAGCTTGAAGTCAGGCCACGCCCCTTTTAGACGAGTATAGTCGTTAGGTTCTGGCCGCGCGTTCATACTTTTCGAACACTGATACCAAAGAGAATCAACTTTGCTAATACTTGTCGAAGGTGGGTGTGGCAGAGGATACATCCGGGTCAGCGCGGCATCACTCCCCCCCCCCCAAAGGGTTTTTTGTTTGTTTTCTTTGATGTATTTGTTTAAATAAATATATATGAGTAAATAAATATGCATGAGTAATTGTTGTTCTCGTTTATAAGTATTACAGCCGCAGTTTTTATTCGTATCCTGGAGTATATGGCCCAGGAAGACAGTGACCCCTATTGGTCACGTGGCCATCGTCTTTCTGAGTGTGGTACCAACTTCCTTCACGCTGCATCTCCTCCCTTGGTACTCTGCAGGGGTCAAGCTGGGTCAACTGGCTTGAGCTGCAAAACACGGATATCGACGCGATTAGAGTTCAGACTCTGTGACCTCGGACCTGCCAGTGGTCTATTAAAAACTTGGTCACCTGCTTATCTTTAACCTGTAGTTTGCTTCGCGAGCATTACAGGAAGGCGGCATGCGGGTGGAGGGACTGCTGAGGTGAAGGAATGCCGTGAGTCAGCTGTACGGCAGGCGCTGTGGTGGGTAAGCATACGCGGGTACGTGAGGGTAACGCAATGTGCAGCGTCTTGTGCTCGTACCAGTCTTCGGGTTTACACACACTGCCGTTGCTGTTGCACATACACATACACAGACTTTTTTGTTGTTGATTTATTTATTTATTTTTTTTGCTGCTGCCGCCTTTGCTAATCATTTTCGACAACAGTTACTCGTTGATGGAAACATTGGGACTGGATGGGGTCGATGAGCGGCAGGTGTTAGGTGTGTGTCTTACCGGCGTGGTGTGTATAGACTGTAATGTGTGTGTGTGTTGAATACTTGCAGTGTGTTTGTATACGCGCCGTGTACAGCAGTGGAGCGTTGTTTAATGCGTGTGTATAGCAGGCTGTGCATGTTTACCGTACTGCATGCATCTGCCGCACACAGATTCGCCCCCTTCATGCTTATCAGCATGAAACAGGCAAGCACCGTTGAGATGTCAAGATGCAGAAGAGGGTTTTTAAGTTGCCTGTTAGTCGCTGTGGCTTTTGTCACGTGGTCGTCTTGCAGTGGCTGTGGCAGACGATGTGTCCAGTCATCACCGCACAAGTGGAAAGCGCCAGCTGTACAGCGAGGGCAGAGAAAAGTTGACAGCAATGTGAACAATCTTGTAGCACCTTCTCGACCTATTCAGAGGTTTAGGTGAGGGCCCCGCTGAAGCTGCAGGTCATTGAGAGACATATTAAACACCTCCCGGCTTTCCTCTCCCTTGACATCTGCGTTATCAGTGTGCGCTTAGCTGACCAGATGGTGAACGAGAGGCCAGGAGAAAGGTCGGACATTAAACCAGTTGGTGTGTGGTGCACGTGCGGTAGCTTGCGAACCACATGTTGTCTCCCATTGCCTGTCTCGCGTACTGTCGTTGACACCAGGTGATGCACTCTTGTGGCTTGTTTGTTGCAGCGCTGAGCGTGTCTCAAACAGACCTCGTGATATGAAAACATCGCTTACAACATTACCACCATCTACAGACTTGCAGCACTTCACAAACACTGAATGAAGGGAGCTGGGGGTAGCGGGGGCGGGAAGGCATTGGAGTGGGTAAGCAGGTAAAGAAAGATGAGGGGTGATTCAGGTTGAACACATGGCAACCATTCCAGAACCCTTGCATAAGCCTGCCTCTCCACTGCTCTCATTCCTTCTCTCTAGCCCTGCTGCACAGCCTCTTTTGATCCCACTAGGTTTCCGTTTGATCCACTTGCTGTAAAAGGTAAGAGTTCACGTTCCTTTCAGGTTACATTAGCTTCTTTTGGATGTTTCCTTGCATGCTGTTGCACTCTGTCCACTTATTTTGGGGAGATATTTTTACCGGGTAGAGTAAGGTGGGAGGGGCTTCACTTCTTCCAGTAAGCTGGCTCACTTGCTTTGTCGCTATGCACTGCCTGCAGCAAGCATATACTGCTGGAAGGTGCAAGAATGTGAGAATGCAGACCTTTCCTAACGGTCGCTGGTCTGTGTCCCGAGTGTGAGGCAAGTATTTGTGTCCGTTAGTCGCAGGACACTTATTTTATGCACCGTTATGCTACAGGCTACAGAGACCACCTGTGTTAAGCCGTTCTGTCCGGACGTCAGTTTTTATCGGCTACACTGGAAGTGGTGCTGATGGCCGGACGAAGACATGTTGAAGTGCAGTGTTATCTAAACAGCGCATACCACGGGCTGGTGTCGAGAAGACATCATCTAATGCCCGCTCCCATAGATGGATTCTTCATTCGTTTTTTTAAATAATAAAGCGGTAGCTCGTAGTAGACGACACTGGTGATGCTCCTCAGGGCACCAGTGCGCTTGTCTTCACTGCCATCATAACCCCACCCCCACCCCACCTGTGAATACTCACATGTCAGTTCTGCCTGTATGCCCCGTTATTGACCCTCGCCCCTTTGTATTCCTCAGCCCCTTTTTAGAAACAGGTTGCCGCGCTTGATGACGAATATGTTCCTTGCGATAATCCACAGAAGTTGAGATGATGACATAATCAGAAGTACACAGGTGACTCTCCTGTTTCCAGAGGTTCTAACCAAACACTTTAATCGGGTGTCGCTGTCATCAACAGCCATTGGGCAGTATAATGTACCCAAGGTGACGAGGTTGTTGTTGCCAGACTTACGTTCAAGAGTAGGCGGGAGGGGGAAAAAACGGCAATTTTGTCCACTTCCGGTGGCATTGGAAAGGCTGATGAAAACAGGTGACTGGTGCTGTTGTCTACTTGTTTTCCTTGTCTCCCGCCTGCGTCACCAGAGTCCTTGCTTTGTAACGAATGGCGTCATTAGTCGTTTGTTTTTCGTTGTCGCTGGTGAGTCGAAGCAGCGCTGTAGGTCCTCATCCCCGAGGATCGATGGGCTGATTTGTTGCCTGCGTCTCTGTTGAGAGCGGCACGTAGCCGCTGGCGCAGACGGCATTACGTCACTGCCGGTCGCATGGAGTGTGTCGTGTGCAGAGCAGCGCAATGGCAGGCCGCAGCCTCGCTAACGTGCACGCTGCTATTTCTGTAGTGTGGCCACCCCACCATCCTGCTCCATGCATCCCGGCCAGTGCGCTTCCCTAGCAGCATAGCTGCCACGCCACAACCCACAAATAGCCTTCCTGTTGCTGCTGCTGTTTGTTGTTTTTTTAACCCAATATAGCAGGTGCGTACCCGGGCGTAATTTCTCTGAATAATAAGGCAGTGAAAAATAAATGAAGGAACAGTTCCTGGTTTTATTCTTCTTTCCTTAGAGTGCATGCATGGAGTGGAGTGGGAGGAGAAACTTTTTTTAAAATGACATAATCGGTAACTTTTTGTTTAAAGGTAAGCAAGCAGATTCAAATAAGACAGTTCATTCGTTCCCTTGGTGTTTAGGCGCAGCTAACAGAATCACTGGCAGATGACCCGTATGTTCACAACCCTGGATTAGCGGTGGTGGACGCATAAGAAAATAGGAGTTAAGGGAATTGACGAGCTTCTGACGATAACCAGGCAGGTGGAGGTACCCGAGTGCTACAGAAGAAAGTTAAAGCTAGTTGGGGGACCAATACTGGCTGGTGCTCGTACTGGCATCAACCTGTGGACATCGATCAGCGGCTAAACCAGACGCCCGGGTGTCTGGCTGGACACAGGACCACCAGCCGCAGGCTTGTACAGACACATGGACTGAATTATAGACTGCAACTGGTTAGAGGATACGTATTAAGTAGGTTTGGCACTAAAATCGTTTTTATTCCAACAGGACTTGTACATCACCCATGACAGTTACACTAGAATCGTTTTAAATAAAATAGAAATTGTTGTAGGTCTGACTTTTGTCGCATGGAGTAGAGTGGCAGGAGATATTGATGACTGTTGGGCCGATTCTAATCACTGCGGGGTTTTGTTGGTTTTTTTTTTGTTTTTTGTTTTTGTTTTTGTTTGTTTGTTTGTTTTTTAAATATTTTACACGGTTTCTCTATTGGTTCAATACTTTTGGGGTTTACTTATGCACCTGCCACCCCTTGGCGTCTGGTACAAGACGCGAGGACATCGCTGCTAGTCGTTATGTTGAGACCTGGACGGTGGCATAGATGTGAAGGGCTGAGCTGGACTCCCATCACCATTCTTGATGTGGAACTGCTTGTGATGGCTGGTGACCGCGTTTACGGCATGAAGTTGCTTGTTCTTGCAAGTGGCAATTTTCAGAAACCTTGCTTGCGGATCACGGTTAATTTTGACAGTTGGCCGTTGCGGGCATGATTATTGTCGGCACACATCGGCTACGTGATGAGAATTGCGCCTTGGGATGTCTAGTGGACATTCAGGACCCCTGTCCACCTGGCGAGAGAGAGAGAAGGGGGAACGTTCGCTGAGCGGCCGGAGCGAACCTCGGTCACGTGACCTAGAGCCCACCGCGGACATGTGACCTGAGCTCTCCCCCACCCCACCCCGTTAGCAGCTGGCGGGACGTTGAGCCGATTTAGGCCACCGTGTCCTGACCCGCCTCCGCGACGTCTGCTGTGGGTGCAGGCCACCGCATTTCTCGATGTAGGTCAAGAGGCATTGATTGGGCTTGGCCATCAGCCGCCGCCAGGTCCTTGACGAGAGCCAGGAGATGACATATGGCGGTAGAGGGACACGTCCGCTGTCAGTCTGTCTTCACCTCGACACCACCAGGATGTAGCTGCTAGTGTGATGGGCATTATCAGGAACAGTTCTTCTCCCGACCTTCACCCATCATGGGACGACTGGTCGCTTTTGCTACCTGACTGGGTAGTAGTAGGTCCCACCCGTAACTGTGCTCCGTGAGGAGACGGTTGGTGACTTTCTCTCTCTACTATCCCATAAACCCTAACCCCCCCCCCACACACACACACACATCCAGACACCTTCCTAAGTCCTCGGTACTACAACGTACTGCAAGGAGTGGAAGGTGGGAGTTGTGCTGGCTGAATATTGTGGATGCATGTCTGGAAAGATAAACCATCTAGAAGGTTTTCAGTATACATGAGTCTGCACTTGTTGCTGTTATCGCCATCTTGACGCCCGTTATCAATAAGCTGCCGTTTAGTATCGTGCTTTATGTGGGTGAAACTGACATTTGATAACAAGTAATGACGAAGCTTGGGTTTTGCATGTCTGGTTTATTACACTGTATCATATATAAAGATGTCTGCTATCTTATCTTTTGAGGAAATGATTACCATTTTATGTTGAGATTTCCTATCTTAAATTTATGAGATGAGATCTCCCATCTAAACTTATCGTATCCGGGATAAGAGTTGGTCTCGTCCTCCCAAAATCGTTCATGTTTTCAGACATTACCACCCTCTCCCTTTAAACTGTTTACGTTTTTAAATACACTCGACCATCCACCCCTCTCTCTCTCTCTCTTGATGAAGATATTTTTGATATATTGGTAAGAGATATACTCTGTGGCTACGCAGTGGATTAAGTTGCGCCCACTTGACTTACTTGATATACAATTAGTGAAAATATCGTTCTCATCCTTTTATTCTTCAGTTAAATGTTTGAATCCGAGATAGTTTTCCTGACGGGCAATGTCAAATGGTTTGGTTGATAATATAGCTTATTACCATAGAATTGTTACTGAGTTGATTGTCATCGTAACTTTTAGAATGGCAATGGCTTGTCGTTATAGCTTATAGAAAGGTTACTGGCTTGATAGTCATCCTGGCTTATAGAACCTCCCTGGTTGAGTGGGTTTTTTCCTTCTTCGACAGTCCGTGGCCAGGTAACGGTGCGCGTGTTAAAAGATTGATGGTATGTTTGAGAAGCGGAGCCAGCGTGCGTGCGTGCGTGCGCTTGTCTCTGACAGCTGTCGGGAGAAGGGCAAGGTGAACAACCCTCGGTGGCCTAGCAGTCCACGTGGAAGTTCTATCAATACACGTGCATTGTACTCCCTCATCTTGGCCGCAGTACCTGCCGCTGCTGCTGTAGCTACCGTGAAGCAGGCATCGTGAAGTTGAAGGCTAGCGCACGTCAGGGGCCAGACCCAGGTAGACAGTCCTCCAGCTGTCTTGTGACCAAGAACTTCCGCTCCACGGTTTGTATACGCGGGATGTGTTGAAAGGACGAGGCTTGCGTCACGGCATTTGCTGCTGCTGCTGCGGCAACGTGGCTGCCAGCGGAGTCGTTGAGATGCCGCGGCGGGGATGGGGGGGGGGGGGGGCTCGGGGCGGGCGGTGAGCACATTGCTGCTAGCCGGTGCAGCGAGTGCGTGCGCGAGGCGAGGCAGACGTGCGTACTGCCGTGCGATCGATTGACACACCCCCAGCTCTCCCTGTCCGCACCCCACCCTGCGCTACTCCACCCTGGTGTGAGCGAGGTTCATCTTCTCCTTACCAGTCCATGGGCGATACAAGGGGTGGCCTTTGCAACCGGCATTCGCCGGGCGTCTTCCTGGCACGAGAGCCTTTTCTTTCTTATTCTTGATGTCATGAATCCCGTCTCTGTGTTGTGCATGGCTGAGGATTAAGCAGTTATTAAAGACGAACGGCCATATCGTAAAGTCTACAAGACGGCAAACGGTAACAATGGACAGGGTACTCGAGGTCTGGCGTTCAATCATCTTTCTCTGTCTCTCTCACACACACAACTTCACGGTCAGCGCGGGTCATTGTCCCAGTCTGTTTTGTCTACTAATTAAATAAAAACAAGCGTTTATCGTGACGTATGACACAGTTGGTGTACACTTTGTTGACAAGCGGCGCACGTTGGGTAACGCTTTTCAACGGCTGTCCTGAGGGCTTGAGTCACGATCCATGTGGAGATGGAGAGTTTCTTGTTCGCGAGGCAGTCGTGACGTCAGAATAGTGTGTAGAGCACGTGCGATGGGCGCGCCTCGAAAACACGTGACTTGTCGCGCGTCCCCAGAAACATCGGTAAAGGGAACCGGGGGGAAAGCACGCCATTACATCTCTTCCCCTCTCTCCCTCCCCATCCCGTTCGCTGATCAATGCAGCTTCTATCCCAAGCCTGGCTCTCAATTCAAAACATGGCTACAACCGGCTGCTGCTATTGGAAACCCGCTCACAGCGTCTGCTGCATAGCCGCAGTGGGTTCGAGCAAGAGAAAAGCCAGAAGGGGGGTGGGGGTTGTGTGCGTACGTTACATGCGAACAGGAGGGGGAGCTGGGAGGGAGGTGGAGCAAGGCGTGGGGAAGGAGCTGGTGGACGGGCCCGCCAGTTGGTGCCTGGTGGTGACGGCCGAGGGGAGACGTTTCGTGGGCCCCAGCAGCCGGAGCAAGTGCACGACGTGTGGTGGTGGCTGCGGCTGTGCCTCGGTCTTGTGTGTATGTGTCGCGATGGACCAGGGAGCGAGCTGAACGACGAGGCTGCCCAGCGCCAGCTGACGGTGGACATCGCAGCACGAGAGGTAAGAGGTGTGGCGCTGTGAGGAGCAGGACGACGCGAGGGCGAGTGATGTCGGACGGTACGAGCTTGACGGCGACACCAAGCCGGCCTGTCGACACGGGGGGCACCAGTTCCTCTCCCTCGGCCCCGCCGATGTTGACAGATGGCTTGACGCGGGTACTGCTGCTTGCGGCCCGCCTTCAGGCAAGAATGTGGTGGTGGCCCCGAGCGGGAGCGTGTGGCGAACACAATGGCGAACCATGTAGCGCTGTCTTTCACGGGGGACCTCACTTCAGACGGTGCTGAAGACTGAACAGAAAGTTGGAAGCTAAGGAGAGCGAGGCCACGCATCGACGTCCTGGAAGTAGCAAGGTGTTGGGAAAACTCAGTTCTGGCCCTTCCACTTCAATCTTCGTGTCTTTAACTTGGCAAATGTGAAAAAAACATTAAAAAAACTATTTACCTTCTTCCTGAAAACTGTTCTCTTTGTAAGAACATCTTTCTGACAGGTCTTGCTGCGCATTTCGCTTGTAGTCTTGCTTGTAAGCGGTTTAATAGCCCACAGACTCGTTTCACCCCAAACATCTTTCAAACTAGAGTTTTCCCGATGTACACATTTATTTGAAAAGAAAATCCACGCCGACACAAACGACTCTTCTCCCCTCAGCCTTGGGCAGCTCATATTCCTATCAACCGCTAAGGGCTTCAGACAGAACTCGAGACGTTTAGTGACGTTGGTGGTGGTGAGCGCGTTGCTGGTGTACTTCCCCCGGAGACCATACGTCTGGAGAGTTACTGGCATCAGGTATGAACGGACAGGTAGCGGAACACGTGCGAGGCAGCCATCAAGTAGCACAGCACCTTGGGCAGCGTGTGTGAAGTGACCTTTGTCCTCGGGAGGGGAAGTGTTTGTCCGTGCGTCCTCTGCTCAGGTTTGTCATCTTTCCCCGAGGCTGACTTGTATCCGAGAGATCCACTTCTCCCTAGGTACCGTACTTTGTCACCTGCTGTAGTTCAAGTCACCGCTGTAACTCAGGTCACTGCTGTCGTCTGCTTTCAACACAAGCGGTGCTGCCAGAACTTGGTCGTCGCAGCTTGAGGACCAGCATCATCAGTGGACGGAAATGATGTCACCGGCAAACGTGACCTCTGACCTACACTTTTTTTAGTGGCTTCATAAATCAGGGGCCATTGATTGCAGCACTGGGGTCAACAACGGACGACGACAGGTAAGGGCGAGGACACGTGTGTGTGTTTTGCTGTGGCATGTGCAGAGCGCAATCCTGTGGCCGTGCTGTGGACGTCGGGTGGCGGTGTCGGCTGCAGCGTGTAGCGGCGGCGTCACGTGCACGCTGGTCTGCTGAGAGGTGCGTGCTCGCCGTACACCCGACTCCAAACAACTGGTGAGGGAGGGTGGGGAAACGAAGCAACAGGTGTGTCCATTTAGCACGTGCCGTTGTGGGGGGCTGGCTAAATAAACCCCCTTAGCAGGCACATCTCGAAAGCTGTCGATGCCGGTACGACTTTTTTCAGATTTTTGTGACAGTTGTTTGTTTGATGAATGTCGTTTTGTACAGGAGATCAAGGTCGAGTAACCTGTGGCCTCAGTGATGAGATTGTTATCACTGACAACATTGTTGTGACTAAGCGGACAAGAACGGTGGAAGTTTGATGCCTGGCCACCACCTGGTTCTTTAGACCACCTATGTCTGTAGCTGTGGAAGAAAACCATTATCAGTCCCTTGACTGTTGCCACGATTTGACAAACACTGTGCCAGTTGGCCGGTTCTAGTGTCAGTGGCAACAAATAGACAACTGACAGCTCGCCACTTATCTTGAACAGTGGGTGGTTTTGCAGGTCTTAAACGACCAGTCCATTCCTTCGCATTCGCCAGCCAGTTCTTCCTCTGTCCATTTGGCGTCGCCCTCGCTCCACTGTACCCGGAAGAAGGTCTCTGGTCTCTGTACGCGACAGATGGCATGTAGTTAAGGCTTTCCTTCGCAACAACTGGAATTACCACAATCGCTTCTCTGTGTGTGTGTGTTGGCCTGCAGAGAGAGGGTGGCAGGGAGAGGAAGTATAAGCGAGTGTGTTTATGTTTCTGAGTGTGTGGAATATCGAATTCATTGTCACCTTTACAGGATGAGCATAAAAATAGCCATCATCTCATTCATTTAATCACCTATCATCCATTTATACATCTCCCTTCCCTATACAATGAAGGTTGCCTGCCCAGAGTTCATTTCTTGTCTCGGGCACGCTGTTATTTCTCTGCATGTGGCATCTGTTTACAGGGCTGGCTGCTTGCCGTAATATAGCCTCAGTTGCTGGCACGGCGTAAAACACCAACGCCCCCCCTTCCCAATCTACATTCCATCCGTATACACGCTATGTACTCACCTTGGACATCATTGATAACATCATTATACATGGACAGGGGTTATCAATCATACATCTCATAAAACAAGTTCACTTCTTACCATTCTTATTTTAAAACATTTGTGAATAAACCATGCTAGTCTTGTTCTTCCTGCATTATCACCTTAAGTATTGTAGGTATAAGAAGGTATTGTTCTTCATTGTGTGATGTGACATGTTTAAGATACTCTGAAAATATACATATCTGGGACAATGGAAAAGAACATGAACTTCGTCCTCTGTAAAATTTATGCAGAAAGGACATTTACTTGCATTCACTGTGTTTTCATGTACAAAATCATTTCTTTCTTTTTTGTGTGTGTGTATGTGTTAGTCACTCACTCCTAGATGCGTATAAGAGCATCCCTGAAGTCTTTTACTTTTACATAGTTTAAATATAGCTCTGGCATGACAGTGGATTTATGTGTTTTGTTTAACTGGAAATGTCTACTATGCCTCGTGTTCAAAAGTCAATGTTTGGTAAATGGCAGCTATCCCTCTGATAATAGAAACATTTTATGATCTTCTACTTCTTTATTTTAACCATACCTAATTAAAACACATAGATCCTAAGGCTATTCTCACTTTTGTTACCAGATAACCCATTTTTGCCCTGTGCATCAAGATTAGGTAATAGTTGAGGTGCTTGTTTACGTTCATGGACATTTTTGTCGGAACCAGAATTTGATAGTTCTCATGTATCAGTTGACCATGAGTGGATGCACTCAAGCTCCCTATTTATAGTATCTGATAATGTATGGCTTGAAACATTCACAAACGTCTTACATGTGTAAAGATGTAATTTTTTGACAAGTCCTTAAACTTGATGTGACA
The DNA here is from genome assembly GCF_003073045.1 of Pomacea canaliculata. Classification (NCBI taxonomy): domain Eukaryota; kingdom Metazoa; phylum Mollusca; class Gastropoda; order Architaenioglossa; family Ampullariidae; genus Pomacea; species Pomacea canaliculata. Next base: position 16,427,773 of record NC_037603.1, read on the forward strand.
GTACAAATTGCGCATCACAGAAGATTTTGTTTCTATTCTAAGGCTTCAAGAATGTTTATAAACTCTTAAACAGATTGGTTTTTAAAGAAAGTGCGGGGACTAATATTCAGCTGCTGATGTAGATATTGTCTCATTGTTTGACAAAAACACTTGATCGTAATAGGATATGATCTTTCGCCAGATGTGGAGGCGTTTGAGGTGGGATTCCAGTTGTTGTGAAGGATGGCCTTGGACTAAATACCATCTATTGCAAGAGAACTGGGTGGGAGCTTTGAGGAACATGCAAGGCAAGATCGTGCTGGAAGAGAAACATTTAGGTTCCGTGTCTGAAAATAAAACACATTTCTTATTTTGTACTGTCAGCTCCTGCCAGGAAGGCAGAGAGATAGCTACAACATGATCTAACGAAAGGAGGGTATCGATCTCTGGCTAACATACCTCTGATGCTTTACGGAAGTCGGGCTCGCGGTCTGATGAAAGTGTGTGGGGGAGTAGTAGGTATCGATCTCTGGATACTACCTCTACGGCAGTCAGGCTTGTGGTTGTGTGTATACCATGTGTGACTGGCACAGAGAGACTTACTGCTCACTTACAGTTGTGTTTCTTCCCAGGTAACGCTTTATGATTGCTGCTGCTGCTGGTGGTGGTGGTGGTGGTGGTGGTGTTTGATAAGTATTATACAGTTGTCTGTAGTCGCCTTACCCCTTCAACCACCTTTGGGCCTTTTGAATCCAGGACATATCCACTAAAGGATAGTGCATTGATCCATGTCAGCGTCGAGGTCAAGCTCCCGTCGCTGCCTACGCCGCAGACAAACAAGTATTTACTTGGGCAACAGGTGGCGTGGGTGGCATAAGCCAACACACACACAAACACACAAACTGATGCGTGGTGTGCTTCTTTGGCGGCTCATCGGCGATCGCCGGGGGATGAGGAATGGTGTATGGGGGAGGGGTTGGCATGCAGCATGAAGCGGTGTAAAGGTGGTCTGAACTTTCTACCTGTGTCAAACACATGTGTAGACACTAAAACGTTAGCGATACTTTCCTACTGCCAGCATCTCTGGTTTACTGGCGAGAACAGTTGTCTCCAGCGGCGTTTTGTTGGCGGTGTCGTCTCCAGTGGCTGTTAGAGGTAAACAGTCTTGAGCAGCGTTGTGTTGGTAGTCTGTAGTCTGTAGTGTGTGTGTGACAGGAGCAGTGTTTGTCACGATGGCCGTCTCTGGTGATGTGCAGTATGGAGCACAAGCACAGTTACAGAGGGGTGGGGGCGCCAGTTGAGGGGGCGGGGTGAGCGCAGGAGCGGGAAGGAACAAAGAAGACCCAGATTTCCTGACGAGTAATCGATGACACCCCCACCCTCCAGCGAGAGGTCAGAGACAGCTAAAAATCACTTTGGCTCTGTTGGGAGCCAGGAAAGGAGGGGAGGTTCGCCCTCCTCATCCACAGTGGCCGCTGGGGATCACATGATTCCTTACTTGGGGGAGGGAGAGGGAGAAACGGGTGCAGGCCTAGCAACGGCAGAGGCCCCTTTTTCCAGCCAGAGAATGGGGAGGGGGGACCAGGATTGCTGAGGCGTTGGGGGGGGGGGCCAGTGACGCCATCTGTCCAGCGGGTCGGGCTGGCATCAGTCTCAGGCACCACGTGTCTGAACACTTTTCACTCCCAATTCTCTGCTCAGTCTTAGTGCGGTAAGGTGACAGCCCACAAATGTCCAACACTTACAACTTTGCTTAGTCCACCCAGGGCGGTCCGGTGGCGCAACGGTTAGCGCCTGTCACCAATACAGTGAAGGTTGGCTGTCCAGAGTTCATTTCTCGTCTCGGGCACACTGTTCTTTCTCTGCACGTGGCATCTCTTCACAGGGCTGGCTGCCTTGCCGTAATATAGTGTCAGTTGCTGGCACGGAGTAAAACACCAATCCCCCCCCCCCTTGCTTAGTCCACCCCAGGGCGGTGTGATGACAGCCCACTCCAGCTTGGCTTTGAGCTCTACCTCTGTGATTGCCTCAAAGTCGTGGGATAGGGGTGGGAAAGTGGGGATGGCTTGAACAAGGTGTTATCTGGTCGTATAGTCCAGGAGCAGTTTATATGCCAGTGATGTGTGATGGGGTCCTTTCAGTAAAAGTCGCATGCTTTTTAATTCTGGTCATCCTCTCCTTTTCAACGTGGACTGGGAGCTGGCGCTTGGACTTGTTATGCCGGCGTGCCCCAGCATCCCACGTGACCGGAAGACTGGATTCCTCAGGTCTCCGAACTTGCCAAACAACACCATGCATGGTTGGTGCTGCCTTGAAGTCACGAGACAAATGCTACCGCCGCTGGAAATGGAGCGGGAGAGGTTCAGGTAGCACTGGGACATCATAGGTCGCCGACACTGTGGCGGATCTGGGGATATTGTGTGAGCGATGGGTAGGGGAATACCTGTATAAAGAAATACAAGTCTTCAACCGGAAAATAACCTATACACCGTATCCTGAACGTTTGTATAACCTGATATACCACAAAAGAGAAATACAAGTTACGAATAGAAGTATCATGAAGATCTATGCCACCTGTCGCTGACACACACACCTGCGCTGTTGAGTGGGGAGATGGAGGAATCAGTATTTGTTTCATCCACGGTGGATTGGCGTGACAACATTCCTCACCGCATTCCTTTTTAGGTGGAAGAAATGTCGTGACATTGTATGCCGAGATCGATTGGCAGTGGCCTGGTTTAACGGACACCGCCCTGTGACGAGTCTCTTGTGCTCCGCCTGCCCCACCTCCCCTCCGCCTGCCCCACCTCCACTCCGCCCTCTGTTGTTGGGGTGCCGGCCGACGGACTTCAGGAAAGAAGACAGAGTAAGCAGCTACAGGAGTTGAGGGACACGGGTGGGGTGGGGTACGACAAGTATGACCCTGTGGCCGCGAAGTCGGTGAGATTCAGGTGAAGGCCGCCATTGAAGATTTTTACGAGTTTTCAGTTCGCTGCTTAGTCTTGTTAATTACATGTCGAGGATTTTTGTCTACCGTTGCTAGAAACGAAAGAGGAATTCTGTGAATACAATGTTTATGTCCATTTTGTGAGTAAACTTCCATTCGTCTTATCGCTCTTTCCCCAGGAACGCGAACACCAACAATTGCCACCTTCTTGTGGCCGTTGCATCTGTAAGCTGTGTTCACATTTATTAAATGCTCCGCCACCACTTCTGTACTCGGGGTTGTTTCTCTGTGCTTCAAAAAGGTGAAAGTTGTTGAAGATAGCAGCCGGAGATCCCGTTTTACCAATAGCGGTTAAGGAGATCGGCCGGACATCCCGATTTATCATTAGCAGACAGCAGACATGTAACTGAAGCGGAAGTCAGAAACAAGTATTGTTAGCAACATGGATGACTGTCACTGTTTGATCGCCTCGCAAATCGCTGAAGCCCGTTCATGGTGTTAAACGTGGGTTACCCGCTTGCAAAGCGCTCAGAGGTTTTTATAATCGACTCCCCACCCCCCGAGGTTAGTTGTGGTTAGAGGAATAGGAAAATGTATACGGGCTCTGTATACAGCAATAGTAATCTGTATTTGTGTGGGGTCTGATAGAGGTACTCGCAATTTTTTCTTAGTGGCTTTTCCATTTAGAACCACGGGTAACAAAACGGGAAAAGTAATGCTTCAGAGCAACGTATACCAACTAGAACAGCCCGAGATGTCTTGACATAAATATTGCTAGACCATTGTGTGAGAATGGAATAGACGGTATGGATATGCATAGGTTTCAATCGCCGGCCGCATCACACACACACAGCTTTATAGTTACTGTTTGTGTGTGCGTTCGCGCGTGTGTGTGTGTCATATTTATAAAGACGATTTTATAGTGTATTTTGGTAAGTTCAGATGATTTCCCTTAGTCTACGTAGTGCCGTGTCTCAACATGAATCAATACGCAATCCAGCCCGTACGGTCCGCCATTGTCCAGATGCAGGTCGGGCCTTTAGTCCTCGGCATGTTAATTGATGAGGCGGATGAGGGGGGGTGTTTTCCTCCATCGCGCCTCACCTCCCCCCTTTCCCCAGCAAGGTTGGTGGGCAAGCAACCAACCTGATTTTCTTCTCACCCCACTTACCCGCCCCTAAGTGACTTGCGAGTGATGTCAGCGGAAGTAGGGCAGGGCCTGGTGCATTCTGGTATCGGTGTTTGCACTGGCTGGTCGTGTGCCCTGACCTTATTATGCACACCGTCCCTCCTCCACCCCCCAGCTATCGATCACCCCTCCAGGAGCAGCAGCAGCGGCGGCATACTGCTGTAAGTACTGCTGCCTCGCGTCGTAGTACGCTGCTGGAAAAGTTTCCATGACTAAGTTTCCAACGCGGGGCTGGCTTCAATATTGGGCGAGCTGGACTAGATTATAAAACATAAACAGTTGAGGGGACTGTTGGGCGGTTAGTCTCTAGCCAGCGCCAGTGTGCAGCCGGCTTCATATGGCAACAGGGCTGGCAGTGGCAAGCATCGTGCATGTCAACTGGACACCTCGCATCCTGATCACACCCCTCTCTCTCTCAGACTCTGCTAAACCCAGTTTCGCATCCGATAAAGCCGGCCGGCCAGGAACCAAAGCAGATAAGAGAAGCTGGGGGGGGGGAGAGGGAAGGGCATTGTGGGCAGTTAACTGAAGGCTTGTATTTCGAGACGTGGAAGAAATGAATCGTTTGAACCTATGGAAAGCCAGACTAATTAATGTCCACGGAGAAGAGCAAGGCCGGGTGCTGACGTTGGGGTGGGAGGAGGCTGACCTTGTTGCACGCGCTCGGCATGTAAATATGACCTCATTGTCGTCCAGCGCCCAGCCTGCGACACACCGCGACAATGGGCAGCCACCTCGGACACGCCGCATCCAGATGGCTGACCAGGCTGTTTGGTCTGCTCCTCCTGTGACCCTGGCATTGTTTTTTTTTTTTTTTTATTCTGTTGCTGCTTTTTTTAAGGATGTGGACGCGGTAGACAGGCAGAGGAAGCGGCCAGCCCTATTGGACTAACCTGTGTGTGTGTGGAGTGAGGAATTAACGGCACAACGAAGTTTGTGCAGTCTCGATGGTGCAGTCTGTCTGCTAGCCTGTCCCTGCAGCGATAAGTCACATAAATGAGCTTGTTATGTTATCCAGTCTATGCCCCTTCTCTGTCCTATCACTTTCAACGCGTACGACCTGCAAACTTCTGAACCTGGCCGGAAGCCTACACTCGTTTGTTCGTGTGTGTGTTTGATTTCCGGCCATTTTTGTGGTCGAATCATGTCAACACTTGGCTAGACACTTGATGTGTTTTCACGTGAGTGCCTGACCTCAGGTCAAGATTCCTCGAACAAACTGTTCAGGCATCTCCCCCCTTCAGAGCTCCTAGTGAAAATTGTTGTTTTTTTAAAAACTTTGAAGGAGGGTGGGCAACCAATCTGTTTGTCACAGACTCCTGCGTGCTTGTGATTATCAGGCGGCCTCAGCCCAAGACTGACAAGACCTACAGAAGTGAAAACCGCAAGAGGCTGGAGAGAGAGAGGTGTGTGTGTGACAACAGCCGGCTGCGCACACGACAGACCTTGAATAATACGGTGGTTTTTGTTTTGTTAGGATGGGCACATCACTCACCACCCCCTACCCCGCAGTGTCGTGTGTAAATCAATGTCGTCTGCAGACAACATGGTAACGCTGGCGTTTTGAGGCTAGCTTTAGAACTCGGACCTCATTTTGAGGCTAACCTTCGCCTGCTGACCTTATCTTGAGACCAGGTTCTAGCCTGACAGGTCAGTTCGCTCTGCCTACGCCGGTCGTCTCACTGTCCCATGTATGATAATTAAACTGTAGCCCTCGCTCATTCTCTCTGTCAGGCCCCAGTATTTGGAATGTCCGAACCCCTGTCTGTCCTCGCGCGCTACTCAGTGTCATTTCCTGCTCCTCCTTGTGAAGCCCATCAAGCTGGCCTCCGTGTGGGGGAAATGCGCTACATAAATCCTATTGTTATTTTTAGCCCACCAGTGGGGTAGTAATTAGTAACAGTGTGGTTCCATAAAAATATTCATTGCGTCAACCGATCCGTTATACGATTACCCAGGTGTTGACACCGGAGACTGGCGAGGCTTACATGGCGATCGTAAAGCTTTAATGAGCGCCTCGAGTAGTGAACATGAGCGAACTTCAGTTTCCAAACAGCAAGTTCCACTCTGCTGAGTTCGGGATTTCTTCACACGACTGTCTGTTTACAGGTAGTCCTCGGGTTACGACGGTCTCGAGTTACGTCGTTTCGTGGTTACGACTCTCATCCGACTTACGAGGTCAGTGCACCAAAGAAAAGGAAGGCCATCACCATGGAGGTGAAAATGGATATCATAAGGCAATCTGAGAAGGGGGAAACAGCAACAGAAATTAGCAGGTCATTAGGACTTAGTCGTTCGACTGTCGCTACGATTATCAAGATAAAGATCGCATCCTTGAACACGTGACAGGATCTGCTCCTGTGACAGCGACAGTGATAACAAAGCGTAGTGTACTCACAATACTTTACTGTACTTATGTTTATTGATAATTATGTAGGGTGCTGTGTTAGGATAGGTGTTTGGATAGGCTAAGTGTTTGCAGTACTGTACTGACATTATGGTACAGTACTGTATGGACGTATGATCCGACTTACGTCGAAATTCGGTTTACGACCCCGCGTTAAGAACGGATCCCCGTCGTAAGTCGAGGACTACCTGTACAGAGAAAAATAGTCAGGATTTGTTTTTAAAACACTCGATATTTGAGTATGAGTTTTTACTTTTTAACTTTAACGAGGAGATCCACTAGTCTTTGGAGAGATTTTTGTTACTGTGTCCAAAAATAGAAACCAAGTTATTATATGTATATATTAGTAAATCTGCTAGTGGGCGCGGGCACCTTAAAAAAAAAACCTCGAAAATGTCGCCTTTGACAATGGAAAGAGCCCGAGCGCCGAGCCACCACCGGCTGTGTAGGCTGTCATTTCAGTGGAATGGAAATCTAGTGTGTATTATGGCTTGTGTGGAATGATTCTACCTGTCTCAAAATATACGCCATCTCCTAAAACATCTTGTATAAACATCAGTGTGAAATACAGTCGCCTCGTTGCCATTTTCTGCCACTGATCAGAGTCCGAACATTTCGCACTCAGATAAAGGGTTGTAGCGGGGGAAATAGTCTTGAGGTACGCAAGAGATGTGAGCTCGGTGGATGTAGGTGAGGTTGCGCACAGCTCAGCTTGGTATTTCACTTTGCCTGTGCACACCACCTCTACCACTCCATGTCTGCTGACCAGGTGTACGTGCCGGTACTGTTGTCCCTCTGAAATATGGGAATGATGGAGAGCGCGTGTTGTGGTCAGTGGAGCCTCTCTTTCTCTCACACACACAAATTCATGTGCGAAACCTGCGAGAAGACATGAGACTTCGCCTAGTATGCTCACATGAGTGTCCAGCCAGTGGACCGAGAAATGTTTGCACATCATGTCCGAGGTGTGTCGCACTCCTAGACATACACGCCAGTGTGGTGGTGTACGTCCTCCACACTCCATGGAGCGGAGGAACCAGTTTGAATTACCCGAAGCCACGAGGTTGCGACTGCAGGTTACATATCTAGGCTGTCGTCAAGGGCACCGGAGTGGCAGGATGGGAGAGATGGTGGGGTTCCCCACTATAAAGCCGTCTTACATGTCGGGGAGGGGTGGGTTTTTGGGGGGACGGGGGTCGACTCGGCAGACGACTTGACCGCCATCTTGCAGGTTTTTCAGCGGCGAGACAGGAGGCTCAAGTAAGGGAGGGAGCTGATGCGGAAGAGTGGAAGGGGGAGGAGTGGAGCACAAAAGCATCAGCCGCTGGTGACAGTGATTTGCGGCCCTTTATCGATCAGCAACCGCAGTGCGTGCTGTCCGGCACGTAGTCCACTCCCCCCCCCCTGTACTCCCCTCGCCGTTGTAATACTCCTACCTTACACTCGCGCGCACACACACAAACCAAGTGGCGTTGACTGTGATCGTAAACCTTGTTACAGTGCTGATGGTTCGAAACCCACTGCTCGCTGAACTTTGCTGGCCTGTACATGTTGCTTGTGCCGCATGCAAGGACAGTTCACACGTCTACAGCCGTTAGAACACAGCGGCTGTGTATCGTCTTAGCGTGACGCTGCCAGAACGAGAATGTGCAAAGAGCAGATACAAAGGAAATGGTCGGGAATCTTCATGAGAGTGTCAGGGACCTAGTCAGGGTACCGGTACTGAGCACGTGCGAGGATGAAAGGGTGTGAATGATGAAAGGGTGTTTCCTGAATGCGTGCCTTTTATGTGTTTTTAAAATATAAGAAAAGAAAGAGAGGTGTGACTGGAGAGGGAGAGAGGGGTCGGCGATGAGAGATTGGGGGGGAGGGAAGAAAATGGTAAGAGGAGGTGAACTTGGATGCTTAATTGTTGGGGGAGAGATAGTGTTTTTGGAGTTGGAAGCGAGAAGTCTCTGCCGAGAACAGTGCACTTAAAGAGAAGAGCAAGGGATTCAGAGAGAGGTGGGCGCTTGTTTTAGGAGGAGAGAGCTATTGCTTAGACCAGTGGTTCTTAACCGGGGTTCCATCGAACCCTAGGGGTTCGGTGAGTCGGTCTCGGGAGTTCGGCGGAGCCTCCGCAAGGGAGGTGAAGACACACCCGCAATTCGTGATGACACTAAAGAAGGGTTCGGTAAATGTGCAGATGAAACTTGTGGGTTCGGTGCCTCAAACAAGGTTAAGAACCACTGGTCTAGACTGTGCCTCACTAGTGTGCAAGAGGTCGAGTACATTTTTGTGTGTGTGTGGTTGTGTTAGTCAAAGTGTCATTGCCAAGACAGTGAACTTTTAAAGTAAATTTAGTGGATTTCGCGATTGTGAAAGAAGAGCCATTGTGTTAGTGACTGTGTGTTTTGATTAAATACATATTATCTTAGGCAGACTGGTACAGGCGAATCATTTTTTTAAAAAATTATTATTAGTGAAAGAGCGCGCAATGGTCGGACCCGCTGGTGTGCTGGAAAGAGTGGAAACGAGAGACACTAGCGGTGTGGTGACATAACATCAGATCGCTGTCTTTATAACAATCCTCATAGAGAGCGGGAGGGGAGGGAGGTGGGGAATACCAGCTGTCGGTGCTAATGTGTCGTCAGGAATACCATTAACAGATGCAATCCACTACATACGGTAGCCTTATCTTTACCTTCTGCAAGGAGATATTTCAGTCACCCGCGGCCTGCGTGTCTCATCAGTACCTACTCACGCGAGACAGCGAAAGTCGTCAGGGCTTCAGTCCACGTGATGAGAGAAACATGTTGCTTACATGCACAACAGCTGTAAACAACGATCACTCCAGCTGTATGAGGAGGGAGGGGTAACGATTGGGAGGATAATCTGCATGACAGGCTAAAGTTAGATACGCCAGGGTAGATGATCGTCGCTACCTGTTTGTCTTATCGCACCCACCATCACCTCCACCCACTCCCACTCGCTTGATCGACACCTGGCCGAGTTCCTCTGAGCGGTTGTGATGATGTGGAGGACCGCATGCTGTAGGCTTTTTTTTTTTCAGGTGTTCGTCATCTTTAGAATGTCAAGCACATCTTACAGTCAACATCCCCTCCCTCCATCGCCTTTGACTCTTAGCCCCATCCCTGCAGCAGAGTGTGTAGGCTTGCTGTACTGTCCTGGAACACCAGGCACTGTGCTGGTCAACAGCCATGTAGTGCTGAGTGACGCAGTGAAGTAGTTTATGGTGCACTGCCTGGTATTTGCCACCCAGATGCTTGTACCCGCCCCTGTGGTGTCCGAACTGAGCTACAGGCAAGGTGAAGAAAGAGTGGGCACCAGACTAATTAATAAGATGACCTTCCAGCCCGCCTAGAAGACTTCATCCTCGTTCATGCTGGGCGTGAGGGATGGTAGAGGACTGCACCGCATCACCTTTTGCAGTGTAGTGCCTGGTATTTGTCACCCAGATGTTTGTACCCCACCATTATGGTGTCCGAGCTGACCTAGAGGCAAGGTGAAGAAAGAGTGGGCACCAGACGAAATAATAAGATGACTTTCTAGCGCGTCGTGAAGACTTCATCCCCTTGACACCCCCATCCTCTCGCAGCGCCCCCATGCTGGGAGTGTTGGGAGAGGCTTCGACCTGCACTGCATCACCTTTTGCAGTGTGTCATCACTGCCTGACCTCTGACCTCCCCATTTCTCAGCGTGCTCATGGTTCCAGCTCTCTGGTCTCAACAACTGTCCCCATCTGATCTTTGAGAAGCGGTCCAGTGGCGCAACGGTTAGCACCTGTCACCAATACAGTGAAGGTTGGCTGCCCAGAGTTCATTTCTCGTCTGGGGCATGCTGTTCTTTCTCTGCACGTGGCATCTCTTCACAGGGCTGGCTGCTTGCCGTAATATAGCCTTAGTTGCTGGCACGGCGTAAAACACCAATTCTCCTCTCTCTCTCCCCCCCCCCCCCCCCCCCCCCCCGTCTGATCTTTGACCTTGGCATGTTGGCACTGTTCTGTTTCACTGGTGTGATGCCGTTTCTTTAGTCAGTCTAGTGGGTTGACCACTGAGCTTCAGCATTCCTGACCGCAAACCATCTATATTCTCTACCAGCTTATGGCTAACGGAGTTGACATGTGGGCAGAAAAGCGTTATTCCACTCACTATTCCAGTATTCCACTCGTAGACAGAGGCGGTGTTCCACTTGCAGGTCAAATGAATCTCAGAAAAACAATAAACTTTAAAAAACCCACTAGCATGAAAGATAAACATGGGCTTTTATATAAAATGCACTTCATATTTGGCTGTCCAGCCTTACCTTATTCATGCTCCTCCCCACATAAGGTTTAGCTGGCCTTATGACGGCCAGTTGATCAGGAAGGAAGGGGGGGATCTGGCTTTTTATTTCCTTCCCTTTCCTCCCATCCCCTCACCTTGGTCTGGATGTGACGTCCAGCAACAAAAAGTTTGTCTAACGTTGCACCAAACCATTCAAACTGCAACCAAGCTTTTTCTTCCCTCCCCAATGGCTGTGGAAAGGTGTGGACTCTTTTGCTATCTAGTTAGCCAACTAACAACAGTAACGAAAATAAACACCGATTGGTGGTGGGAGTGGGCGGGGTAGTTAGCAAGGGTAACGAAGGACAACGTAGCTTAGGTTCATCAGTTTTTTTTTTTTTTTTTTTTTTTGTTGTTGCTTTATTTTTTATTGTGCTGTAACAATATGTCGGTAGAAAGATGAATGAAAATGCAGGAGTGCTTGGTTGGTTTAAAAGCTGACCATCCTTAATGGAAGTAGCCTGAACGTGTTAAGAGCTTCGCTACATTACACTCATTATTGGGAACAAGGATGGGAGGGAAAGTTGTTTCATCCATCAACCTGTAGTGCGCAAAAATATTCTGTTTCTCTCCTCCTCCTTTCTCTAGTTACCCGTAAGAACAACTGGGTAGGGTAGGGCAGGGCCTAATGAAAGGTGTGCCCATCTTCCGGTGCCAGTGCCCCGGCAAGCTTATGTCTTGTGCTTTCCCGTGCCCGGTGTTAAAGTGTTAAGCTTTGAGCACCCACCACTGCTCTTCCCCGCTCCAAAAGACTTGCACAGTAACTGGTATCCAAGACTAAAAATTAAAATTTCAGACACAACATTGTTGATCTTTATTTGAGGGTTTGTGTGGTGCCAAAAAATGTTTAAAGGTTAATCAGAAGTAAATATATGAAATTTTTTTTAGGAAGAGAAAATTTTGGAACCAGTTTGAATTCGTTGAATTGCCCAAGTTTCAGTGCCTGTAGCTAATTGTGCCTGAGGAAGGTGTTAGAGTGCTGGAGTCAACACAGCTGTCAGGAATGGGTATCTCACTACATAAGGTTGGGGAAAGTAAGGCAGTGAGGAAGTGGAGATGGGCATCGCCCTCAAATAAAGCTGGCCCCAAGATAACTCACTTAAAAATAGACACATGTTGCTGGTCATTCTGTCGCCTCAAAAGTCGAGCGGTCCGGTGGCGCAACGGTTAGCGCTGTTAGCGCCTGTCACCAATACAGTGAAGGTTGGCTGCCCTGAGTTCATTTCTCGTCTCGGGCACGCTGATCTTTCTCTGCACGTGGCATCTGTTTACAGGGCTGGCTGCTTGCCGTAATATAGCCTTAGCTGCTGACACGGCGTTAAACACCAATTCCCCCCCCCCTCAAAAGTCCTTCCTCAAAAATCCACCTGAAGTAAGGTCATGCAGCCATCATTTACATGTCGCTGAGTGTTATTAGAAGCATTTTACCCCACCCGTATTCCTTTTGTTAATGGTCATTATTGTCATTACCTGTTGTGGGTTTCAATCACCTTGCTCATTTGTAGAAGGAAATGTTTTGTTGATCAGTTCTAAAGAAATGGTATTTGGGTTAGATTGCTCATAAACAAGTTGATAATAGTTATTTATAAGCCACATTCCTCATGTGTATATACTGTAATTATTATTGCAAGTATGACCACTATCTTGAATTATCCCTGGGAATCAGTAAAGTTGTATTGTAATACATGCCTCATGTTAATAAATTGTCTTTTCAAATCAGTAATCATGTATAATAGTAAGCTGTTAATTGAATATTTCTTCTTGAATAAATGAACTTTTACTTGGTAAAGAGCCAGTAAACTGCTGACTTAAGTTTTACTGGTAAAATAGTGGTAAAATTTCTGTGAAGATAAAAGCTTGGGATGGGTGAAGGTTCCATGATTTATAGTCAGCAACCATTGATAAGTATTTGTGCATCAATCATATCGCTTGTTCTCTCTGACTGTGGCAGGTCCATCCAACTCTTCCAGCAGTTGCTGTACCAAGACCGTCTGTTCCAGTGCTCCAATGAGGTGCATGCCCGCCTGGGATTGATGTTTAAGATCCTGAAGAATTTTGATGCCAGTCTCAAGGTAACAGGGCCTCTCTCTCTCTGCTGACAGCCACGATGTTACATTGCCGTATGCATCAGTCAGCATCCAGTGTCTTATGTCTTCAGAATCTTTGGCTTATGCTACAGACTCTATTTGCTGTCTGTCTGCATGGCCATAAGGTTACGCTGCTGTCTTTGTGGTCAACAGATTACCACCTTTGCATTGTCTTTATGCTGCCTCCACTATCATCATGATGTATCAGCTATACTGCTGTCTTTTTGGTCTACAGACTAGGCCACCATCTTTTCATTGACTTCATGAGCTACAGGTTATGGTGCTGTAAAGTCTGTGAGGCTGTCATTTGTTGTATTTTTTATTACTATTATTATAGCATCATTTAAAGCCATTAAAGGTGGGTTCAAAACCTTTACTAAAAAAACACACACACAAGCATGATAATAATAATGGATGCTGGTCTCAAAAACAATCACTGAAATATAGTCAGATTCTAGCAGTAAGATGATCAGGTTAGTTTTACGATCACTGGGAAATAGCCAGATTCTGTTCAAGTATTTCCAGACAGAAATATTGGAGGTGACCCAGAATGTTTGGGTACTCATAGACTGTTCACTAGTGCTGGCCTCCTACGACTGTGGAGAGAGAGTTGTGTGAGACCATCCTGTCCCCTAGCTGATATTAAAACATGGCTAACCTTCACACTCCTGTGTATGACACCTTTGTTATACAAGTATTCCAGAGCATGCAGCACACCCCACAAGATATATATGACCGCTAGCTGTATACACAAGATGTGTGTGACCGCTAGCTGTATACACAAGATGTATGTGACCGCTAGCTGTATACACAAGATGTATGTGACCGCTAGCTGTATACACAAGATATGTGTGACCGCTAGCTGTATACACAAGATGTATGTGACCGCTAGCTGTATACACAAGATATGTGTGACCGCTAGCTGTATACACAAGATATATATGACCACTAGCTGTATACACAAGATATGTGACAGCTATTTATAGATATATATGACCGCTAGCTGTATACACAAGATGTATGTGACCGCTAGCTGTATACACAAGATATGTGTGACCACTAGCTGTATACACAAGATATGTGTGACCGCTAGCTGTATACACAAGATATGTGTGACCGCTAGCTGTATACACAAGATGTATGTGACCGCTAGCTGTATACACAAGATATGTGTGACCACTAGCTGTATACACAAGATGTATGTGACCGCTAGCTGTATACACAAGATGTATGTGACCGCTAGCTGTATACACAAGATGTATGTGACCGCTAGCTGTATACACAAGATATGTGTGACCACTAGCTGTATACACAAGATATATATGACCGCTAGCTGTATACACAAGATGTATGTGACCGCTAGCTGTATACACAAGATATGTGTGACCACTAGCTGTATACACAAGATGTATGTGACCGCTAGCTGTATACACAAGATGTATGTGACCACTAGCTGTATACACAAGATGTATGTGACCGCTAGCTGTATACACAAGATGTATGTGACCGCTAGCTGTATACACAAGATGTATGTGACTGCTAGCTGTATACACAAGATGTATGTGACCGCTAGCTGTATACACAAGATATGTGTGACCGCTAGCTGTATACACAAGATGTATGTGACCGCTAGCTGTATACACAAGATGTATGTGACTGCTAGCTGTATACACAAGATGTATGTGACCGCTAGCTGTATACACAAGATATGTGTGACCGCTAGCTGTATACACAAGATATGTGTGACCGCTAGCTGTATACACAAGATGTATGTGACCGCTAGCTGTATACACAAGATATATATGACCGCTAGCTGTATACACAAGATATATATGACCGCTAGCTGTATACACAAGATATATGTGACCACTAGCTGTATACACAAGATGTATTTGACCGCTAGCTGTATACACAAGATATATATGACCGCTAGCTGTATACACAAGATGTATTTGACCGCTAGCTGTATACACAAGATATATATGACCGCTAGCTGTATACACAAGATGTATGTGACCGCTAGCTGTATACACAAGATATGTGTGACCGCTAGCTGTATACACAAGATGTATGTGACCGCTAGCTGTATACACAAGATGTATGTGACTGCTAGCTGTATACACAAGATGTATGTGACCGCTAGCTGTATACACAAGATGTATGTGACCGCTAGCTGTATACACAAGATATATGTGACCGCTAGCTGTATACACAAGATATGTGTGACCGCTAGCTGTATACACAAGATATATATGACCACTAGCTGTATACACAAGATATATATGACCACTAGCTGTATACAAGATATATATGACAGCTAGCTGTATACACAAGATATGTGTGACTGCTAGCTGTATACACAAGATATGTGTGACTGCTAGCTGTATACACAAGATATGTGTGACCGCTAGTTGTATACACAAGATGTATGTGACCGCTAGCTGTATACACAAGATATATATGACCACTAGCTGTATACACAAGATATGTGACAGCTATTTATAGATATATGTGACCGCTAGCTGTATACGCAAGATGTATGTGACCGCTAGCTGTATACACAAGATGTATGTGACCACTAGCTGTATACACAAGATATATGTGACCACTAGCTGTATACACAAGATGTATGTGACCGCTAGCTGTATACAAGATATATATGACAGCTAGCTGTATACATAAGATGTATGTGACCGCTAGCTGTATACACAAGATGTATGTGACCACTAGCTGTATACACAAGATGTATGTGACCACTAGCTGTATACACAAGATATATGTGACCACTAGCTGTATACGCAAGATGTATGTGACCGCTAGCTGTATACACAAGATATATGTGACCGCTAGCTGTATACACAAGATGTATGTGACCGCTAGCTGTATACAAGATATATATGACAGCTAGCTGTATACATAAGATGTATGTGACCGCTAGCTGTATACACAAGATGTATGTGACCGCTAGCTGTATACACAAGATATGTGTGACCACTAGCTGTATACACAAGATATGTGTGACCACTAGCTGTATACACAAGATATGTGTGACCGCTAGCTGTATACACAAGATATATATGACAGCTAGCTGTATACAAGATATATATGACAGCTAGCTGTATACATAAGATGTATGTGACCGCTAGCTGTATACACAAGATGTATGTGACCACTAGCTGTATACACAAGATGTATGTGACCACTAGCTGTATACACAAGATGCACGATGACCATTTCTGATGATGACAATGATGATGATGACTCACTGATGTTGAGTGACCTTCCCCATGTTTTCTTCCAGTGATGGGGAGGTGATGTCCTAAGGCTGACGTGCTGATGGACAATCAGCTGAGATTCGGAACAAGCGCAATGCTTTGTTACTAATTTGTCTGACAGTTTTTGTCTCTTTAGCTTCTTGTCACTCTTGAATCTTTGAACTTGACTAGCAAGTCTGGCCCGGGCCCCTGCTGACTCTAAAAGGCCTAGAGTTCCCATCAGTTTTAAGGCAACACAGTTGAGAGTCCTGGCACTAAAGAATCGAAGGTGACAGTAGTGACAGGCAGGGAGCAAGATGAAGGATGACAAACACATCTCATTACCAGATGACATCCTGACGCACATAGACCCAGAATCTAATCTACACAACATGCAGCAATGTTTGTGGTTTGTAAATAATAAATGGAAAATAAAATGGTCCACACTGGTCTACCTTGGTCCACAAAGCTAGAACAACTATAAGTAACAGTAAAGAAGGTACAAAATCCAGTACAATCAAAAATCCAAAAATGGAAGAACAAGAGACAGAAGCCGTTTGTGGAAAATGTCTGTTGTAAGAAATGACGCAGCACAAGTACTGAAGAACATCCCATAACAGAGGAGAATAAACATCATAGATGAGTATGAGAAACCAGAACTTGAGGTAGATCCACAGACGAGACAAGCAACAGAGAGGTGGTCCCCTTCAACCAGTTGGGCGAAGGGACATCACTCTGTGTTATATACTTTATATGGTACAGCTGTCTCTGAGGTCTGCCATCTTTTCAAGTCAGTAACCCTGTAATGTGCTGCTCAAGCCATAAGGCAGCGGTTCTCAACCTTTTACTTGTGACGTCCCCCTGACGAACAAAGGTACGTCCGCGCGCGCCCCTTAGCCAGCGATGTAAGCTAATTTCACCAATACCGGTATGAGAAACTTTTAAAAAATGACCCCCCTTGTAAGCACGTCGCCCCCCCTCCCCAGGGGGGGCGCGCCCCACGGGTTGAGAACCGCTGCCATAAGGACATGGGTTATAACACTTCAGGCCTTGGTTGATTTATTTCTTTTTTTCCTCTACCAAAGGTGTGAAGAAAATAAATGTATATGCAGAAGAGGTAAAAGTGCTACCTTTCAGCCTGTTGTGTAGGCTTATAGGATCAAAAATTGTCCACTTGATTTGAATACCATACTAGATACTTGATAACAGGGATGAGAACCCTGTGGTGGAAGCTGATGCTAGAAAATATATTCATAGACAAGTATGGTGAAAGGACACCACCACCACCTCCCCCAGCACCAAGTGCTTTTGTGCCCACCTCTAAGATTTTTCATGTTTTCTTTTGTTAGAAAACAAATTTACTTTGATATTTATTTTTATAGTTTATTTTCTTTTTAAGCTACTGTGTTAAGTGTCCTATGAGGATGTGGGTTAAGGAGATCTTTACTTTTATCATGTAAATAATTTCACAAGTCTGGTTTGTCGTCAGTGAAGCTTGTAATGCTTCATGACAGAAAAATGTGTGGTGTGTATATGTGGTTTGGGTTTTGTTTTTTTTGCAGCATTTCAAGTTGTGTCTTGCAGACAGCAGTGACTGTTCACTGAGCCCAGACGAAAGTAAGATTTACTTAACCCTTAACAGTGTGTCTTATATTGTCATGTGTAATTGTCTTCCTTTATGTGTCACAATCTTGTTTGTGGGGGGGAAAGCTTTTATTTCATCTTTTCTTGTCTGCCTGTAGCTCTGTGTGTGAAGGGGGTGTGTGCATATTTGCATGCATGATAAAGAGATGTAAGATTTGGATTTCTGAGCCTGTTTTATACACAAAATAAAGATAAATATTACCAAAAGCTCGTGCAAGCTGATGTATAAAGTATAAGACAGTCATTGGGACAGCAGTGTTCATCTTGTCTTGATGAGGGCAGGGAAAGCAGGAGTAGTTTGAAGATCATGATACAACACTTTGTAACATACCCCTGTGCTGCATTTGGCACAGCAGCCTGTGAAAAAGAACCAACCAGAATGCCACTAACCAAGACATCAAAAAGAGCACATGGGGCTGGATAGGACACACCCTGCGCATGCCAGGCAGGCACTTGACTGGAACCCTCAGGGAAAGAGGAGAGTTGGGAGACCAAAGCAGACTTGGGAAAAAACCAGTAGAAAGCGAGGCAAAGGACATGTGAATCACATGGGCCCAAAACCTTGTCCGCTGGCGAGGTGTTCTTGTGGCCCCATGCTCCTCGAAGAGTAACAAGGACTAAACTAAACTAAAATTTAGCTAATCCATCCTTAGTGCCAGGCCTAGATGGTCCAGCACATTATTAGCACAGGATGTAGTTGAGCTGTCTCCCAGTTCCAGACGGTTTATCCGCCATCAGATGTATCCACACTAGTCCAGACCTAGCTTATGAAACTTATTAGCAGCCACTGATCAGTATTGTGCCACCCATCAGACTACAGTGCCAGGGACAAGTTACATCCGATTCTTTGTTACATGCGACTCCAGTGGTTGGCATAGCCAAATTCAACTTCATTGCTTCGTTTTTCTCCTTCTGCAGTGATTGGCTTTGTTACATGCATCTCGGCGCTGGCCGGTACGGGTCATAGGTCAGCGTCTTAGAAGACGCCATTGTCCAGATGGCGTCCTCAGCTTTCCCCTTTTCTTCCCCATTCCTGGGCCCCACCCTTTTTTGTCGATCGTCACGACGGGCAGTGAGGGTTGTTATTGCCTTCGCCACCACACCACTAGGTGGCACTGCTGGCAAGGCGTGTCAGGGGAAACAAGCAGCCGTCCCTTTGTCAGCGCGGAAAGTCCAACCCCTTCGGCATTATTCCGCCTCGAGATAATCATGGGGGCCTCGGAGATGCGACGTCTGCACAAGATGAGGCGGCGTGTATGATTATCGGTCTCCACAAGCTTCACCACACAATGAAAAGCCCGCTTGCAGCCTCTCATTGTGTGCCAGACAACTGCTCTTCGACGGTTGAACCTGTCTCGCTCCCCAACCCCCGCTTTCCTCCACTAACCCCGAACTCCATGACGGAATCGCGATGCGTCTGCGTGCGCGTGACACAGCCACGGGAGCGCTGACGTCAGATGGGTCTAGCGGTGCTTGCTTCTCGTCCACCCATCCATCCTCAGTCCTTTTGCCCGTTGGGCCGACACGCTGCGCATGACTTGCCGAAAGAACTAGCCGCGCTGGAAACAGGGCCACCCCGCTCCTTTTGTTCACCGGACCACAAACAGGGGGTGGGGGCGGGGAGGGGAAGTGAAGTGAAGTGGGTGAAACGGGGCGGGCAGAGAGTGCCACCCGACACAAAGACCGCGGGTGTGGGGACAGCAGGTGGGGCAGATCTGAGGGTGAGTGGGGGGTGGGGTTTCAACAACATCAGGTGCACGGAGTTACTGGTGTCCCCAGGTCACTTTAACCCGGACAATTAGGTCATAATCTAACCTCTATCTATGGAGATAATGAGGGGGAAATGGGGGGGGGCGTTAGGAGAAGAGGGGTGGTGCATATAAAAAGGAGGAAATAACAAATGCCTCGCTTCACCTGCCTTTGTGTCTTCGATCCTGCGCTTGCTGCACGTACGCACGCTCTCTCGCGCTCTCTCGCGCTCTCTCTCTGTCACAGACACGAGAGAGAATTACGCAATGGGGTGGGGGTGGTAACGATGTTCAGCCTGTTGTCGGCAGCGTGTTGATCTTGCAAGAAAATTGTCGGTGACGATGATGATGGTGTGATTACTATTTCTTCCCACAACTACAAAAGTATTTCTGAGGTTTAAGGAAGAATTGTAGCTTTACCATATTAGGAGATTAAGTGTCCTGCGACTCCAGAAACAAGAGAGAATATGTTGAGAGAAGAGAGAAACAAGAGAGAATATGTAATGTTATGAGGTCTTTGGCCCCATTCGAAAGGATTGATATACAACATATTACAACAAATTGTGTAAAAACATTGCAGGAGAAAGAATATGTTTAGTGTGAATAGTAGCTTTGCTGCTAGATATATAAACCTCCATGCTATCTTATTGCCTGCTGACATTAGTGTCTGTAGTTCAAGTTCTAATGTTCTACAGAAAGGTCTACTGTAATACATATTTGGAATGAACCTTTTTTTTTGTAGATTTATGAAACATAGACAACATAATATAACATGAAATTCCTTCTCATCATTGTTGTGGGAACTTAAAACAAGTCTTACAAATTGTTGAAATTTGACAACATGGCAAAGATTCTCAAGCAAAGTCCACTAGTGCATTTCTGAAGAATCTTTTAACATCTCAGTTGAAATGAATCTCCCTATGTGGCACCGACTTAATTGACAATTAAAAAGCATTCTCGCCAGTGAAATTTATAATTACTCATTTAATAAAAGTGCTGATTACTTCTTGATTTAACCAGGTATTCTAAAACCGTACCTAACGAAAACATCCGCCTAATTTCAGATTGCTGATTTTACTTCCATTGGATTAATATTTTACAGGCTGCCCATGGAAGTCTGCGTTGCTTCATCCTAGTTATTTTTAACCATAATATAGAAAGGGGTAGAGTGCACTTTATCCTTTAGTGGAGATGTTGCTGTGTCTACTATTTTAAGTTTTCTTTCGTTTGTTTCAGCTCATCTCAACATCGCTCATCTTTTTGAGGTGCAGGTGTGTAGCTTACTTTTGTTTTCTTGGCCTGTTTGTCAGTGTGTTCAGATGACAAATGTGATTTTTACATATTGTCGCATGATTGAACTTTCAGACGAGAGAGAGAAAATCTGACATGGTGATAATGTGAAAAAGGAGGGGATTGTGGATAGTCGATCTGATTATCATATCTATGCCATGAAATAAGTGAATTTTTATATCATCTCTTTTCTCATGATGCACGTCGATCTTGCTGAGTGAGAGGGAGAACGAGAAAGCGGTTCCATTCTGTTCTAACACAGGGTTCCCAGGTCCTTGCAAGGTCCTTTTAAGTCCTTTTATATTGAATTTTCGCCGAAAGGCCTTTTAAGTCCTTTTATTTGCCATGCGGTCCTTTCAAATTCTCACACAGGTCCTTACATTTTCTCTGTGACCCTTTTAAGTCCTTTTATCGATAAAATATTACCACAAATTTATTTCCGGAGTCGACTTTGGCGCAAAATACCGACGATTTTTCGCCGCATGTTTGGTCTACACATCTGTACAACACTAGTTGCCCTTCCGTATTCGCAAAAAACACTCTTTTTTCAAAAGGCCTTTAGAAACTTACTCTTTCTTGAACTTTGATCAGCTAGTACTACTGTGCATAGCTCTATTTCTCTCTCTCTTCCCGTTAGAGTGTGTGTGCGAGAGAGAGAGACATGAACTGACTTTTGTATTACACCAAAGAATGGCTTTCATGTTTTGCAATTATTATTACTTAGATTTCTAGAAAACTTGGAACATTAACGGTGTGTTATCAGCACGCTAAGGACACTTTTTAAGTTATCTAATCTAAATATGGCAGACAGGCATCAAAATTAACTCTTTGATTATTTATTACTAGAAATACATATATTTGAGAACATAGAGAAGACCACAGATTCATAAATAATACATCTTTCCGACCACACAAGAGAAAAACTTAAGCATTGATGACTGTCACTTAGGTCCTTACGAATGCATGAAAGGTACTTTTAAGGTCCTTTTTTGGCACCATCCCTGATCCCTGGGAACCCTGTAACATCTTTTAATTCTTTACACATTTATTTCAAAAACGCGGAGCCATGAACCGGACGGTTTTACTATGCCTATTGCTCTGCTTCGTAAATTAAAACCAAGAAAGGAATGTATTTTTTCCTCGCTCGTACACTAGTATTCATGCATCATATTACTCCTAGCAGCGTCTAGTTTATATTTGATAGCAATGGCAACTGACCTACTCAAGTCACGTGACCAAATTGTATCTCTCCGTTTTTGTTTACGTACAACGAGCGCCGAGTGTTGCATTACATGGAACTTCTGTATTTGGCGGTTGAATCTCTACTGAGGTCAGTGGACTGTAGGTCGTGGCCAGATCGACCTGTTGGAATCGGTAAATGGTCGAAACGACCGGTGACTATGAAACATGTATGACTGTTGTTTTAGTGCTGTCCCATCTCACACATCAGTAACTGGGTTGGAGGGCTTATGGTTAAATGCTCATCATTGATGGGAGTTTATTTCTTAACATGCGTGTGTGTGTGTGCAGGGCAAGATTAAGGTCGCTAAGGAAGCCTACGAGAAGTTTCTTGTGCGAGACAACCTGCCAGCTGCGCTGAAGGCCGTGGCCTTGCGTCAACTAGGTGAGTATGGAGATTGTGTCCGCTCCACCTCAGTCCTCATGGCAATGAACTTCCCCGTGACCTCTGCACGCGCTGTGCAGTTGTGTGCGTGACGGAAGTGGAGAGGGTGGGGAGAGATTGCGATCAGTTGTAAGAAATGTGGGAAATTCCATATTTTTCAAAATTGGTGACGTACAGTATGTCTTGTATATTGGTGATAGTTTTACAGTATGTTGGTGACACTAGCTTTCAGATTGGACCACTTTTTTTTTAACTCCCTTCCCTGCTTGCCAAGAGCATTGATTGCCACTGCCAGATTTTCTAGAATTTTATATTTTTTTTTCTTGGCAGCATATTTGTTGGAATTCACTGCAAACAAAACTTCCTTGTGCTACTGGGTTAAGTCTGCTTACAGTCTGATCTTACAGTCTCTCCAGTATGTTATGTTGTTGGGTTTTGTCTGCTAACAGTCTGATCTTACAGTTCCTCCATATTATGTCTTCTTGTTCACATCCACTGCTGTGTTCAACGTTGCTTTTATCTTTGCACACATTCAAGCGAGTCTTCTTAAATTTTTTATAAAGTCTGCGGACTAGTCTTTAAAGATGGAAGTGACTGGAGACTCAATCATCAAGCGGTAGCGAAAAAGCGATTTTATTGATGATTGGTTCTTTGTAAGCAGCCAGAGTAAATCCCTGCCAATTCTGAAATAAGCAGAAGTCTTGACCAGTTTATTCCACTCGTGCACGTCGGTGCCCGCTTATGCACACTATCCCACATCCCTGCCTGTCGACACTTTGACTTAAAAAAAAATAATTACAAAATCTCACTCGTATGCATATAATGTCAATAAAATTCTCAGAGATGCTTATGTTAAAGTTCTTTGTGTGTCTGACCATGTTGAGTTCCCTCTGGTGGATATTGCGACATGTTACATTGCTAGGAGACCGTGGCTGTGAAAAACTGTAGCAGCACCTGCTGGGCAGTGGCCTTCCTCCTCCTGTCACTGCCTGGCGGCTGCTACCCACCGAGGGCGCTTCGTCTTACCAATGTTCGCTCTGCTACCTTGCGCCAGTTTGTTTTTTCGTCCCAACTTTTATACTTTTGGCAACGTGCCATCTCTCATTAATCTCTCTTGCGCCCTTATTTGTCACCATCTTATTAGCTGTCACGTTACAGTCGTGACCATGTTCTTAAATTATGACATTTGACCCACCATTCATTGTTTTGGACATTCTTTCGTACCCCACTGCCTGGTGCCGTTCGGTGCACACGCCATCTCTGTGGGTGACATGTTGAAGATGTATAACTGCGTGTCCACAGCCCTAGAGTGACATTTTCAGAGTGATGTGAAATAATGTTTTTGACAGGCGTCTTGCATGTGTCATCACACTGGTCATGTCGGTCAGAGAAAACTGTTATGCTGCGACAGACTGGCGCTTCAAGAAGTTTGGGAGTACAGAGAGCCTTGCCAGGCGCTCACTCAAAAATTGATAGGATGCCAATTCCATATTGGCGAATTTAGACAATTTTTTATATTGAATGGGAAAAATCCCTGGCGTAATGTACGCAAGGTATATTCTGTCATTTACCAAATAGTTGTCGCCTAGCGGGGATGAGTACCTATCTGTCATGACTGCCAGCGAGGATGTACACCATATTGAATGTTCGCGAACGTAATCCACCATGTCCTTCACCGTGGCATGCTTAGCAACCAACAGACATGGAATTGCTGCTGATCTTTAAACTTGTCATTAAATTCCTTTATTGTTCTTTGATCGTTAAAAGACAAGCATGTTTCGTTACAGAGTTATATTCAGAAGTTTTAACTGTGCTGCCCGACAGAAGTGGACAGACAGGCAGGCAGTTTGTGGCTGAACCAAGGCATACGAAACAAAGTATGCACGCGATGCTGCACATTGCCAGATTTTGTTGGACTTTGGGGGGACAGTAGAAACCTGGAGCGAAAAACTGTTTTTAGAGATGATGAAAGGGCCCTGTGCCACAGGTGCCAACTGACGCCCGTTTGCGTGGTTCTAAAAGTAAGAACATTACAACCCAGATGATGTACTCTATGTCATTCGCCAGTTGGAACGAACTGAAAATGTTTATTATTATTATCCACGCTTTCACTTTGAAGGACATAAGATAAAAGGAAACACGAGCAATAAAAATAGTTCAAAAATTTCAGTTGCCTTTTTTTACGCTATTCATCCTTCCTTTTCGTGGCCGTCTCCTCCATCAGTAGGAGCGGTCCGGTGGCGCAACGGTTAGCGCTGTTAGCGCCTGTCACCAATACAGTGAAGGTTGGGTGCCCAGAGTTCATTTCTCGTCGGTCTTTCTCTGCACGTGGCATCTGTTTACAGGGCTGGCTGCTTGCCGTAATATAGCCTTAGTTGCTGGCACGGCGTAAAACACCAATTCCCCCCCCCCTCCTCCATCAGTATCTCCATCCCACAAAACCTTGAACTGGGCTACCTAGTGTGATGCAGTAGTGTTTAGCCACGATCTGGCTGTCGTGTTATGTGACCTAACGGTATCGAGGTCGCTAGGTAAGTGCATTGCGACCCAGGCGTCTTTTGACCTCAGGTTAGCTCCGCGAGGTCTTTAATCGGATTTCAGCTTGATGTTACCGACATCTGGCTTGGTCTGTGACGGCCTTAATCAGGTTTTGATGTACCTCTACCTACACGTGATCTGATGTTCTGACGGAGGGGTGGGGGTAGTTTACCTTGACCTAAAGCAAGTGCGCTGTCACAACCGAAATCTGAAGTGGTATGTCATGACCTAGGCCGAGTCTTGACATAGGTACATGTCAAAGACGGACAGGGAATGACGAAAGCTGGGTGTTTACATCGCTCGTGGGTTAGGTCAGCTTTGCCGCTCAATAGTTGTGCAATAATAGAAGATTGTATGATGTTCAGCTCATATTTGGGTCCTTGTGGCTGCCAGCAACAAGCGGTGATTATTCGAGCGTGACGCTGTCACTGGGGAATCAGCCGTCGTGTATGGAGTTGTATTGCAGTTCACCCTTTCACCCCAGCAGCTCACCCACTCACCCCCCCTGCAGCTTGCTGCTGTACGGCTTGCGACACATGCTGCGGCCTACATTTGTTACTTCTCGCAGACTTTTTGCACGCCGAAGATACAACAACAACGGGGGTTGATCTACCTCTGGTGCCATGCTCCTTTCGTCATGTGCATCACATGAACAAACACATTGACATCAATGCCGTGCGATATGCTGAGCTAGGCCATGTTGTGGGCATGGAACCTGCTCGTATGCCGCTCGTGATGCACGACGCGGACAGCGGCAGTCGCCTCTGATTTTACTGCTTACTTTCATGTCTGTATTGCCATGTCCATTTCTTAGCACCCTCTTCTTTGTGATCCTTGTTTCTGACCCTCACTCCACATGTTCGAAACTTTCTCCACGCATTCCATGGCTTTTCTCAAGTTGTTTCTACCTCAGGAGCATCTGTCATGATGTTGTCCACAGAACCGTCACGTGACTCTTGTCTCATTGCTTCGTAGTGATGCCACCCTTTGCTTCGTGTGTGTAGGTGTGTTGGGGATGAGGGGAGGTTGGGAGACTAGGATACTGTGTCTGTCCCGTTCGCTTTGTTGTTCTTGGTGTGTGGGGCTGGCGGGGAGGTAAGGGGTGGGTGTGGTTATTATTGCGTTGTGCGGCCTGGTCTCCCATTAAGGGAATTTCCCACTGCTAGTCTGACTGTGTGATCGGGTTTTGATTGGTTAGGGTTTAGTCAGTGCCGGGAATGAAATGTTTCATTTTAGTAAAAGGAGTTCCGGTGTGTGACTGCACTGTAAACAATCTCGACTGAGATGTTGCGCGTACGTGCGCGCTCGCACACACACTGCTGGGGTTTGTATTTACATGATCGGCCAGCGGATGAACGAACTGACCAGAACAGTCGCCACAAATTGCAGCACAGTGGCCCCAGATACAAAAGGTACTCGGAGGCTGTGAATAAAGCGGTCAGTACCCCCCCCCCAAAAAAAAAAAAAAAACTGGTCCAGATCCCAAATAGGAATGTTTGTAGGCAAACCATGGTTCCGGTGACTTGGCCTCGCTTTATGTGACCCAGAATTGTGTGGTTGTTGTCAGTCTCACAAACAGTCCTTGGAGCACTGCTATGCCGTGCTGGACCCACTTTCTTACCTTGTCGCTTTTTTTTTCTTTTTCTTTTTCTTTTTTTTTTTTTTGTGGTACTTTTGAAGGCAGATAGCTCGCTCAAAGGTAAGTTTGAAAAGTCCACCCTCCAACAAACTGCTGGTGGATACTGCCTCGGCGTCAGGACCCCCGTACAGAGGCACAAAGCCAGCTCGTGATTGATTCCAACTATGCAATGGCTTACCTGACTCCTGTCAATGTTGTGGAAAGTAAGACCAAGAGGTACAATCGCAGGTTCCGAAATTGGATGTCCAAAACCTTACTCCCTCCCCACACGCACACCGCCAACGACTACCTGTACCGCCACGTGTAGAGAGGCAGTTCTCGTGTACCTCCTGCGGTACTGAGCTTTACTCCGCATCCCCGAGCCCACACTCGCATACCTCCGCCATCCCACACGCTGGTCTGAGCCAGTGTCATGGTGCATTCCCCGACCCCCGCGACTCCATCTCCACCACACACACCATCTGGGCTCCAAATAGCTGTGGTCAGTGGTCATGTTTCATAGCTCCTGCCAGTTGACTAGCCTACCTGTATAGGCACCGGATATATTTTTTAAAATCGTCTTTGTGTTTGTATGTGTGAGAGGGGGAGAGATTTGTATGTGTGAGAGAGAGAGACTATCATTTGTGTGGAGAATTGATGCTGAAATTTGATCAGAAATCACGATAGAACTCAAATTCTGCATGTTTCTTCTTCTGCGCCGTGGAACATCGTGCGGGCTCCGCCTCCGTGTTCTTGAACCTGTGGCACTTGGCACGCGCCGCACGTCACTGCTGTCAGAGTGCAGGTGACCCCAAAACGCTACCCGCAGCTCGGTGGTGCCCCCCATTGACGCCAGCTGGACCTGCGGCCTCCACAGCCACACAACACTGCTGTAGAGAGGTTTCTGATCGTACTTACCATGTAAACCCACCCGATCATCAACACAAATACTCCAACTCACATTCGGTTGGGAAAACGACCGACGGTTTTGAGAGGGTCGGGGGTTGGTTGAAGGTTCCGACCTTGTGTTGTATGACGGACAATCCCAGATAAACTGATTTTTTTTTCCCCCCGAAACGAGGATCTAGTTTAATCCTTGATTGTGAGAAGTGTTTGGCAGTCATCTACCGACTTTTAACGATGTTACGTACTCGCCGCCCCTCGGGCCTCGCCAGGCTGAGAGACGTGTGTGTGGCTGCGAGTGAAGTCGGTTCTCACGCTGCCAGGCGCTGTGTGTGTGTGGCTCACCGGCCTCGTGGCTGCTATTCTGGGCCGTCGTCAGCAGCAAGGACCCACGCACGTGGCTGCCGGCCAATCGCGTGCCGCGTGTGAGGTCCGCACATGCGCACACGTCGCTGACGTAGGAAGAGGGGCGGGAATATCAACAGCGTACAGCGTTAACGACTTTTTTTTTGTCACGCCTTTCATATATATCTATATACGTGCATGTTTTCCTCCACTTGTTACCGGCAGATAAACGTTCGGTCGTAGTAAACTCTCGACAAACGCCTCTCAGCTCTCGCCGACAGCAGACAAAAGAGTTTCGCTGTTGATGTCGCTCCCCCGACCTCGTGACAAGGTCCGTCTTGGTAGTGACGACGCCAGTGACTGGAAATGAGTAATGGTACTAGTCGGCTTGTTGTGAACAACTAGACCGTCATTACGTGAGTAAGTGGGGAGGGGGACACTCACGGGCTGCTGTGACAGCAACAACTCGTGTGAGATAAGGTTCGTACAGGTGCACCGACTACTGCTCACCTCAAGACGACGGAGTTGGGGAGGATGTCCACCCCCCAGCTGGAGTGTCGCGTTCTAGAACATGGAATTAAGCTGGGAATCAGGTGCCGCCAAGTCAAACCGCTGGGGGAGAGGACCAACTGCGATACCAGTCTAGGTAACTACCAGCACTTTCCTCGTTTTATTTCTGCTTCCGTCTTGTCGGGTGGGTTGCATCATACACGTTTGGCAAAGTGTTTGTCGACTAATCACTGTTCACCATCACATGTCGCACAACAGGATGGCCTCTCCTAACACTGGGAATTACCAGCCTTCCGCCTTCAGTTCTTTCCCCACTTAGCCACTCATTTCTGTCCTCTCTCCCTCTGTGTGTGTGAAAGAGAGAGACTTGTTCTTCACTAGCGCCAGTGAATGAGTCTGGGCTGTCAAGGCTGTCACTGTGCCAGCCGCCGGTGGGTTGTGTAGTGGGTGTGCTGTGGTGTTTCCCCACTTAATTCACTGTTCCTCGTGCCCAGTGTAGCCTTGTTAGAGACGTCAGAGGCGCTCCACCCGAGTAACACAATGTCGGGTGGTGCACGCGGGGGTGTGAAAGGCCGCCCTTTGACAGGCGTCGTGCTCCTATTATCACAGGCGCCGCTGACATCAGTTCTCACATCAACATCTAAGGTGTGATATGGCGCTGCCTGGCACATTCCCCGCCCCCTCTCTTCCACACACACGTGTTCATTGTGTTGATGTTGGCCTGCATCCGCGGTAGTGACTGGAGGCGTCGTCATGTCCGTGCTCATTGCGTTTGTGGTCATCTGTCATCGTATCTATAGTCATTGTGTCTGTAGACATCTAGTCACGGAGCCTGTCGCGTCTTGTCATCACTTTGTACTCAATCTGCGGGGAGGGGTAAGATGATGGGGTTACGTACCTAGCGCTGAATGCCGATCTAGTGATTGGGGTAGGAGGGGATGCTATGTCAGTGACGGCGTCAACTGGTGAACTACCCAGTTAGTGATGGAGTGAGTGAGGGGAGGAGGATGTAGACTACTGTCATAAAGACTTGGTGGGGGTGGGCGAGAAGTTTAGGTGGCGAGAGCAAGTTGCTGGCCACCTGCCAGAAGCAGTTGCTCCACGCGGGGATAAACTCCATCGACGTTATCGGGCCAACCTCGGCCATGAAGGTCGAGCGGCGAGTTGCATGTGGCCCGGCCCTCCACAGCGCCAGGGCACTGGGTCACTGGCAAGCGGCAGGCCGTGGACCACTGACCTGTCGCCACCTTGGACGAGATGACTTTTTATATTGGAGGACAGGAGTAGGGGAGTCAGCAGAAACACTACAAGAGAGCCAGCACCAGTGCAGAAAGGGCGGGGCGGGGAGGGGTGAGTTGGGCCAAGGGTCGGCGTCGGGTGATCTGATTGCGGCACAAGTGCGCATGGCACCCGATGACGTCAGGTGACCTGGTTAGGGTGAGGTCAGACGTAGACGTGATCGGCAATGTTTTTGTCGAGATGTTACACCACAGACCAGTGTGCACGCGGATCAGTTCTGTCTGAGATCAGAGGTCACAGATGACAACTCGGAGATTTGGAGGAGAAAGTGGAAATGTGGGGAGGGGAATGGAATTTTTAAAATACACCATCAGACGCGAAGACAGTATTAAATAATTTTAGTGTTTATATAAGGAAAAGGATGTGTGGCAAATCCGGCCTTGAAGGCTGTAACTTGTGTTTGAGCGATGGTGGCTGTCCGAGACGGGATGGGGGGTCTAGTGTGCATTTCAGCGCGTGCGGGTAGCTGAGTACAAAGATGACCTAGAAATCCTGATGGCATCACCACTGCTGTACCATCTCCGCCCTTGGCAGTCGGTGCTGTCGGGCGCTTACGTCAGCAGACTGGAAATAATGCTTGGAGAAGACGACAGCGGCCACTGTATTGACAAGAGCCAGAGAAGCGACGTCAGCGAAAAGGCGTCAGATGCGGAGCCGGCTTCAGCGCACGTTCGTCACGTGGGCACCTGCAGCCACCCTGATACCCAACCCCCTCCCCCTGCTTTCCCAAACGGCGGGCGTGACGCAAGCTGTGTGTCGGAATGAAGTGCTAATCGATGTGGGGAGCGACAACGGCGTGCGCCGCTCCAGTGCGGTGCCAGATCAACACTTGCGTCACAC
The DNA here is from genome assembly GCF_003073045.1 of Pomacea canaliculata. Taxonomy (NCBI): domain Eukaryota; kingdom Metazoa; phylum Mollusca; class Gastropoda; order Architaenioglossa; family Ampullariidae; genus Pomacea; species Pomacea canaliculata. The sequence goes on from NC_037603.1 coordinate 16,458,320, forward strand.
TTGCAGTCGCCAGAGACATCGCACGCACCTCCAGCAACTACCACTGCAGACTGGGGAATGGTGTGTGTGGGGTGGGGTGGGGGAATCAACTATGCCGGCTGCCTTTGTCGTCTGGCCATTTACCCGCAGGACAGGGGTGGGGGAACTGTACTGAAGGACGTGTCTCTCTGGTCGGCACTATTTAGCTGCTAGCTTCACTGCTCAGTAACACCAAGTCACCTAATGTCTTGCTCATCTTATTTCCTTTCAATTCTCTACGCTCTCCATATTCTGATGCCAGTAACATCAATTGTATCAAGGATTTAGACAAATATTGTCCTTTATACACAGGATTTCATCTTCTTGGATTCATTTCTGAAGAATCTTTTAGAACTGAAGTAGTGTTGGCCAATAGCTGTGTGCTACTTGATGTTGTCCCTGCGGTCAGAACTTGTTTTCCCTGTTAGTATTCTCTTTGGATAAGGAATTTTTTTCCCACAAAAGGTATTTCTTAACCAAATGTCAAATGTTTGATAAGTTGTGTGTGAAGATTATAGAATATCAGTTTGGGGCAAATATTTGGGACATTACAGCTTTTTGTGAACATAATAATAAGATCTAGCAAACTCCAACTCTGTCAATATGATGGGACTTGGGACCTTCAGAGCTTTGATGTTGCCACACTTTACATGGTTAAGATCATCCTTTAGGAGTGTTCTTGCCAGATTAATCAACCCAGGGTGCTGACAAGCCAGATGCAGTCTTAAATGCCACTAATAGACTGTCATCTTTCATCGGTGCACAGAGCACTGTCATCTGCATACACATGTGTACTGCCTTGGGCTGTCATACACTGAAAACAATCCATGTCAGAGGGGCACACAGACCCCTGTGAATGCCATGTAGCTCTGTCCACTACACATAGACTGACAGAGTTGTGGCCTCAGGTAGTCACGCTGGAAGAGAAACCATGAGGCACTGGCCTGTTCTTTTAAAATACCAGAAAATCTTTCTGACAGGAATGATCTCTGGAACCTGAAAAGCATGCTGAAAAGTAGGCAGTGAGCAGAGGCTGGACTGCTGCGTACAGCCATGATCAACAAGAAGAAAGGTCATGTTTTCTTCCAGGGTACTTTGTTACGTGTGCTGTGCCATCAGAACCTTCAGAGTGTTGTTACAAGCAGCACCAACACCAGCTTCCTCCTACAGCTTATCTGCATCTCCATGCAAGTGTGTGTGCATGCGCACCTGGGGAAGAGGGTGCTTTTTGTTTAGAAGTTTTTGAAAATCTCCGGCAGAGCCTGCATCATCAAACCTCTCATTACAGTAGGAGAGAGATTACTACTATCTGTAGTCTAATAGTCATTCAGTCACAGTACTGCAGAAGGTCTAGTGAATGTGGGTGAAAAATGTGGCGACATAAAGATGAGGACACTGAAAGAGCTTTTTAAGGTTTTCTTATACCTGAATCTAATGAACCTTCTCACCCCCAATGTGTCACTAGGTTGGCTGTACCACAACAGTGCAAAGGTCAAAGGGAAGGGTGAGCACGAGCAGCGAGCCATTCACTGTCTGACCAAGTCAGTGGAGCTCGACACCAACAACGGCCAGACATGGTACATGCTAGGCAGGTGAGTTGTACTAGCTTATGGTAAGCTTTCTGTATATCAATCAAAGTTTGAGATACTTGAACCTGCTGTACATATAGTTAATACATGTATGAAAAACACGACCACCATCACCATAGAGCTGTGGGCAGGAGGAAGGAAACTCACTGTTTTTGATGGATAAGCAGGTTGGGGGATGATACTCTCAAAAGAGAGTTTGATTCTGTTACACAGACTAACAAGAAATAGCAGGGCAGCTGATGTTGACCAGTTGAACTTGTGTGCCTTTAATATTTTTAAATGGAAAAAGCTTCGTGATAAAATTGTGGACATAGAAAATTAGATATGCAATAATTCACTTTTAGAACATTTTATACTGCACAAGGCATTTGAAAACATCCCCAAACAATTTTGAAGGTTGAAAAGAAGGGAAATAATGCATGAACGATAGACAAGTGTAGCTGTACTATGACTAATGAGTGAAGAGACTAGTGTGAGTATAGCTGTACTGTGACTAGCGAGTGGTAACTATGAGGTGTTTTGCTCTTAAACAGGTGCTACTCTAGTCAAGGCAAAGTACACGATGCCTTTGTATCATACCGTCAGTCTATTGACAAGTCTGAGGCTAATGCTGATACCTGGTGCTCCATAGGGTCAGTGAGACATCTTTCACTTTTTGTGTGTGTGTGTTGATGTGGAGTGGGCAGTGGTGGAGGTAATACTAAGAAAATAGTTGCTATGCAGTATATGTGTTTGTGGTCTTTTTTTTTTGGGTGGGGGGGGGGGGAGTGATCAACATATTGATACCCATTGGTTCATTGACATAAAGTCAATCAAAATGCAGAAAAAGGTTCAGATTAAAAAATAATCATTTTTCATTTGTCAGCAATGTATGTACAATAATCTGTACATTGATTGTATTAGACTTGCTGTTGTAGATAAGTACAATGAACAGCAGTATGTGCAAAGGATCCTCACTGTCTTTCTACAGAGTGCTGTATCAGCAGCAGAATCAGCCTATGGATGCGCTGCAGGCCTACATCTGCGCTGTGCAGCTGGACAAGAGCCACACAGCCGCATGGACTGACCTGGCTATCCTGTACGAGTCCTGTGACCAGCCCAGTGATGCCTTGGCCTGCTACCTCCATGCTACACATAACAAGGACGATGTGAATGCCAATGTAGCAGCCAAGATCAAGTTCCTTCAGCAGAACCTCAACAACATCCCCATGCAGAACCTTCACAACAAGTGAGTCTTCCTAAGTGTTTGACCTAATAAAGTCTTCCTCTAGATGTTACCTTGAGGAGAAGCATTTAAATGTTCTCAGTTTCGTTAAACTAATTAAGTATTTTGGACTGTATTTTGTTGTATATCATGCACACAATAATCAGAAAAAACATCTTGAAAAGTACACCTTGAAATTTTAGTAAATTTAGTTTATTTACCTCTGCCAGTACAGAAAAAACTGTGAAAATGTGTTGTTTGGGCTTAATGTTTCATTTTAAAGGGGTCCTTTAATAATCCCGGAGCCGCTGTTTCTGAAATCCTAGAAAGTCAAAGAAGGAAGAAGAGACAAACTGCGAAAAACTAAATTAATTTGTTTGAATATTACAGGCCAAGAACACTACCCAGCATAGAAGAGGCCTGGCGTCTGCCCATTCCTGCTGAACTTACATCACGGCAAAACACAAGTGCTCCAGCACAGGTACAGTACAGCTTGATGTTTTTTCTTGAATCTCAGTAAGATCTTTTCTCTGCGTACCCTCTTTACTTTGCTCTGTGCTCTTCTAGCTAGCATTGATGTGAGCCTTTGAGTAGCTTCTCTGTCAAAGAGAGAGCTGAGTTTCCAGAAGATTAGCTAGTTGAAATAAAATTGCGTGTGTCTCTAGTAAACTCAGTAACAGTTTCACAAGTACTATCGAGGCAGTGAGAAGTGTCAGCACTAGTGACAAGATAAACATTAAGTTGGCACAAGTTAACAGGGGTTAGTGATATAAGTGAAATAAGAGGCTGCTTAGATAATTTTCCATGTATTGTGTGAAAAGTGCACATTTTAATCTTCTCACCTGAGATGGAGTCAATAAGCAGTTGCAAAGAGCAGAGCTCAGCTGACCTGTTTTACCAGATGTCATATGTGACATTCTATAAGATTGTAGATTGGCAGGACACAGTCATTTGTCAACATTCTGTTCATTTAAAGACCTACCAATTGGTGACATGCTTTCTTAAAGAAAAAATAGTAGTTGCGATTGTATGACAGCTTTGGTGATGTTTTCAGAATGGCAGCAGCAGTAGCAGTATCTCAGTGCCAGGGTCTATCGGGCAGTCAGGGACAGGCTCACTCTTCACAGAGACTTCTCCCTCAGAGCCAAAGAAGAAAATTCGCAAACGAGTAAGCTGTGTTTCACGTGGAGAAGCAAGAGAGAAGAGCATGTTGGGGGTGACAGTGCAAGAAAGTGCATGAATAAACACACCTGACCATACTGAAATGTTTCTTACCTGTTTCACAGGCATCTGGTAAAGAATCGACAGAGGTGTTGACACTGCCACCCCAGCAGGCACCAGCACCTCAGTCCCTGACACCTCAGCAAATGCAACTTCTCCAATACTTGCTGTCCAACAAAGTGAGTTTCTTGACAAAGTACACCTTGAAATTTCAGCAAATTTATTTGCTTGTGCCAGTACCTCCAAAGACCAGTCTTTTGACAGCTAGGACATACAGTATTGCAACACTGTAATATGGTCACTGTAGTCATAGTCACAGCATCATTGATAAGCCATGCTTGTTGCCATAATTGGAAAGATAAAAGTCAGTAAAAGTCTCCTGGCTGCTGTAACCATTGGCATCTTAAGTTTCACTTACCTGAAACTTGCAGGCAAACCTCAACCAGCAGCAACAGCAGTTGCTGCGCCAGTTGCAGCAGCAGTTTGCAGTGTATCAGCAACACACACAGAGACAGCAACAGCAGCAGCAGGTATGTTTCATTTGTCTCAAGTGATGGTTGGTCAGAACTGTGAGTTGAATTTTTTTTTCAAACTGTTATAAATTTGTGAATTATAAGACAATGGCTTTCTTTGTTGTGATTCACATGTAATGTACCACTTTATTAATAGAAGTGTATATATACCAAATGCTTTTGCAAATCTTCTGTTTCTACAAGACTTGAACAATTAAGACATACTTTGCTTCCTTTCTTGGTCTCAGTATTTAGAAATTACTTTTCTTTATCTTATCCTGTTATGTCAACATTGCAAGTTTAAGGTCCTATACTATTGGCATTGCAAGTTAAGGTCCTGGCCAGATCTTCTGTTGCCATAGTCTTTCTTCCTTTTCACTATTCTTTCATTGCTCCACACTTTATCTTCATGTAGTAGATTCTGATTTCTGTTGCTTTTTATTTGTAGAAATCATTTTTAATAAGCTTATTTGTTACGTGTGGTATGTAGGGAGGAAGTCTGCCATCTGCACCACATTCTCAGTCTTCAGTTACTTCTGTTAACCAAGGTAGGCTGCACCTCATTGGTCAGACAGAACAAGATAAATGTTTGCATACATGTGTGTATTTGAAAGAGAGAGAGGTCTGTGCGTGTACACACCTGTCTGCTGATGCATTGGTAGCTTTTATTAACATACATTTCTCTTCAATCATTTAAGTGCTTTGAGGTTAGGTATTAATATGTTTCTGTTTTAATGTTTGCATACATTTATAATTACGATGATTCAGCAGTCAGGTTTCCTTGTTCTAATGCAGGTATCGGCCACTCATCAGACGTACCTGCAGTCAGAGGACAACCTGCACCGCACTCACAAGCCAGCAGTGTGAGTGGCACCTACCCCCACCACATTCCACCAGCCACCACCACCACTGCCTCAGCTGCCAGTTATTACCCCCCTCCTCCAGCCTACTCAGGTAGCAATACATCATCAGCACTGGGAGGTAGTGAGGCTGCAGTGAAGCGTCCGTTTGTGGGTGGTGATGAACTGAGTGCCTACCTGGCACAGCATGAGGCTTACCTGGCTGAGGACATGCGCAGCCACATGCGCAGTCAGCTATGTACATGGGGGGCTGCATGCATGGGCCGAACAGCCACTGGTCAGCAGTGCAGTGGCGCCACTCCTATGAAGGTACCTAAACTTACTGTAGGTCAGGGAACACCCTCTTCCACTGCCTCTTCTTCATTACATTCCTCTTCCTCTGTTGCCTTGGCAACAGCTCATGGAACATCTCAGGTTTTGCCCTCTGCAATGGCTCACCATGCCAAAAGTGGCAGCACCTCATCGTCATCAAGTGTGGGCATTGGTGGCAGCAAATCTATGACTTTGTCCTCTGTGTGGCCAGATTCTGGCCCTACTCCTGTGTACACTGTGGCTAAAACACGAGAGTGCGGCCTTGTCTTGAAGCGCAGTCACATACCCCCTGTCTCTGATTCATCATCATCTTCATCCTCAACACCCACAACCACTGGCCCTGTGGCATCCACTTCAACCTCAACTACATCTGCAGGTCCCTTGGACTGTGAGCTTGCTCACGAATGCAGCAGCAAACACCAAGAGGCCAAGGCAAAGCGACCAAGAGAACTCAGCATCAAAATGATGGCCCAGGAGATTCTGGATGCATCAAAAGGACTTGGTAAGCTTATTTGCATTAGCCTGTCTTCAGATCGCATGTGGAAGGCTTTTTTTAAGACCTCATCTTTTGAAATTTAGTCTCAACAAAAGATTTATCATTTTAAACAAGGTCAGTTGTTTAAATTTCTTTCATATGCATTAACACTGATATACTTTGCTATTATAGGAGAGGAAAAAATATTAACCACTGTTTTCTGTGTAAAAATGGAGAATCACACAGCAATTCTAAATCCTTTGTCAATAACTTTTTTTTTCCTGTACTGTGAGGCAGAAGTCAAAGATCATGATTTAAAAAATTGATGTGATTTTTTGTTTAAGGTCTTCTGCACAAAAATACCATCAGCATGTTGGGGGATAACCTTCCACCACCTTTTCCTCCAAGTCCACCACATCCACCCTTATCTAAAGATAGCCTCAATCCCCCTACTCCCAGTGTTTATGTAAGTATTTAGCTTCATACTGCACTCTGCTATCCCTTCTGAATCCTCCTGACTATAGACCCCTAGTCTATAGTGAGGGACAATCTTTTTTATTCACTAGCCTAGGTGGCCTTACAGCTCAGCAACGATATGTAAAAATGGTGGTAGTTGAGGGCTGCTAACAATCCTATCAGCAATCTAAATATTATTTAAGCCTTATCTATGGTTGTGCATATGACAGCAGCCATGGTAGTGAGAGGCTTCTTTTATTTATACTGCTATAATAGATATAAAAATAAACAAACATGGTACTCTATATAAGGATATATATTGTGTGGCCCAGGGACTTAAATTTAGTTTACAGAGCATTGTGTAAAGATCATTTAAGGTGTCTAAAAGTAAGTTGTTTTATTAATTTTGTGTGTGTGTGTGGTTTAGCTGGAGAGCAAGAAAGATGCATTTTCTGCTGAACTTCAGCAGTTCTGCCACTCGCAGCCTGTTGTTGTTATTCGGGGCATGGCCGCAGCTCTCAAGCTAGGTAAGCCATTCATCCTGTGCCTGCTTGCAGTCAGTTTACTTGTCAGTAGTAATCTTTCTGGAAAGTAAATGGTTAAAAAATAAAACAATGAACATAATGTTTGAACAACTACAGGATGTTTATTTCAAATTGTGGAAAAGGAAAAGTTTCACAGAAATTTTCAGAATTTATAAACAATGGCTTGATATAATATTGATGCTGGTGTTTGTTTATTTGCCAATTCTCTGGTATAGATGAACGGGAAATATGTAGGCTAAAGCTATGACACTATTGTTAACTTTGTGTGCACTCAAAAAGTCATCTGTTGACTATAATATAGAAACAGAGATGAAAGCTAAAAATAACACTCCAGTGATCATACACTGATCCCAACGCAGAATCAGCTAAAATTAACACTTTGATGTTTCAGACCTTGGCCTCTTTTCTACAAAAACTTTGGTGGAGGCCAACCCTGATCATGAAGTGGAGGTCAGGACACAGGTAAGGAATGAAAAAAAAATGGAAAATTTATGTTTACCAGAATGTTTCATTGTTGTACAAAATGAGATGCATTAATTACTAGTTTCTTGAATTGGAGTTTCATTTTTTTTTTCTTATGGTTTTTCAGAAACAGCAGGCACCAGACGAAAACCTTGACAACAATGGCCGTCCACAGTGGCCATGTTTTAGTAGTCGTGGAAAAAGTTCCGTTACCAGATATGCTCAGTATCAAGCCACATCTTTTCAAGAGAGTCTTAAGGTATGCTATTGTGGATACTGGACTACCTCCCTGTTACATCAGTTCGGCCACTTACTAAAGTTGCAACTAAAGAAAGTAATTTTCCCTGATATGTATCTTAGTCAGTTTTTGTAAAATATAAGTTACCAGAAACAGTACAACTGTTGGTTACACAGCTCCTGAAAATATAAACTTCTGTGAAAAATATTTCTGCAAAATTGACATGGAAGACATAAAAATTTCTCTTGTAACGTAACTTTTCTTTTTGTAAAACACTTAGATTTCAGTTCTTGGCATCAATAAACATTGTAGGGACAATCCATAGTCCAGAGAAGTAATAGATAAGCTTTGAATGCTTGATATGCTCTGAAATTATGTTGCACATAAGAACAGCATCATGCAGTGAGCCTGACACTGTAGAAACGAACTAGAGGAAAGAATCTGGTTTTCACCTCTATACATATGTGCAGGAGGAACAGGAGAAAGCCAGGGGCAATCAGAAGCCTGAGAAAGAGTCTGACAGCGATTCCAATTCCTCTAACACTTCAAAAAGGTGAGTTGTTTTCAAGAAAGATTACAATCCTTCTTACCAGAGATACAGTGGGCTTACTAATATGACATAATTGTCAATAGTGGAAATGAGAAGTTTTTTTGTTTTTTTTTTTTTATTTGAGGGGTGAATGCATGCTTTCAAAAGGAATAGAAGTGATGTAAATAGACACAAGTAATTAGCATTGTGTGTGTGGGTTCTTCTTGTTCATAATTGCCTCTAGTGGAACATAGGGGTGCACGGGGGTTACTTTTGGAAAATAAGTGAAAAAGAATTTGAATAAGGGTGGAAAAGGTAAAATTTTTTAAAATCTGTTTTAACAAAAATTAACTTGTTGTGATAAAACCATAATCACTACTAACATGGGATCCCCAATCTTCGTTACAGAAAGAAGCCCAAGATGATCAGGTTTGGCACAAATGTGGATTTGTCAGACAACGATCGGTGGAAGAACCAACTGGCAGAACTGACTAAACTCCCAGCATTCACTCGCGTAGTGTCAGGCAGCAACATGCTAAGTCATGTGGGCCACAAGATCCTGGGCATGAACACTGTGCAGCTGTACATGAAAGTGCCAGGCTCTCGCACGCCAGGTAGCTCACATCTCTTCACTTGAAAAATAAATATCTGAAACAAAAGTGCTTGCTGAAATTCCAATATAATATAAAGATGAAAATTTTGTTTACTTTTTTCTTCCTGCATCATTATAAATTTAGTGACAATGTGTTGACAGGTCATCAGGAGAACAACAACTTTTGCTCTGTCAACATCAACATCGGACCAGGGGATTGCGAGTGGTTTGCTGTGCCTGATGCTTACTGGGGAATCATTGATAATCTGTGCGAAAAGTGAGAGCTGCTGCATTTCTCAGTCTCAAACAACTTCTCTCTGTGTTCACACCATGTCTGTCCTCTCACAGCATGTCCCAGTTGCACTGTTTCTCTCTTACTCAAGCTGTTTTTTTCCAATTAACTGGTTTTTTTTTTTTTTTCAAAATGAAAGCTTGGAAATAGTAGTATATATTGGATGTGATCAGCTTGGATTATTGAATGTTGGTTAGATGCTGTGTAAATACTCCAGTCACCCTTGTAAAATGTTTAATCAAGGCCAAGCTTCTTGTATAATCAAGTCTACTTTGTGTCTAGGAATGGTGTTGACTATTTGACTGGTTCTTGGTGGCCGGTGCTGGAGGACTTGTATGAACACAACGTGCCAGTGTATCGTTTCATCCAAAAGCCAGGTGACCTGGTGTGGATCGGTGCTGGCACAGTTCACTGGGTGCAGGCTATTGTAAGTAGTTTGTTTTGGGGTTTGTTTTTTTTTAAAAAAAAGGCACTAACCTTTGTTCAGTAACTTGTGTTTGCTTAATATTGTAATTGTTGGTGTTTTGTGATCGAAAATAATATTGAATGCAAATTCTCTTGATAAGTTGCAATGTCATGTTAATAATGAGTGTAAATAGCTGTTTAATGTTAAATATTTTACTAAGTTTGAATGTAAAAAGTGAACTAGACTTCAAGCCAAGACTTGCAAGAATAGCTTGTCAAGCTGAAAGTCTGATTTTTTTGGTACTGTCTTTAATTAGCCACCTGTGTAAAATACACATTGAACCTTGATAGATAACATGAAAGACTGAATGTTGGTGAAAATTTTGCAAGAAGCAGGGATGACCTGAATTGTAAATGTCCTGTACTTGTGCAGGGCTGGTGCAATAACATAGCCTGGAATGTGGGGCCCTTGACTTACAACCAGTACAAGCTAGCCATTGAACGTTATGAGTGGAACAAGCTCAAGGTGTACAAATCTATTGTTCCTATGGTGCACTTGTCTTGGAACATTGCCAGAAATATACGCATCAGTGACTCAATGTTGTATGATCAGATCAAGTGAGTATGACAGAACTTTGGTCATCCAAGAAATAGGATTTGTTTTGGCATGCTAACTTCATTTATTTATCCCTATCTTCTCTAGTATCAGATACTATGATCATGTACAAAACAGTCCAGATGATGATCCTTCACAAACTTTGGACCTAGGTGATACATAAGGCGTCCTCTAAAAACTTCCATTTTTGTCTGTCAGCGGAGTGTTAGAGATCCATTGGGGGCTGACAAAAAGTTTGTCTAGAATAGCTAATATCAGTTAACTTGCCCTTCCTTTAGCACTGACAGAAAGTTTTCTTCACAGGTTTGTTCTGATGAGATCATTACGTCAGATCCGCATGACCCTTGACCTTGTGGAGGATCTAGGAAAGGAGATCAAGTTTCAGGGTCGTGTGGAGAATGAAGATGCATACTACTGTGAAGACTGTGAGGTGAGAGTCCTCCTATTTTAACTAAAAGAGAATGTGGCGTTGACAATCAGTAAATTGCCTTGGTATTCACTAAATTCATTTAGTTACAAAAAAAAAGATACAAATAAAGTATCAATACTGGGACTAATCAAAATTAAAAATTTGTAAAAATCAAGTTAGAAAAAAGGATAAATGTGTACAACATGCATGCATAATACTAATACAGAATACAGTATGCATGTACAGCATTGTCAGTGGTCATAAAGAGATGTGAATGGACTGACCTGCTCCCATATCAGCAGTGTAGACATTGACATCTAAATGTTTGTGATGATGAGGGGATTTATAGATAGGTCAGATGGCAAATCATTATTATATGTTGCTGTCCCATCAGAGAAAAAAGCTGTCAGAAATATTTAAATTTATTTACATTTTATTTACAGATGGAAACCTTCTGCTTGATGTTTCTGAAGAGAAAAGATGAACAGTTTTTGGTATTTTGTCAAAACTGCGCCTTGAAGATGTCCGGCAAGCTTGACAATTTTATTGTATTGATGCAGTACAAGTTGTCAGAGCTGATTGATCTCTATGATAACTTCATTATGTACCAGGTGCGTACTGCATGATGATCCCTAACCTACTGATCACTTCAGCACGAGCATGTATACACAGGAACATTTTTGCTAGTATATTTTTGTAGTGACATTGAGTGACAGCTATAATGGCTGATATCTAATCCATTTTTTTTTCATAAACATGCAGTAAAGAGCAGAACCAATGAAATAGCAAACACTATAATGTGATCAAGATACAAAAGCAGCAAGTAGCAGAAAACTGCTATTGGATCAGAGAAATATTTAAGAGCTTTTGTGCAGGTCTAGGGGTATGAAGGGTACATTGATGATAAAGAAATGCATGTTGATATATTCCACACACACAATTATGGAAAACTGATGATGTTGCAGCCTCAACCTCACAGTTACCTCCTCAGTTCATGATGTCAATCTGTCAAGCATGCCTTTGTGACACGGGACCACTGGAGGTGGTCTCCCCTGTCAGCTGACCAGCTGACCTTTGCAAAGTGAAGGGATATCAGCATTTACAGCAGACATGGAGGAGCACATCCTTTACCCTGATCATGCTCATTCTCACAGCCTGGACACTTGTTTGCTTTTCATTTGTGCAGTTAGTACACTGGAGTTATTTACACAGACTGTCAAAAGTCAAAAGTCGGTGAAGATATTGTTAGACTTGGTGTGATATTTTGGTCAGCGCCTTCATATGGCAGACAAACACAGCATTCACTGCAAAAACATTTGTTTGCTACTCTGAAGAACTGTGCCTGTAGACTTTAACCTTAATTATTTGATTTGAGAATATTTCTGTGGTCTCAGATCAGGGCAAAGTTCCAATCAAACTTCATTCCAATGTGATATTGCGAGTCATCAGCACATATATAATATAAGTGTGATATGCGACTTATTCCATCAGCATATATCTGTTAAAACTATGGCAGCTTCTACCTCCACCAGCTGAAGAGATGCTCACTTGTTTTACCACCAGCAGAAAGTGGACCGTTTCTGCATTTGTGTCTTAAATGGTCAGCTTCCAATGTCATCAGGAACAAACTGCTTAATTTTATCTTCAGTATTTTCATCTGTTGCCTTCACCAACATTTACAGTTTCCATCAGGTGAAGAATGTGGCTTACGGTACCCAAAGATTCAACTGTACACCTTGGCGTCAGCTCAATGCCTTGAGTCACCTTGCCAGCAGAATAATAAGCCAAACTCTGCCTTACATCGATGCAGCCACCGAATTAACATCAGCACTGAAGAAGAAATGGCATCATCCAGTCGCTGTATTATTTATTGTCATTCATGTCGACAAGTTTGTCACTGTGAACCTCACAAGCTACAGCATCATGCTTAACGATGTGCAGCAACGCATGGCCAGTACTGGCGCATCTATGCAACGGGACATAACTGCCAATATCATCGCATTTTAAAAAAATTTTTGGATTTTATTTTGTGCCGCTGTTGGCCAGTGAAGATCGTAAACATCATGAACATTATCACATACCATTGTAATGAATGTACCAGGGGTCAGGACGAAATCATGGAGTGTTTGATTCTCTGCCTCAGATTCTGAATTTAGTGAAGATATTTAAAGCCACTTAGATTATTTTCAGTTTTATCAATGGTGAAATGGCAGCAATAAAAAGGGTTTTTTCTCCCCTCTTATATAGGGGGGAAAGAGATTTACTCTGCAGACAATTTCTTTTTTTCAATACCCTGCTCGTGAGAAGAGAGGTGGAGAGAGTAAGTCAACTGAAAATCAAGAGATATGAAACTAAAAGAAAAACCACACAAAAGACCATGTTGATTTTTTGTGCCTCTTTATCTGAAAAGTGTTTGGATCCAGGGTGTAGTGCATGTAATTTTCTCTTCTGTCTCATGGCAGCCATAAAATTAACTTATTGGATAATCACAACCATTTCATCCTTTACATCATATCTTTAAAAAACTATTAATTCTTTTTCCTTCCCCCTTGCAGGTTTGCACTTGTAAGTTAAATGGTAATCTGTATATGCTTGACTTTGGAAAACAAAATGTGCATTTTCACTCTTCTTTTGTGGTACAGACTTGGTTTCAACTCTGACTGTGATTTCAAAAGCATGATATCAATAAACTAAAAGTGTATGTCAGGAATCAGGTGACAGTGTGATTAGAATGGAAGGGGTTTTCAAGCAAACCAGATGTAGTGGGTGGGGGGAGCCTGTCACCTTGGTGAAGATATGTGTAACAAAAGAAGGATCAGAGTTCAGCGCAAAATGGCTCAAGGCTCTAGTTTAGGTCTTTGAAAACCCACCTCATTTAACATCGAAACAATTTATGATTGTATGTTTCATGTGAAAATTTTCTATTTATAGACAGTAATAAAGACTGATGTAAAACAATGTTTTCAAATTAGTACAATGTTTTTACATTTTTGATACTGAATGTTGGACTGAACTGCTAAAGACACTTTTTTTCAGTGTCTTCACACTCACTGTTTTGTCACTGTGAAAGATAGTCACCAAGGCATGGCATAAACCCACAAGAGTTTGTATCTAGCCTTGCAGACTCAAATAGAACTATTTTCCTACAAGAAGAAAAGGATTTAGTAGCTAGTTTGTGACATTGATGATTGCCAGTTTGGTACTTTTTTTATGGTGACACAAATACTGGAAGTACCTGTGTGTGTTGCTCCTGACTGGAAAAGACATCATCAGATAATTGTCGCCAGAGTTTTAGCAGGTTCATGGGTGTGTTTAGTCTTCAGTGGTTCAGAAGGTAAATTTGTGATCTGATTTTGTATCAACAATAACTAAAAATTACAGAGCACATAATCATGCCTATATGAGGATGCTGTGAGCACTTGACACAAAGCCTAGCTAGTTCTGTTAGAAGGAATGGAAAGGGGGCAAATGAGGCTGATTTCATCAAGTATGCTATGCCTAGGAGTAGTGCTCATGGAAAAAGTATTTATAATGCACAATTAAAATGTTACTCATCTGTGTGGTGAGTTGCATTTATCTCTGTAGATGTCATCCAACTTTGTTGTCAACCTCATTTGTATTAAGACGTGTAAGATTTCTACCATAGTGTATCGGGTCCATGACCCAATGCAGGTGCTATGTTACTCTTGGTGCCCTGTGGTTCCGGCTGTGACATGACAGAAAATAGTTTAGGTTTTGGTTCCAAGGAGTCAGCAAACTGGTTAAAATGATAATGTGATAACAGATGGTGAAATGATGCCTGTGATGGGAGTAATACTCATGAGTTTGACAATACTTGTGAGCTGTTAGGCTGTTCTCCTCATGCACACAGCCCCAGGTCTTGTTCATGAAGATAAGCTAGCTGTATGGAACATAAGCTTGAGTCTTAATCATACAGACATTGACAACTAGAGTACACAGAACATAGAGCTTGGGTAAAGAAACGGAGAGCCTTGGTATTGATCATAAAAAAAAGGAGGCAAGAGTTGGAAATCAGGAATGGACTTTAACAATCTCACTTGGCAGATGAAAGTCCTACAGGTGGAACTTGATAATCTTGCATGATGTCCCAAAGATGGCTGAGAGTTGTTCCCTTCTACTGGCTGGATGAAGAAAAAGTTTGTTGAAATCTGTGGGCTTACAATCTCCACATTTTGGCCAGGCCAGGCTCGTTGCTGTGGACCTCTTCATATTTCGAAAGCCATTATGTTAAGGATTTCTTGGCTGTCACCATAGAGTAACTGGAAAGACATTATCTGTTGCTTGTCCAAACTGGAAATAGAAATTGTGGAAGTTTGTCAGTTTCTATTTATTTATCCCATCCCTTTTGTGGGACCCAGCATTGATTCTACATCAAGAAATTCCACGAAACTGATCTCAGTAAAACTGCTTTTCACTTGCTTCACGTGTCATCGTTTGTATTTCGTGTACCTGTAATAGGTTACTATATAAAGCTGTGGACTGTTAATTGAATCAAGCAATCTTGCTGTCATCATGTTGTAATTATTATAATCATGTGAACAGAGACATCACCTATGCTGATTATCTCATTTTTCCATATTCGGGACGTTTCATGATTAGAATATTTCAGCATAAAAATTGTCTAGATAACTTGAACTTATGATAAATAATCATTCAGCAAGGAGGAAGGACATTGACATAGCGCACAGTGATAATGCACACCAAACAAGGTTGTGGTGGAAGCAGAAAATGGTAGGTTGCTTTTGACAGCACACCGATGGAGTCTGTCTTCATAGCTTGCCTCTGTTCACAAAATGTTTTTTTTTTTTCCAGTGGGGAGGGAGTATTTGCTTTTCTTCCCCACTACTGATTACATAACTTGAATGTTTGTGTCTCTACTCTCTGATAACTGATCTTGTGCTGTTTGTTATTGGATGCATATTTTTGTTCCCATGTTTACTGACTCGTGTATATATGTATATATAACGTGTATATATGTGCAGTCTACTCTGTACCAAAGTGTTCTGTCATAGTGTGTGGAGTGTGTAGCATACCACTGTAGTTGGAAGAGCCGAGTTTTATGAAAGAAAACATTTAGAGAGTGATTAGCGTGTGTGTGGAGCAAGAGAAAGTTTAAATGTTCCGAGAGGAAGGTGGATGAATTGAAGAGGTTTTCAGATGAAAAAAAGGTACTTCCTTCATGGCTGCAGTAATAATAAAGTATATTTTATATTGTTTTGCGTAAAAGTCCTGAAGAACATAGCATCTTCTGGTGATGTCAGATGTCCACAGAGAACAGATTTGTTACAATGTTTGCAGTCATGTGGGTAAAAAGTTTATGTATTTGTTAAGAACATTACATGTTTGTTGTGGCTGCAGTACTGTTTGTGAATGGTAAATTGGCTCCGTTGTAGTCACTAGGGCTGCAGAAGAGGGGTGCGTGTGTGGAAGTGTGCAGAAACATACTAACTAGTTGGTATCGCAGGAGAGGTTCCCTAGAAGTCCCCTGCTAAGATTTTGTGGGTATGAACAGAAGAGGCAGTGACGCGATGTACATAGAGCCAAGTCTGGACCTGGGTCAACAGCCCATGGTTCCGTGATGTGAGCTTGGCTTCCCAGGCAGTGATGTGCTGTACATAATGCTTAGGTTTTGTGTGCACAGAATAGATCGATCTTTCATGTACCCTTGTATTTTGTCTTCTTTTTTTTTCCCCCTTGTATGCGAGTTATTTCCTCAGATCTACCTCTCTGCCAATAAAATTCATCCTTCGGTTATATCACTTTTGTTTAGTTTCTTTGTGCCGTGAGTCTTGTATGTACACAGAACCAGTACGTTTCACAGTCTGATTTTTTTTTTTTTTTTTTGCTTGTGAGAAAGTGATTTTTCTGTAATGATGCCTTATTTTATGTGTGTGTGTTTGCGTGGTTGATTTTTTTTTTTTTAAACAGAGAGCAGGGGGATTGAATAAAAATGAGGCTGTGTGGAGAAACCTGGCTCCAACATTTTACTTACAAGATGTATCACACAATTTTTTTAGTACAAAAGTTGAAGGAATATTAAGTTAAAACCTTGATGTTTTCTGTTTTTCTCAAGGGGATTGAATGGGGATTTTTTCTATAACTTGATTTGAGTATTGTTTTACTCGATGTTAATGTTTTATAAGTTTTGGTAATGTAAGATGGCAGGATTGAAATCTTGCTAAAATCCCTGTATTATGCTCTCAGATTTTTCAAGAAAAGATTATCTGACCCACAGTAGTGGAAGAGGTGATAGGTGATGGTAAATAATGAACCAATTTAAACGATTTTTGTATGGTGGATTGCCTGTAACCAATATTATGGCATGTTTTACTACCTGTGCCATCATTATATTGGCTCAGGTGATACTTTTTTCCCCAATGCCATTATTGCATTCAGTCACAGTGGTTTTTGTTTGTTTTTTGTGGGTAGGGGGGGTCAACATCATCTCTAAATCTTATTATTTTATGTGGTTAGGTTGTCGCCCTGACGAGATGTCCATTCTGTTGTGGCCAATAAAAATTTATCTTTCTCAGAACAAACCTTAGTTTTTTTTTTTAATTGATGAGCATATGTTTGAAAGTATGTGACTTTGCGCGTGATTGTATGTTGAAACAGTTAAAGCGAGAAAAAAATGATTATTTGTTGCTGGTAACCAAAAATGTCGTTAAAAACGGAATACAAGGCAGCGGTCGGCACGCTATGATGATGATGATGTCGATTTGTAATGCGCAGGTATCCATTCAGAAGAATGCTCATTGCGCAGAAAAAACAAA
Organism: Pomacea canaliculata; assembly: GCF_003073045.1. NCBI lineage: Eukaryota > Metazoa > Mollusca > Gastropoda > Architaenioglossa > Ampullariidae > Pomacea > Pomacea canaliculata. The sequence continues at coordinate 16,475,849 of NC_037603.1, forward strand.
AGAAGAAAAAGTAAAGCGAACAAATATATAAAACACCAGGAAAGTAAAAAATATAGACAGAAGTGTTTGAAAGAGATGGGTCTTCAGTCTTTTGCGAAACGTGGTTGGTGAAAATGTTCAAGCGCATCCAAAATGAGATCGTAACCTCTTAACCTGTATATCACTAACACATCATGCACGTACGACGTGGGGATATGGGGAATAAGTGTTTTACACCGAGCTAGCCTTGTCAACAGATGCCATATGCAAAGAAAGAACACTAGATGGCGCTGTCACCACCACAGTGAAGTTTGGTTGTCCTGGGTTCAGCTCTCGCCTCGGGCACTCTGTTCTGTCTGTGTATGTGGAATCTGTTTACAGGCCTGACTGCCTTGCCGTGGTATCACGGATATTAATTAGTTCGTGGTGATGCAGCCTTAGTTGCTGGCTCGGCGTCAAATACCAAGTACCACCACCATCACCATCACCAGCACCGGACCGCCCACGGAGGGAACAGAACAAATGCACGTCGTCAAAAAACGACGTCACAAACTAATGACGCACACTGTCTGTCGTTTGAATCACGTGGTCAAAGAGAGGCTTTGTGTTTGACGCCGCGCCAGCAAATGGAGGCACAACCACGAAAATCTAAGAAATGAGAATGTCATCTTGGTTTTGTTACGCCGCCTTCTTGTCAGCAACCTGCGCAGACGGTAGGTTTCATCCGCATTTTGTCCGCGAATCCTAATAAAATGAGACAAACAGAATTACTGTCACTGGAAATAGCAAAAATATCAGTAAACAACACCCATTACCTTCAGAATAATGTCAGGTAATCAATCACCTGACGTGCGACAAACAAGCTAGTGACCGGTGTTTACTGCCTCTCTGTAAGTCCCTCCTGCAACAAGACAAATTCAACAAATGCATCTTCATTGATAAAATACTAACGGGTAAACTGTCCTCCAATATAACTCGAACTCCTCTAACACTTAATATTCCCTTTCCTAGAATAGACATTTTCAAATCAAGTCTGAAATACTCAGGGAGTGTGCTGTGAAATAGCCTCCCTCTTCATCTAAGCAATTGAACTCCCTGAACTGCTTTCGACGGCAGTTACTAAAATACATATACGTATACTAGAATGTAGGGAATTTGATGACGCCTCCTCCAACAAAGATTCCTAAACCATAAAACATTACAGATACTTCCCAACTCCAGGACCCTTGTAAATATCTGCTTTAATCCCTACTTGTGTACATATTCACCTTCCACTCTCTTTTAATATCATACTGTATGTTTATTACTATTTATTCTTTTTGTACTTAATTACTTAGATTATTATTCCCCCATAAAGGGCGAGGGCTAAATGGAAAAAAACATGTTATCATGCACGAACACTAAAAAATAAAGAAAAAGGAAGCCATACATTTATATTATCATTTCGTTCTTTAGTCTAAACAGCCAGACACCAACTTCATCTCTACAACAAATCGGTGGAACTGACATCGAAGCGATTTAAAAAGTGAATCCATTTAAAAAAAAACAAAAAAACAAAAAAACACGCAAATAAGAAAACGAAAGAGCCCATCATTGCTTTGCAGACACTGTCGGACAGTGGAGGCAACTGATGAGTAGTGTTCACAAACAAAACGAATGTCGCTTATGTCGGATGTCTACAGCAGGACTTTCTAATCAAATCAAATCAAAATCAAAACAGACTTTATTGTCTGTCTAGGAGACCCAGGACAGAAATTTGTCTTCGCCTTCAAAGTGTTTAGACCAGTGGTTCTTAACCGGGGTTCGATCGAACCCTAGGGGTTCGGTGAGTCGGTCTCAGGGGTTCGGCGGAGCCTCCGCCACGGAGGTCAAGACACACCCGCAATTCGTGATGACACTAAAGAAGGGTTCGGTGAATGTGCATATGAAACTTGTGGGTTCGGTACCTCAAACAAGGTTAAGAACCACTGGTTTAGAGTCTCTTGTATCTTTGCCACAAAACGTTTCTTGCCTTTTGAAGTTTAATTGAAGAGCCTCACGTCTCTTCATATTTGACGTTTTATTTACGTCGTGCGTTTTTGGCAGAGGCGACGTTGCAGTTGTCTGACACCACCACGTTCGTCTTCAGCCCGGAAGTCGGAGCCAGTGAGCTTGGCGACGACCTTGTGGATGTGTCTGCTATCGTCCCTTCTGGTCAGTGAAGATGACATCGCTGACGACTTCACATTATGTCACCGAGGGGTATGGGGCGGGAGGAAATACATCACACCCTTAAAGTAACGCATGCTCTATACCAGGGGTGGGCAATTAATTTTCCCAAGGGGCCGCATGAGAAATTGTGATGGTTTTAGAGGGCCGGACTAATATAGTTAACTCAGTTTTCCCCAATACTGTATATATATATACTGGCGGGCGCTCCAGCGGGCGGGCCGGTCAGAGACAGGAGGCGGGCCGAATGCGGCCCGCGGGCCGGCCTTTGCCCAGGTCTGCTCTATATAGTTGCTAGATTTGCAATCTTTTTGAATAATGTGACACGTTCTGGTGACAAAGATAAAACGGCCATATTTTGTAACACATGTGTCTACTATTAACCTCGGGACATTTTGTTGTGCAGATCCGGGAGATGCCCAGGACAGTCGTCATGGCAACCAGTCTCTCCGCTCTGCCCGCTCGGCTCTTAATGATAACAAGCACCGTGAGTTCCAGACTCAATGTCATCAGCTGACTAGACTGTAAAGAGCATTTGCTGGTGGCTGTCTTGCCCATGGCAAACAGAAGACAGATGGTTGTTGAGCGAGAATCGAGCTTGTTGTTACTGTGGCGCCATCTTGAACCTGTCCGCCACCAGTCGCTGTGGTGATGTTGGTGTATTCCAACAGACCTCTGCAGTAGAATTATTCTTTGCTTTGTGCCGTTTTGTTCGTGAGCCTCTCACGGATTCATACACATATGCACGAATGGATGTATGCACGTACCACTCAACTTTTCCACAAATAAACAAACATGATTAATTATTTAACACGCTTTCCCCATAGCCAAGAATGAGCGTGAGTCAGTGTGCGTTGATCTGAACGCCATGTTGGCGAGTTGAGGCCAACCCTGACGTCACTGTGCCATTGTGTGCAGGTCACTCTGGCGTTGCGTGTCTCGAAAGGCAAGAAAAGTTCAAGATGTTATCCAAGAACCGACCGCTGCAAATGGTCTTAATAGTGGAAGAGGGCGAGGAAGCCAGAATGTCCTGTCACTTTTGGTTTGTGGTATGGATGTGTGTGTGATGACTCACGTTTAATAAAGTATACTACTAAACCTTCAGATAAGGAGAAAATAGAATTTACCAGCGTGAAAATCCCCATGTAACGTGTGGCGTTAAGAAAGTCGTTACCATGGTTACTGGTCTACTCGACAACTTTCACCGACTGGGATAAGGAACCTTCTGGTATTATTAGTTCCGTAAATAGATTAAATGATGAGGCAAGTCTCTAGGTGGATGTTGACAAAATGACAAAACATCAACCATTAGGCTTCCTGTAGCTGAAGGCTGTGCTGTGCTGAAAGCTTGGCGTTGGTGATGTGAGCAGCGAGGACAGCGACAACGTCACCGAGACCAGGCGGTGGGACGCGCTAGAAATGGCTCGAGGGAGGCCGCTGTCGCAGTCGAGGGTGGGGCTGGCCTCGCCAATACTCTGGTACAGCATCGCTCACTATGGGCACGGGACTGGCTACCGACTGACCGAGGTGGAGCCAAGCATGCACGACGACGACAGGATGAACCGGATCTACATTAGTACCGGGCACACGCTCATCATTGAACGTACGAAAGCAAGTAAGACGATCAAACCGCTTGTACAAGCCATATAATTATCATACTTGGCGACTCTCTTCATTACGACGATCAACATGACTGATTTAGGACGAGGGCTGGCGGAATGTCAACAAATGACAACACACACACACGCACCGGTACTTGCATCTTGCTTTCGCTTACCAACGACTTTCTGGTTACAGCATTTATATTTATTTAAAAAGTGACAGGTAAATCCCTTTACTGCTGACAGAATTCATGAGGTCCGAGGTGATGTGCGCTCGTCTATGTTTCCCAAGAGAAGCCATGTAGGTCTGTTTCAAGTGGAACTAAGGTGGAAGAACTAGGGGAAGGGGAAGGTTCTGTTTTAATAAGATCCGATACATCTCGGTTCAGTGGGTTTTTTTCGCTTGAATTACTTATGCTAGAAATCTTGGAGACCTCATGCATATAAAAAGTAGTCGAAGCTGATGAGGTGTAGGTAAGGTGCTGCGTATACATGTACTTCAGTAGCAGTGAGCAGCCTTTGCTCGTTGCCTAGGTGATGCGGGCACATACTTCTGCCGTGACACGACCGTGCACGACCGCCACATCAAACCCATCGTCATGCATGACGACATCCAGCAACTGCTGACTGCAGAGGGCACTTTCCGCTTTCTCATTCACTTGGACGGTGAGACGCTTGATGTTGTGTGTGACTTTGTCCGTTTATTGCTACTTCTCTACTCGTCTTCCTTTTTGCAAAATCACGATACTCTCATTCTTTTTTATTTGGTTCCTCTTTGCGTTTTCTGTATTTGTCTTTTATTCGTCATCATCTCTGTTGTTTATCCTTCCGTCTTTTATATGTTGTTTGTTTGTTATTCTTTCCCTCGTATGTTGTCCAGGTCTCGTTCTTGTTCCTAATTGCTAAGATCAGGCTCCTTGAGTGTGAGTTTGCACTATGTAAATCTTGCGTTATGATTATTATTGTAAGCAGCAGTAAGGAACAGTGATCGCTCACATTCAGAAGTTTCTTTGTCAATGTTCACTTGGGCTTCACCAGTAAGTAAATCTTTGTTTTGAGATTAATTTCTGTCTGACATAAGGAGCAGAGCAAAGCTTAGCTAAATAATTTCAATGCATGCTAAATGTTCGTTTCTTTGAAATACGTTTTCGGAAACTGAAGTAAACTTTGTATGATATTTCAGTTCTGAAGACGGCTCACATTCCTGTGAAAGAAGGTGAGTCAGGTCATAAGAAGAGACACGACAGAAATGGTCAAATTCAAGTCTCTGTTTGCTTATCGCTGTAGCCATCTGCTGACGACAAAACTTCTGTATGGCGCAACTCTGATGTTAGTAACGGAAAGGCTTGAATGCTGTATCACTGATGTGAAGTCTTGAATGACCAGCAGTAAACTGAAAGTGAATGACGACAATAACTGCTTTTTCGTCCCTAGTTCTATCAAATCATGTCCCTTTGTAACGTTTTGTGAAGAGTGTGTTATGAATGTATGGGAGCGTGAGTAAACATCTGCATTTAAAACTCGCTCGCGGCACTCTTCTACTTTTTTCATTCAAAAAGGTCCTGCCGACAGTTAACACATTTAATGTCTAACACAAAAGAAATGGAATGGTGAAAGAAAGGAAGAATAAAAATATAAAAAACGATGTCTAAAGCCTACTGCCTATGAACTATTACGCCTTCCTGACACTGTCACTTAGTTGACTCGAAAGCCTGCCGATCCAGTAGTCCGGTTCTTGTTGTTAGTAACAGTGTTAGTTCAGTGTTAGTTCAATATCCATACACAGATATCCAGTGGCACAGCTTTGAGTCACAAGTCCTGCCCTTCAAGCCCTTGGTTCAGCTCTACCCTTCGGTAGGAGAAGTGTTAATTTGCATGCTAACCCGCCATCTTTGTCTTACGTCAAAACCCATGGCATTAGTTAGTTAGCCCATTCGCCCCTCCTAGGCCATCGATGACAGTTCATTGAGTGACGTAAAATAATTCACATGGAGACTGCGTCATCAGTCGCGTGACGGCTCTTCCCTGGGATTACAGCTCAGTCCTATGGCCTACGTCAGCAACTAGCAAACAAGGGGCTTTGAACCGCGAATCGTTACATCCCTGACCATCTTCCCATCTTCTACCCGCAATGATCTCGAGTGGCATGTCCCTATAATGCCATGTAATTCATAATTTCATTTGACGTGCAATTTTTTCGTTAGATCAGTGTCATCAGAGTATATGCTTATGCAACAAAGGTACCGGTTACTTAGTAATTGCAAATCGGGGGAGGGGGAACGCAATATCACACTTACATTGCAAGTCTAACCCTAACCCTAACCCATAGTTTTTATGTAACGGGTGCCTTTCAGAATGTGTGTGTGCCGATGTAGCAGGCGTCTCCCAAAGAACGGCTGGCCGAGTCACGAGAAACTGAAAAATACAAACCCTTCTGTGACAGTTGCACATTTTTTGCATATCTGCATGAATTATAAAAAGTATAAAAAAACCTGTACACTCAGCTTGTTCCAAGTTTTCTTAGAGACTTTCTTGCTTCGAAAACATCTCTGGCTGTTATTGGCCTTCATTGCCGTGTTGTTTGTTGTGTTTTAGTGTCACCGACCAAGGCAAACAACAAACCCTTACCATCGTCCCCTGTAAATCACGGTGAGAATCATTTGGGGAAAAAAGCTCAAGATATTAGAAATCGCACTTGGGACCTGCTTTTGGTAAGGGCGGTGCCCCTTGTAGCCCTTCTCTGAACCTCTCAAGTACCTGTTCAACAGCTCAGTCAACATGGACAGGAACAAGGGAGGGGGAGTATTTTGTGCCCCACGGGTATAGGCTAGTGCGTGTGCCTCTGAATTCTAAATCTGCTACCCGCTTTTTCGTGAGTATCACAGTCATTACAATGTAAAAAAAGGGTAAATGATGACCCCAGCTCCTTACTCATTACAAGTAAAGTAAGCGTAATGTTAATTACAAAATCATAAGTGATATCACGTGGCCGACAGCCCTGGTGTTGCGGTGAGACGATGTATTTTGGCGTTACCTGTTAGGTGTTAGGAATGTGGTGGAGATGGGGAGCATGATATTTGTCTCAGTGTATAATCTATGTATGACAGGGTCGAAGAATCTGCAGGTTTTCTGGGAGTGGGGAGAGTGGGGGCCTTGCAGCACCTGCGACACTCCTGGGGAAACCCACAAGCGAGGTAAGAAGGAACTATCGAGGTAAACTTGGCTGTCTATATCGTATCTCTGAAAACCTTGTGAACTGTCAGGTTATAAACTGTTCAGTACAAGCAAGTGTTGATTGAAATTACCTTGTAGCCTCCATCGCCTGCAGGTGTGTGCTCGGTGAGGAAGCTCCATAACGACAGGCCCGTGACGCCCTGGTACCTGGATGCTGTCCTCAACACCTACCCTTCCGGTGTGCCCTGCAGGTCGTCACTGTTCCACCAGGAGGACAGCGGGATGCTGGACCGAAACCTACTCCACTCGGACGAGCTGGAGAAGAGAGACTGCAGCCAGCCATGTAAAGCGGGTGAGAACTACTCCATGACTCCACTGTGAATGTGCTGGGACCGCAATCAAGGGAGTCGGACTTTCCCTCCCCCACCCACTCGTTACCTCACGCAACGGGAAGCTCGAGGCACGAGCACAATCTGGCACATGATGAATGGCTGGCTAAACTTTAATGAATTACATCAATGTCAAGGACATTAACGTGTACAATGACTGTACACTGTCACCATGGACGTGTATAGGTGGACGGATGACTGCCGATGTAATGAGACCCAACGACCTAACGAGAATCAACGACTCCTCGAGGTCTGCGCATGAAGCAATGCCTTATGGTCTGTCTATAGGTAGACACTACGTCTTGTAGTGTTGCTGAATGGATTAGCAGACATTTTCGTTTTATTATTTGTCGAAACCAGCGCATAATAAAGATGTGTTGTATAGGGTTTTTTTCGTGTTATTTTATTTAGATTTGACGTGTTGTTGTTGTTGTTGTTGTTGTTGTTGTTGTTGTTGTTGTTGTTGTTGTTGTTGTTGTTGTTGCTGCTGCTGCTGCTGCTGCTGCTGCTGCTGTTGTTGTTGTTCAGACTATCAAACACCCGCTCGCTCATCAAACGAAGACAGCACACCGTTCACATCTGTTTGTGCCTGACTGCGATCGGCGAAGAGAACGCTGGAACAATTCACTTGCGATTTGCAATATACAAAGAGAACGTTTAGCTTACGTAGGCATCTTTTAAAGTCACCGGACATGAATCTTACAGAAAGTCTGTAAAAACTTCCACGAACTGTACCCTCAAGCGCACGAGCAGACCTCGAGGAGTCGTTGATTCTCTCTGGTCGTTGGGTCTCGAGACCAACTCATCTTGCAAAGTTCTCCGCTGTTAGTCTTACTTCCACGTGGGCATGATAAACATTTCATAAACATTTGCTACAAACATTATTCAGACATTTTGTAAACGTTTATAATGTCAATGGTATCTGGGTTTTGCAGGATTTCTGAAAGGCTTCATGACAAGAAAGTCTATATCTCCAACCGGCCTTAAAAAACTGAGTTTTGTGGAGACTAAGAAGGGTAAAGCTGTTAGCTTTAATTATTATTTAATTAATCAGCTGTTTAACTATTTTGACGACTTCTAAATGAAGAAATATTTTAGTTATGATTGTCAAATCGTATTTTATGGTTCGTGAACTCCGCAAGTGCAAGAAGATATGGAAAAGTTTAAACTGTCAACACTTACATCAACAACAAAACAGAAGGGACTTAGACAAAGTCTGAAGGCTTCTAGCTCAAATGTGTGTTTGGGGTTTAATTTTGAAAATCCACCTCTGTCCAGAATATGGGTCAGTGATCTGTCTATCTATCTATCTATTCCTCTTCGTGCATCAGGTTGCACATAAGGCCTCAACCAGAGTCCGCCACCGATGTCGATCGGCTGAAACCCGCTCTAGGTGACCCCATGTCCAGCCCTTTCCTTTCATCTCCCTTTCCACTGTTCTTCTCCAAGTTTCCTTTGGGCGGCCTCGTTTTCTTCGGCCGTCTGGAGTCCATCGTAGGGCGACTCTGGAAAGGTCTGCTGTCTGCTGGCGGAGCACATGTCCAATCCATCGCCAACGCCTTCGTTGAACCTGCGTGGTGATGGACTCGGTTTCAGTTCTTCGGTGGAGTTCTTCGTTGCTGATGGTGTTTGGCCAAAAGATGTTAAGTATGCGCCTGAGGCATCTGTTTTGGAAGACATCAAGCTTGTTACTGATGGTTTTGGTCATCTTCCATGATTCTGATCCGTAAAGGAGGGTGCTGATAACATTTGACTTGAAGATTCTCAGTTTGATCTTCTGGCTGATGTTTTTTGCCTTCCATGTGCTCCTGAGTGAGGCGAAGGCCTGGCTGGCTTTCGCCAGTCGGGCTCGAATCTCCACCTCCGCATCCCCAGTGTTTGACATTTTGGACCCAAGATAGGTGAAACTGTCAACTTCCTCAATCTCTTCTCCATTTAGTTTGATGCCGTCTTGGACTCTGGCGTTCACTCTCATACTTTTCGTTTTCTTTGTGCTGACCTTCAAGCCAAGGTTTCCAGCTGTTTCTGAGAAGGCCTTTGTTTTTTCATGCATGTCTTGGTGGCGGTGTGACAGCAGGGCAATGTCATCAGCAAAGTCCAAGTCTTCCAGCGTTGTTGTTGCTGTCATAGTCATGGTCCATCTGATCCCTCTCCTCTCACTGTCGGTGGAAGTCTTCATGATCCAGTCCATGGCCAGGATGAAGAGGAACGGCGACAGAATGCAGCCCTGCTTCACCCCGGTACTGACGTTGAAGGGTCTGTGAGCTCCGTGTCACAGACAACCTGGATTTGAAGTCGCTGTACAGCATTGCAATGACCTGAACAAGTTTTGCAGGGACTCCGTAATGCCTCAGGATCTTCCATAAGGACTCACGGTGGATGCTGTCAAAAGCCTTCTCCAGGTCGATGAAATTGATGTACAGCGGTGTGTTCCATTCGTTGCTCTGCTCCAGAATCTGTCGCAGAATGAAGATGTGTTCGGAGCAGGATCGCCCAGGACGAAATCCTGCTTGCTGTGGTCGGAGGTCTTTCTCAAGAGTTGCCGTCAGTCTTGACAAAACAATCTTGCTGAAGACCTTGCTGGTGAGGGAAAGAAGTGTTATGCCCCTCCAATTATTGCTGTCTCCAAGATCTCCTTTCTTGGGTAACTTGAAGATGAGCCCTGTCTTCCAAGCAACAGGGAGCTGCCCTGATTCCCAAACTTGCTTGAAGATTTCAGTCAGCTTGGGAGCTGTCACATTTATATCTGCTTTCAACATCTCTGCTGTTATTCCATCTGCCCCTGGTGCTTTGCCGCTCTTCATTGTCTTGACTGCTGCTGTCACTTCTTCCAGGCTTGGTGGGTCTGTGCAGATGTCAAGGTCTATAGCTGCTGGCTGGATGTCTGCAAGCTGAGGGGGATCTGGTCTGTTCAGAACCGACTCAAAATGTTCCCTCCAGCGCTGTAGTTTTTCTGCCTCTCCCTCGATGACATTACCGTTCACGTCTTTCACTGGTACATCACTGTTTTTAAACCCGTTGTTTAGCTGTTTGTTTATCTTGTACAGTGTCTTCAGGTCATTTTTACTTGCTGCATTTTCTGCTTCATCGGCCAGTTTCTCTATGTGGTCTCTTTTGTCGGTTCTTGCCATCCTCTTTACCTCTTTGTTTAGTTTTGCATATCTTTGTCTGAGTTGTTCTTTCAGGCGTTCAGATCTGGTGCTGTTGATTCTTTGTTTGACTGACTTTCTCTCTTCTATCTTCTTCCATGTCTCTTCTCTGATCCACTGTTCTTTCTTTTTCCGTTGGAAGCCCAGTATTTTCTCTCCTGATTCCTGTAAGACTCGATTGAAGTCGTCTAAGGTCATCTCTTGTTGGTCTCCTAGTGCTTGGAACCTGTTCTTTACTTCCATAGCAAAGGCCCTTTCGATGACTGGATTTTTCAGTTTGCCGGAGTCCACTCTCTGCTGACGTGCCTGTTTTCCTCGTGATCGACGCAGCTTCAGAGAAACTGTGGCTATCACAAGAGTGTGGTCACTGGCAATGTCTGCTCCTCTGTAGGCTCTAACATCTTGAAGTGAGCTCCTCCATTTTCGGTTGATGATGACATGGTCTATCTGGTTTTTGTGCTCCCATCTGGTGATGTCCATGTTGCCTTGTGGATGTCTTTGTGTGGGAAGAGTGTGCCACCAATCAGTAGGTTGTTTTCTTCACAAAAGTCTGCCAGTCTCTCTCCGTTGTCATTGATGGTTCCGATTCCATGTTTGCCCATGACATGCTCCCTGCAGGTGTTGTCACTTCCCACCTTGGCATTGAGATCGCCGATGATGAGCAACATGTCATGGGCTGGAACGCTTTCTGAGGCTGCTTGGAGCTGATCGTAAAAAGCATCCTTGTCTTCTGCCTCAGAGTCATTTGTTGGTGCATAGCAAGCTAGCACTGTCAGCTTGGTGTACTTTGAATGGAATCTTGCTCTCAAAAGCCTGGGTCCATAAGGCTTCCATTCCAGCAGTGCCTTTTCCGTTTTCTTGTTGAGGAGTAGAGCTACTCCTTCAGAGTGCTGAGCGTCTGATCTTCCTGAGAACAAGATGGTATGTCCTGACGCTAGTCTCCTCTTTCCCGTGCCGGTCCATCTGACCTCACTGACTCCCAGGATGTCCAAGTTGTAGTTGTCAAACTCCTTGACTAGTTGGAGCATCCTGCCAGTCTGGCCCACGTTTTTCCTATGTGTTAATGCCTTTTCATACTGTCTTCTTTGCCATGAAAAGAAAATGCCATTTGCAAACATATTTGGTAAAATAGAAATTAAAGGTTTGATGGTAATTGTGTCGTCTATCCCTCCCTAAACCCATGAGAATTTAAATTGTCCTCACAACATTAATACATACTGAGTTGACATAATATATATCCTTGTATTTTGATTAATTTTGTATCATCTCCTTTATTTACATTTGTGCAATATTAATACTGATCGTAATGTTATAGTATTAAAATCACCCTCCCAACTTCACGTTGATGCTATTTTCTGCTTTAAGAGAGACATTATACTTAATGTGTCAATGTCATGGTTATGAAAGAAAAACATTCAAAAGTATAGGTTTGTGTTGAAAGTGATTATCATCATACATATAATACTTTTTTGCATAAAAGCTAAGTGGACTGTTTTGGAAGCCTAATTATCCGAAAAGCGTTGTAATCTTAAGAATTATATAAGTAGAGGAGTTTTACTTGATGTATATATAAAATAAAAGTTGATGTGAAATGTTGATTCCAGGGCTTTTACTCACTTTGGCACTTAAATTCATGCACACTCAGTTCAATAACTCCCTAAGTAATTGTACTTTTTTATCATGTAACACAGATAGCTAATAATGACTGAATCGGTGGCTGTATGATGGATCCTCTTTCTGTGCAGCCGACGCGCAGGTGACTATAGTGAACGAGACGGTGGGAGACACGGTGGAACTCTACTGTCCGGGGTCAGTCTAACCGTTTTCAGCAACGGTGTCCTTTGTTCGTCGTGGTCTTCCTGTAGCTCATCATCTGGCTGTGACTCTCATCTCATTGTGTCTCTTGTCGTGACCTTTACCAATGAGCAAAGTGTGTGACATGTATAGTGAGTGGTCAAACTGCGAGTGTGCGCCAAGTGGTCTGCGTTTGCTCGTGCACCTGACAAATTTACATCACGGGGTGCTTCCAGTGTTGTCACCATAGCTGTGTGTCATCAATTACCAAGCGCGTGTGTGAAGAAATTGTGATGTCTGTATGTGATTGTGTGTTGTCAGTGCAGCCTGTGTGTGTGTGTCATCTGTACAATGTATGGATTGTGTGATTGGGATGTGCAGCATGCGTGTGGTGTGCACTGTGTGACTGTCGTCTTTGTTAGTCAATGGACGTTCTCTCCCTGGAGCTGTTTGTTTAGAGTAGAACTCGTACCTGACCCAACCCACATTTCGTTCACACAGCGTCACTAAAAACTTAGTATAGTAGGACACTTGTTTTCACTGCCAGGCTATAGGTGGAACTGTTTCTGCATGTAAAATCCACAACAAAATAAAACATATATATACATACAATATTATATTTATATTGTTTTGCAAAGCGACAGCATTGATCGTAGTGTAAGGTTTATAAATCATTGTATATGACATTGAATTTTCTACTGCATTACTTAATATTATCTTTGACATTGCTATAATTATTTTTACAAGACAGTGAACGTTGTGCCAAATGTGCAGATTTGATACTAAATACGTACAGCGTGGGGTGTGACTGTTATAATCACTTGATGTCGTGTTTTTGTCTGTGATTATTGACATGGTCGTGGCTCTCTCCACGCCGGAGCTAAGCGATTGGGTGTATTACAGAAGATCGCTAAAAAAAATTGAAAAAGCGACCCACTTCTATTATACTTTACTTCACCATGTTTCGTAGCCAAGGAAACGACGGCTAAACACTGCGATTTTTAAAAGAACTTGAAAAATCGTTTGAAAGTTGTTGAGCTTGTGGTCGGATGAAATACCGTGTTTACTAACCCAGGGCCAAGGTTGACGAGGCGGTAGTGTGGGTCAACAAAAGCAAGTACATCCCCAGCAATCAAATCCGCAACGCCACAGGGGGGCGCGCCTGGGTGAGCGCTAACGGCACACTCCACATCTCCACCATTATTCTCGCCGACAGAGGCCCCTGGATGTGCGTGGTGGGTGGCGAGAAGAAGGGACATGTTTACCTTAATGGTGCGTGGGCTGGCAGCACTACCAGGCAGCCACAAATATCCATAAATAGCATGAAAAACAGGCATCATCATCATCATCATCATCATCATCATCATCATCATCATCATCATCATCATCACCAAATCATCATCATCAATAATCTCATAGCGATCACCCTTCCAGGCAAAACGTTTTGGCCATTTGGTAAAAAAAAAAAAGTAACTCGATGCCACAAAAGTATAATTTTAAATAAGTTCAGAAATTAACTAATCTTACCTTTAGGCAACAGTATACTTGGCTCTGTTTGAAAATGTCCACATTATCAGCCAAAAACGCTTTCTTTGCAGCGTTGGTAGAAATTACAGTCGCTGTCGTATAATGGCTATTTACACACAGAAATAGTGAGAGCACAGCGCTATTTAGTACTGACAATACATCATTCTTCTTTATCCACCCACGCTCCTTAACGAAGCTGCATAAGGTTGGTTTACCTGCTTGCAGTGCTCGTGCCGGAGTCACGTGACTTCCAAGTGTACGGATGGTGGGTTATCATGTCCTTCCCCATCTACTTTATCGTCTTTATCCTCCTTCTCGCCGTCAAGCACTGGAACCGCAAGGGCCTTCTCGTGGTCGGCGCCAACTCTGATCAAAGTGCAGATTACTACGGGGACGCGTCCGAAGACGACAATGTCAACAGAGCATGCGTCGACTCTCAAAGCAGAGACAGCTGCAGCTACTTCATTGATAGCAGCGCCATGACCACCATCACAGACAGTAGTTACTGTGAGGGTACGAACAGGTCATACTTACCATAACGGACGGTGTTTAATTATGATACAAACTGTACTCACGATAATGGATGGTAGGTGAGAGACGGTTGTTACCATTAACAACACAGTAATCATAGCGATGACCACAGACCCTTTGCATGAGTCTTCACTCAAAGTATCAAACTGTGTCCCACCATCGCCAGTTTCTTCACTTGCTTACACAGTGTTACAGGAAATGGTGTGTGGTGTGGTTGTCCCATATTGAAATTGTGCAACGAAGTATAAATCCCATGTGTCTATGTGTGACAAATGAGGCGGGGAAAGGATGGGTCTAACTCGCCCGAGAGGAAAGGGAACTTTTCTGCTGGTTCCATGACATCCTATGGCACACGTGTCACACTCTAAAATTGTAAATGTTTACAAAATGTTGAATAATGTTTGCAGTAATTTTTTTAATGTTAATCATGCCCATCAAAGTAATGTTTGCGTTCAAACTTGTTTTCAAGCTTTTTAAAATGTTTTATAAACATTTAGTAGTTGTTATTGCTTAAACACTTAATAAATGTCTTTTAACCCTAATTCAGGGACCTAAGAGTTCCTGCAGGCTGGGAGGCTACTTGCTACAACGCTTCCGGCTTAGCTACCGTGTTTTAGCGAATGACTTCAATGGCTATGTCAGCAAAGTCTGTTAGAGTAACAACAATAAAGAAACACACAAAAGGTGGTTTATGCTGCTGCATGGTAGAATGCAACTGCATGTGCAAGTATCACATCTTTCCGTGGTTTTTTTCCCTCCGCGGGCAGGTATATCGAAAGACCTAGACAAGTGGCGAGCGGCTCTCATTCATGCTAGGCGGTTGCTTTGCCCGGACCGATCAAAGGATTTCTTCCTGGGCCGGACGTTCCCTAGCCAGCTGTAACACATCCTCGTGTCGTCCCACGTCAGCAACCAGTGAAGCAACCGACACCTTGGAATGCCCATAAAACGGAACCATCGACACTTAGATATGCACATAAAAAGGAACACAGTACCCGGAGTATACATTGTGCGCACGAACTGAAAACGAGAAAACGAGTGCCGAATTGCATGGTCCCACACAATCTAATTACGAACTTGTATTAATGGCCTACTTGCAGACGGTTTTTAGTTAACTACTAGAACGAGTCTGGTGTGTACAAAGCTTCCGGTTTAGTCGCATTCATTCGCTGAGACTAACAGCTCCATGGTTCACCTATGCACGTCTGTGGTCTAAGATTGCTTTACTTATCTAATGTCTCTGACTTATCACAACTGCTTTAGTCGGCGTTTTACAGTTGCAGCGTGCCATTAAACTCCCAGCATGCACCAGCAACAACTCTATATATATATAGCAGCACGAACACGATCTACAGCACACGTTGACACTTGTGTTGCTAAAACGCGAAAGTGGACTACAAATGTGTGCTCCGACTGAGCCGTCGACAGTAGTACAACCACCGAATAAAAAGGCTGAATGGGAACAATTAGTACAGGTGGAGGTCTTTGCACCTGCGAGCCGGAGGTAGCCCGACAACAAAGACAGCTGCGAGCTTCTTTGTCCTCCTACTGCCGTGTCGTCACTCGCCCTGCACAATAAATATTTACAAAGATTAGAACGTTTGAGAAAGGTATAACTATTTTGAAGATTATGCTCCTCATAAATATGAGGTAAGTTACGGAAAAAATTAAAAGCTGACCTGCAGGGGGATTGATGTGACGTTTATCACAAACCACCTGTTGCCGCTTCTCTCCCCTTGAAGAAAACTTTCAAGAAGTTTCAAAACATTTAATAATTTTGTAACTATTTGCATATTATGCCCCCCATAAACATGAGGTCAGTTATGTTAAAATTTTAAAAAATAAAACTGGACTGCTGGCGGAATAATGTGATCAAGCAACTACGACAAACTGTTGCCGCTTCTCTCCCCTCGAACAAAACTTTCAAGAGTTTCAAAAGATGGCGGCACGGAGCACGTACTCTCCCGTGTCAGTAAACGACACAGGTCAGGCCAGAGCTTTGAGAAGGGCTGAATCTAAAACTTCAGTGACGAAACCTCGTCGCCCTTTGAGTGTGTGGACATTTTCGTTGGTTATCATCGGCTTATGTGTGCTGTTTCTCCTTGGATTTTGTCTCGGATTTTACGTAAGAGAGAGCCAGAGTCAAATCACCAACATAGAATTTTCAAAGTGTGACGGAGTGCTTCAGGATGATTCCGAGCAGTCAAAACTTGCGGCATTGCACGAGGATATCATGTATCGCATTCGTGGGGAACATGTCTTGAAATTCTCGCAGTAAGTAAACATATGTAGTTGTAGTTTTTGGTAATGACTTGCGCATGGAAGTGCAAACATCAAAACACCAACAGTGACTCGAATGAGATGTCACACGTAAACACCCTTTTTTTTCTGCCAGGTTATTTTTGGCAACACATTAACCGCTTCTGATAAAGAAATAACGAAGTAAATAATGCAAACTCGAATTGCATAGTAAGGACAAGATTTAAATCAACATTTTCATACATAAACAACTTTTTGTGACAGTTTATGTTTCCGATCCCAAAGGTTAATCAAGGTGAGAAACTTTATGAAATACTATATTTATTACAAGTTTTAATGATCTTACAGACAGTTAACAAATGTTGAGAATAAAAATATGACACCAAACTATGGTATCGCAAGCCTAGAGCGTGTCAACCATTGTATGCACTTATCTCAGTTGCATTTTATAATGACTCATCAGATCGACACTTTTATGAAAACTACCAGTAGCTTGGGTGCGGTATTCAGTCTAAAAATAAACTATTATTATTGCTCCTTTATTTTATTATAGTATTAAAAATTAAATACATTAAAAGGAAATAGGGCTTGGTCAAAAAATTTCTGAAGGATAAAAAGTTGCAAAATGTTTGAATATCATTTAATTCAGGACTAAACTGTCTTAAAACTTAATCTTAAAATAAGAAAACTTAAAGTAGATTACTGTCAGCTATGACTACACCATGAACTTATATGTAGCACCAAGTTTATTTTTGTAGCAAAACCAAGACGTTTTTAGTGTCAGCTAAGAAAATATTTATAGTGTACAGCTGCCTGATCATATATTCACACTGTAAAGCTGTGTATCACTTTACATGGCTCATTATCTCTTTTGTAACTGTTGCCTGATTATGATAACTCTCTAATATAAATGTAGCCAAGCAATAACTTTTTAAACCTGAAATCTGTTATAAGGAGATAATCATGACTAATTGCTTTAAAGTTAATACACTGGACACAGGCAGTTTATTGTGTATTGATAACTGTTGTTACTTGAATGCATAGTGACCAAAATGTGCATGATGACAACAGTCATGTATGAGTCAACAGTGTTAAACCAATTATGTAATGACTTGCATATAATACATGCATAATACAGATAGAAATAAGAACAGTCTGCATCTTTAGCAGAGAAATACCTGCTATGAGCTTTACATGAATCTGCAGAGAATACACATGCCTGAGGTGTAACAAGTGGCTATACACAGAATCAGACCTTGTTGTGTTCTTAAAACTGACAGTACGTAGCCACATAGAATCTGGCTGTTGTACTAGCCTTCAGAACTGACATCAGCAGAGGATCTTTCCAAATAGTTCACATTCACTAATTAACTAAAGGCTACCTACCCCACTGTTTTCTCAACATAATTAAAAAAGTAAAATCATAAAGTAAAAAAA
Source organism: Pomacea canaliculata (assembly GCF_003073045.1). Classification (NCBI taxonomy): domain Eukaryota; kingdom Metazoa; phylum Mollusca; class Gastropoda; order Architaenioglossa; family Ampullariidae; genus Pomacea; species Pomacea canaliculata. Next base: position 16,493,897 of record NC_037603.1, read on the forward strand.
GAAAACATTAGTTTGTCATGAGAGAAAGAAGCATGCTTGTCTAATCCCCTGCCATCAGTTCGTCAAATTGAATCTTTCAAAAGTACATTAGAGCTAAACCATTAGAGTCTGCCAGTAGACTGTTTATATCCAAGGCTGTCAGTTTTTGTGAGGCACTCATGTAAGTCTTGCATTTTATCAAATAAAAATTGTTAACTGTAATTATAGATATCATTTCTTTATATAGATTCAGTGATCAAATTTTACTTTAACTAGCTGGGGGTTTGAGTTGTGGGTGGATGAAAATGTTATAGAAAGGTTAGGCACAACAACTCAGATGGAAAAGAAATAGTAGAGAAGTGAGAGCACAGCTCAATGTTCAGATACACCCCTCTTCACCTCCCATATCCATGTTGTATTTGTTGCACTGTGGCCTAACACATGACATGAAATTTAGCTTCACTTTACTACCGATTACCAAACAAGTCAAGATCTACATGTTCAGGCTGCTTACTAGCATGCAGATTGGAAAGAAAAGAGGTTGTCTTGGCTAGGTGTTGCCACTAGTGTCACATGAAACATCTGTGGCGGCTCTGTCAGCCCACCTGTTGGAATGTAACACCAGTTCTCCTGCCGCCCAACAAAAACAGCAATGCAGTCTGTAGCTAGCTGAGCCAATTGAGTTAGGGTGCCTGCCCTTAAACAACTGGGACAAAGCTATTCAGTTTCAGTGGTTTGCAAAGTGTTGGCTGTCAACAAGATAGGATCTAGGATTATTTTATAGCTCCAAAGGGACAGGTTGCAAACAGGTTGAACCTGTAGACAACACTATCAAAACAAACCTTCCCTTTTACAAAATCAGAAAATGATGCTGTTTTGTGTTATGAGGTACTGGTTGTATCACAGTCCATACTCTTGTAAGTTTCTACTTGTTGCCATGTTTTGCACTGCTTTTAACAAAGAGTGCTTACCAAGCTGCTACTGATTTTGAAGCTGGTGGCTGTTCTTGGAGATACTATTTAAGTCATAAAAGGAAGTCTCATTAATAATTACATTATACAGTTTTTTGCCACTTTTCACAAAAGCCTTTGTATAGCTGACAGTATTTGCATTTAAACATTACAGTCTGCAGTCAACAGGACTTATAGTCATATATTGAACGAAAGAAGTGGAAACTTAGGCAAGCAGAATAATAAACATATCCACTATCAGTATTGCCTTCAGGAATCTGCATTTATAATTAATTTATATATAAAAAAATTTTGCTAGAAGAATAAATGAAGTTTAAAGGTTTGTCAACCCCCTCAGTTTTACCAGTACAAAATAACACAATTTCTTTACAGATCATAATTTCCTCTGAATAGTTCTGGTTATTTAACATATTCCATATTTGGATCCAAAAGTTTTTACTCAATGAATAGTGCCAAAATATGTGTTCAATGGTTTCATTGCGTAAACCATATCCTGTTTGCAAAAACAACAAAAAGGAGATGTAGTGAGCTTACATTTATAAAGAAATTAGTTTGTGGGTAGGATCCAATGTAAAATTCTTATCTGAAACCATCTGTACTGGGTATCTATAGTAGTATAAAAGGGGTTTACAAATATATCAGCCCAGTTACCTTCTTTAAATTCTACCTTCCACTTTCTGAGTGCAGATGGGTACACTTTGCCTTGAAGAATTTTTGAAACTTCTTTATTCCCTTTTCTTATAATAGCCCGTCCCCTATTAACATGATCATTCTAAGAGACTAACAGGCAATTACACTTTACTTAATATTGTTTTATGGACTGGATCAGGTCCATCTAGGTTAAGGGATTCATGCTAGTTAAGGCAAGATATATAACAGAATTCTTCAAGAGTCAGAAATGTACCAACAACATTAGTGAGGTCTCCTTTTTTTTTTTAACTTTTGCATCCAACCATTTCTTAATGCATATACAACTTATTTGCCTCTAATAATATTACCATTAAAGTGAATGGACTTCCCGAGAAATTCTTCACTAAATGTTGGAATGCACTTGTTAATAAACTTTTTGTAATGCCTCATCACATCTTGCCAGAATGGATTTTTGAAAGTTTTTCCTTACCATATTAGCATATTGACCACCACAAGTATCAAGCTTCACTAACTCTGGAGAAATAACTGACCTCAAGCTAGTAATACTCCCACTGTTAAGTTTCTGATGTCTTAACCAGCTGATTTTGAGTGTGGCTATGAAAAAGTTAAGATCCAACATTTGTTAGTCTTCCCTTGTGATATTGCTTACAGCTTACATCTCTTCTCCATTCCAAACAAAGGAAAATAGTTTGTTATCAATTCTTTGTATCAAGTCAAGGGGGGGGGGGGTCGGGTAAGGTAGTTAGCAGGTGAACCATCTTAGCTATTACAAGAGATTTCATGACTGTTATTTTCTCCAGGGGTGTTAAATGTCTCTTTTCCCTACACTGTAAGATTTTTTTCCATTTCCTGTATTTTGTCTAGAAAATTTAAGTTAACAATTTGCTCCAAGTTAACAGAAAATTTAATGTACCCAGAATATTGAAAATTCCCGGGTTCCACTTGAAATTCCTGTCTCTCATATATCTAGTATGTCTATTTTTCATGCTACCTATCCAGACTGCTTGAGTCTTGTCATTGTTAACTTTTAACCCTGAGATATATCTAGTGTGTTAATAGCTTCGTTAAAAGAAGATTTTTTGCTACCATCTAGAAAGCATGGACTATCATCTGCGAATAAAGCCAACAGCACTTCTTCCTCCTTAATCTTTATTCCCCTTATTTTATTATTTTTCATTATCATTAGTGAAAGTAACTCGGCACAGATTAAGTATAAATAAAGTGAGATTGAATCCTCTTGCCTGCAACCTCTTTTGAAGCTAAACCAACCTGAGTATTGCACATTGAAATATATACAGATGCATTATTGTACAATGTGACAAACCATTTTATGATAGACTCTGGAAAACCAAACAACTTGAAAGATTTTTCAATAAATAACTAGGATACAGAATTGAACGCTTTCTCAAAGTCTACAGTTAGCAATAATCCAGGGATATTATTAGCATGTGCAAAGTTAAGTACATCATAAGTCATCCGAATATTATCCCCCATATATATCTACCTTTCATAAATCGTCTCTGACATTCATCAATCACCAGCGGTAGCACGCGTAATCATTTAGCAATACAAGCTGATGCAATCTTGTAGGCTACATTCAACAGAGAGATTGGCATCAAGTTTTCAATAAACTGTTTTGGTTTCTGGTCTTTAGGCAAACAGGTAATTATCCCTTGCCTTTGTGAGACTGATAACTGGCCTTTTTCAAAACTTTCATTACTTGATCTAACAAGCAAGTTCCAATATCGTCAAAGAAAAATTAAAAAAAAAATTTTTTTTACTTCAACAGTAAAACCATCTGGGCCTGGGCTTTTATTTTTCATATTCTTTAGTGCTGAACAAGCCTCCTGCAGTGTAATAAGGCCCAATAATTATTTATGTTGCTGCATAATCCTTGCTGTACCCTTAGGGGAGAACCATGGAACTATAGAGAGCCGTTATTAAGGTACCATCTGCAAGAGTGTAGTACATCAGAGCCACTTCTTCAATTCAGACCAGTCTTTTTTTTTTTTTTAAAGCTGTGTAGATTGCAAAAATAAATATTACTTTAATTGAAACATTCAGCTTCATTCTGCTATCCTGTGAGGTGTACTGATTTTCTGCATGATGCTTGACAGAGAGTTTAGCTATCAGGATCCAGTGTCTGACAGTCTGTTCGAGCACAGATTAGAGCAGCATGTTCACCAGGTTTTGGAGCAACTTACATTGGACGACCTCCATGTTGAGGAGCATGAGGTCATGGTGACTTATTGTGACCCTGGTCAACCTAATCATCTCCAGGTAATGAAACAGATAAGTATTTGTAATAGTTTTCTTAAATGAATAAACCGCAAAAGATAATCGTGTATAAGGTATAAATGTGTAGAAATCTTCGTTTATTTGACTCAGTAATTTATACAGAGATAGTCTTATTGTTGGGAGAACCTTGTTGCAGGTATTTCACAAGGGCAATGACACTGTACTAGAAAGCATCAGGCTTACAAATGCTGGTGATGACACCCATACCCTTGCCTCACAAACCATCACAGAAAATTGGAAATACCCATTTGTGGCCTTCTCACCTGCAGGCATAGCTGAAGTAAGTAAAATATTTGAACCATTCCTTTGCTTGAAGCCTCTGTTTTAATAGAACAAATTCAAATGTGTATGTAGAATAGATAACTTCTGTATTTATTTTGCCTTTCCTTTCATGAAATCTGGAAACAAGATGTTCATTTATTGTCTTGGTCACAACTCATTTGTTGCAGGACACATAGCTTGCATTACCAGCATGTAGGTCAGGACAATACTAACGGAATAATTAACCCTCACAGGAAACACTTTGGACTCTTCATTGCAATCTGATTATTTGTCAAAAATAAAAGCTTCGAATTAAAAATGGATTATGTTACATGAAGTATTGTTTACTCTTGGAAGAAGTTTCTCTAAAAGAGAAGCTAAAACTAAAGCAAACAAATATATCATTTAATCTTATAATAATGCAGCAGATGATTTAAAGAGTGCATATTAAGCGCTCATATATAATATAATAGATAATTTATAGAGCATATATGAAGTGCTTCTAATAATATAATAGATGTTTTATAGACTTGTCAAGTAACATATACAGCACATATATACCGATAAGTTTACACAGTGGTACCCTCAACACATAGAAAGACAATGTATAAAGAATATAAAAAAACCCTGAAGATGCTACAGAATCTCAGTGGTCCTCTTTCAGCAAGATGGCATGTTGCATGATCAACAATAATGTATCTGAAAGTTTGGCGAATCCCTAAACAAACTACTCAGTTCAATGCATAAGTCTTATAAGGGTTTTGGAATACAAGAGAACACGAAGTGAGCAGATTCTAAGTTGGTAGTCATAGATTATTAGATTTGGGACTATGAAGGGTGGAGCTAAAGATGCTTCAACATGATGATTGTCTTGTATTGCAAAGTCAGTTTTATTTAAAATATCTGCACACTGGCCAGCCTGTTATTTAAAAAAAGTACTGTGTTAAAACATGAATGAATTATAATAATGAGGATTTATATAGTGCCTTTCTAAAAACATTTTGCTCGGAGCGCTTTACATAAATCATATATTGACTAAATCATAAACAACCATGCATCCATATTCACTTGTAACAGATATGCTGACTTCTACTCCAGACTGCTCAGACACAAAGTAAATACAGACACACATTATATCTATCAGGGTCAGGACAGGGTCACAATGAAGTCGTTCTGAAATGATGTGTCTTAAGTTTGGCCTTAAAGGTGGTAATAGAAAGGGAACTTGTGTGTGCAAACAGATCTCCAGTTAAGGGCAGTAGAATGGGTGGTAGGCATATTATTGACATTAGCTAAAGGATTTATCACACTTCTTTTGTCAGCACTGCTGAAGTGCACAAAGACCAAAGATGTTGACACAAGGTCTGAATACACAACTGTTTATAGTTTAGTGAACATGGCATGAAAAAGGTTTTCCTCCTGCTAAATATATATGGCTTTCTCACTGTAAAATCGATCATCAGTTATGTAGACTGGTTTGATCTTTCAAAGTATTTCAGCAAGACATACTGATGAAGATTTATTTACTCATTGTCTATATATGACAAGAAATCATGTGACTCAAGCATTTTATTCAGTAAGCTCCAACTAGATAGAGATATTGTACAATTATAAGCCTTGCTGTTACTACAAGGGACTAGAGATGCAATAATCTATCTATTCCTCTTCGTGCATCAGGTTGCAATAATATGTTGATAATAATATGTGCAATATTTTTAGTGCAGAATCATGCATATATTAAAGTACAACAGACAGTAAAGAGACAGGTTACAGTAATAAGAAAAATTATCAGCAAAGAGATGGTGGAAGGACAGACTAATCAACAAATATAAAAAGGGTAAATATAGTACAAGGGTGCAGGAGAAAGATGTGGCAGGGAGTTGCAGCAGTTTTGTCACTGACCAAATATCTCTGCACTATTGCTGAATAGTTACACCCATTGTCAAGGTAAATGGAACAACATCTACCAGAATCCTTTCCGGTGGTCACTTTTCGATCATCCATTTCTTTGCCTAGTATGACATTTGCGGTTATGCTTTTGAGCTTTTCCCTTCTATGGACAGTTACAGGAGTAGTACTCTTTGCTGCAATTCCAGCAGGTAACCTATCTGTTCGATCCTTTGGTGCATTGTTTACCCTTACTTGTCTCCAAAGCAGTAATTCTTTTTCAACAAACTCCTTAATCTCTTTCCCTTCCAAACCCTCATCTAATGCAACCTCTCTTAGCTCTTTTCACTTGTCCCTCTAGGGCAGACCTGGGCAAACGCCGGCCCGCGGGCCGGATCCGGCCCGCCTCCTGTCTCTGACCGGCCCGCCCGCTGGCCGCCCACCAGTAAATATACTATATATACAGTATTGGGTAAAACTGAGTTAACTATATTAGTCCGGCCCTCTAGAACCATCCCAGTTTCTCATCCGGCCCTCTAGAACCATCCCAGTTTCTCATCCGGCCCTCTAGAACCATCCCAGTTTCTCATCCGGCCCTCTAGAACCATCCCAGTTTCTCATCCGGCCCTCTAGAACCATCCCAGTTTCTCATCCGGCCCCTTGGGAAAATTAATTGCCCACCCCTGCTCTAGGGCATGGCAAACTCTGCTTCTAATCCTGCTGTGCTAACCCTATCGCTGTTGACCTGAATGGTACTACCCTTCGCGTTACTTGATTAACCTCCCAACGATACACACAGCTATACATACACTATCTGTTCAAATACGCAATATGTGATAGGGCGAACATACACTGCACGACATATTACACACACACACAACACAACGCTCGACAATCTCCCACAGGTGATGAGGATGAAAAGATGTAGGTGAATTGAATCCAAGAGGCACAAATTCAGAGGAATGTCACTGAGAGAGTTATAAAGAAGATTGCAGGCGAAGACCGTTGTTTTCCCGCCCCATTTTTAGACCAACTGCTTTTCTCTTATATAAGACGTCTTTTTCTGCTTTAAGTGACATGGAACAAATGACGCACACAAGACGTCAGACCCAAGACACCATTCTTTCACAAAACAATGTAGGACCTGCCACAGCTCATTACAATGTCTGACATGAAAGAATGTGTTGTATTTGGCTGATATGAATAATGTGTCTAAAATGAGAAATTTTATCACATTAGACATAAGACAGTTTGTGCCACATCTATATCTGACTGCTTACTGAAATTCTGACAAGTCCGTTTTTCTTCTTGTGCAGGGAGCTCTGTTGTATGGTCATTATGGAAGTGAATCAGACCTTCTGGTTTTGCAAGCTAAAGGTGTGGTTCTCAAGAATCGTATAATCTTGCTCAGAGCTGGGAAATTGTCTCTTGCAGAAAAGGTAAGTTTTCGTGTCATGCTGCCAAAATGCTGTGCTTGCAAAAATGAAACATTTGTTCAGTATTAAGTTAATTTTTTTTTTACCACAGCAGATTAGAGGAACATGGATCTAACATTACAATTAGAAGAATTTACTAAAGACTTGAGTAATATTACCTTAGGATCATGCTTTCATGAAAAAGTTAGGTGAAATAGTATTTTAAGAATCGGATATTCCATCAGCAAATAAGCAAAACTTGTCTCTCTTGCTGGAAATCTACAATCTGTTTCATTTCATCCATTATGTAATTTATTTTATTTGAACATGTTTAGCAGTTTATATTTCTGTTAGTAAGTGCTTTTTCTAGCTACCTCACTGCCATTTATCGATGTTTTATTTCAGTGCTTTTTCATTGCTAGTTATTAGAACAGTTATTAAGTAGCTGACTCTTGTTTGGAGAAGCTGCAAGACCAAAACCTTATGGAAATCAAGGCCAAAATACTCGCACTGAAAACATCAAACTGTCATCAGCCAGAAAGCACTAGGATGAGAGAAAGAAGAAGCAAACCTGGATCATGAATGACATCCTAGATTTGTGACTCAAGGAGGGCATTGAAGAGAGAGGAAACCAATCCCAAAACAGCTTCCAGAAGTGAATTGTGCCATTGCTGGGCGGGGGATTGAGGGCCAGTGCTAGACCAAAGAAGAGGGAATTGGACGTGGTGACAGCAGAAAGGCCTACCAACTTCTAAGGACCCTCACCAAGACAACATGACCTTACTCACTGAAGACAGCAATGGCTTCCTTCTTATAGAAAGCACTTCTTGAGGTGACTTAAGAGGAGGTTCAACATTAAAAAAAGTCTTGTCCAAGTCATTGAAATGCTATATAAGAGCTCAATAAGTGCAGTACGGCTGGATATTCAAATGGGAGTTTTCTTTTACACAACCATAGGTGACTGTCAAGACAACACAACACTCTTTCACATAAACACAACACAACACTCTATTTAAGACTGCCCCTCAAGGTACCCTGAAAAGTGGTTGATGCTGCAGTGGCTAGAGGAAAACTGGCTTAACAAATGTGAAGGAGTGGTCTGGTTGTTCAATGCAAGACCTGCAGTAGCTAGAGGAAGAACTGGCTTAACGAATGTGAGGGAGTGGTCAGGTAATCCCATCCAATTCCTGCTTACTGTCACTCAAGACAGATATAACGGTGGGCCTTGTCAGCTGCTGCCTTTATCCCTGTGCTCCCTGCAACAACCAGTACCACTCAGTGGACAATGAATAAATGAACTTTGTCATTAAGCAGTGAAAAATGGTGTTAATTTAACAGATGTCAGTTCTGCTTATTTACAGTTTGTTCCCTTGATTTGCTGACAGAAGTAACGTTGACATAGTCTTTTTGTTTGATTTAAAGGCATTTGCATATGTTGAGATATGGTGGTGTTGCAGGTACAAAATGTTGCTGATGAGGGTGCAGTGGGTGTTATTGTGTACTGGGACCCAGCAGATGCTTCTGACAACCCTGACACTCCCTCTAATATTTCCTATATTCCGTATGCTGCTGCTGCCATATATACCACAGGTACCTCAGTTGACACAGCAATTAAATTATTCATAACTGATAACAGAGGTTAGTGAGGAATAGAGAAGGATTAGAAATCAGGCTCTTTTTTTTCCTTCTTCATTACACTATGCTCTTTGAATCTGAATAGAATGATCACTTTATTGAAATTGCATGAACTATTTTATTGTAAGGTAGAATGATCTGTTGATCATTTTAAAATGCTCGGATTTTTTTTCTTTCTTTAAGACTCTTCACACTTGCTGGTGCCCAGGATCCCTGTTCAAACCATTTCCATGGAAACAGCCACATTATTATTTAAAGTCTTGTCACAGGAAGAAGGAAGTGTTGTGGCACCAACTACATGGTCAGGAAGACTACAGGTCACTTATACCATTGGAACGAAATACAACAGTAAGTTGGAAGCAAGGATTTTGGAAACAAAGCTGCACTTGACAAACTGAGTTGCTTTGTTCTGCAGCGACTTTTCTGCTTTCTTGTGCAACATGTTTGCTTATTTAAATCAATAGATTTCTTTTAGTTACAAGTTGTATTTGTTTCTCTTAAACTTTCATTTGTTACCTTTTTTACTGCTTGTAATTGCCTTGCTTTCTGTTTCTGTGGATTTTACTGTAACAGTTACATTCTCTGCCATAATTTCGATCTAATTCTTACTGTTTGTTTTCTATTTTCTAAAACTTTAGGTTCTCCTCTAATTATTTCAATATTAATATAAAATTAATCTATTATCTGTTATTGTGTTTGTCTTGCTTTATATTTTTTAAATATTTCTGAATTTTATTTTTATTTTTCAAATCTCATTTCATGAACACTTTTGCTACATGACTGTACAGTTGTCTACACAACTTCTCAGTCAGCAGTGTTGAATCACCTTGCTACCCATAAACTTCCTGCCTGTTTAATTGACATTTTGAGGAAACATTCTCTTTACTATGATTTTGTGAATTATGACACCCCATAAAGACAATGAATTCAAATCTGTCACTACCATGAAGGTCATTGTAAACAGTGCCTTTTGGAAAATTCTTCACCTGCTCTGCCGCTCATCCTTATTCTGCTGCATGTCCCTCGTCACCAAGTTCTGACATAGATTCTGCTTCTTCTTTGCTGTATGTTGTCAGCTCTCTACTGGATCATGTTTCCCCCACGTCATTTGAACACTCCCTTCTGCAATGTGCGTAGTATTTGAGCATTCACAGTCATTGTAAAGATTCTATGATTCATCATCAGCATCATTGCGATCAAAGTGTACCATTTAATGTCATCATCCGTAACATCAGCTGGAAACAGGACCGACCAAATCAACATGGTCATATGAGAACAGGAGACTGCCTAATTTCCCCCACCCGACAACTAAACACTCGCCTCCATGATGGGCTTTTCAACGTCCAGTCTGTATCATCAGCACAATAGTCACTGAAGCGTGTGAACATTGAAGAGTTTGTCACAGATTGCCACCTTAATATTTTCATCATCACTGAGACATGGCTTAAACAGCAAGGCGATGAGAGCATGTGTGTTGATCTAAGTCCAGTATTCATGTTTTGACTAAAACCCAGGAATACTGCAACACTTACATCTCAGCTAGATAACTCCACTCCTCGTCTGATGATTGTCTCCTTACTTTTCCTGTCACCAGAACAACAACATATGGCCACAGGATTTTTAGTTATTGTGCAGCAAAACAATGGAACTCTCCCTTTCCATATCCGCCACCTACCCACTATTGAATCCTTTAAATGTGCACTGAAAACTCATCTCTTCCCATAAACATTACTGCTGACAACCTTTCCCACAATGCTAGTCTTTTTTCATACCCTTCCCTGCTTTTTGCAATCTCATCTTACTCTCAGCTTTTGTTCTTGTTATTGGGTTCCTCATGCTTTCTGTATTCGATTTTATTCTTCGTTGGTACTGTTGTTGATTCTTTTATAGTTCATATATTATTTGTTTTCCAATCCCTCATATGTTGTCCATGTTTCGTTCTTGTTCTTAAGCGCTAAGAGCATGTTTCTTCAGGAGTGTGTGTATGCGCTTTACAAATTTTGCATTTATTATTATTATATGTAATGTTTTTAGAAGGGGTGGGGGGTTGCAGAGAAAGGAACAGCAGTGTTTGGTGAAAATGGTGACAATGATGGTTTTGAAAAAAAAATAGTTACTGGACTTTTATTTGCCTTCCAATTTTCCCTTGTTGTACACAAACATGTTCATATTTGCATACTCTGATTTCTTCAAGTAACATTCTTTGATAAAACTTTATTTAATTTAGCTGACTTTTTGTTTTTGCTTTTTTTATATGTAAGATACAATTCTTTTGTGCAGATGGTAACATCTCACTGCGTATGACAACCTTCAACAAAGAAAGACAAGTGACAGTGAAGAATATTGTAGCCAACATTCATGGCACCAGTGAAAAGGGTCGGTTTTAGTAGCTTTAACAAAATTCGGGTCAACAAAAGAACATGATAGCAACTTCAGGCAAATAATCCATGTCACGGACCGTCCGCAGACATGCGCATTCTTTCCACAAACCAAAATATCCTGATCGCTTGAGGGTGGGCGTACCTTCTTAGAGGCACAAATAATTATTCAAATCAAATACAAAGTCAAATGAAACAAAGGCAAAATCCACACTCATAGATTCACTCCTTCATTCGCCACACAAGATGTATTACCAATATGTTATCATTCATCCCACATAATATTAAAGGTAACAATAAAATCGACTCTCCTAAATTATTGTCACTGATGAAGAACCCAATGTTCGCTCCCGATGAAACATCAACCTCTTATTTTAAAGTCTTTGAGACCCTCCCAAGTCCTCTATTCCAATTAATCCCACTGATCTTCTTTCCACGAAGTCTATTTATGATTGAAAATAAATGGTTTTTCACAGTACCCACAGTTTATAAGCAGACGTCTCGATCTTGCGCATGCGGCCGCCTCCTAGATGTTGGCCGGATGATGTTAGATTCGCTGAAGGCCGGGAGGAAACCTTTCCTCCACCGGCGCTTACTCTCAGGCTGTGAAGAGCTGCCCCTTCCAGGCGACAGATGGAAGTCGGTGCCCCAGTCTTGCACCAAGTTTTCTGTTCTTTTCTCGCTGATACCAGTGTTTAGTTTCTTGACCCCGCCAAGAAACTGGGATGCCCAAGCCACAGAGCTCCCCCACGGTGCGAACACGGACTACAGTGACTCACGACCTGTGAAGTACATCCACCTGTAGTTTACCCACGGTATTACTTCCCGTAATACTTTTTCCGCTGTCGCAGCAGTTGCGAGAAAGTCCCGAGAAAAATCCACCAGCTCCAACTTTTGTTTCGCCGTCTGCTCTCTGCCCACCGTTATTTTCTCTAACGTTAATTTCCTCTATCTTTTACGTCACCTTATTTTGACGTCCCAGTTTACGTCATTTGCTCAAGGGCAAACAACTTCCAGCCCACTACACTAAATCAGATCAACCACGGTTGTCGATCTTCCCTCCTAACCCCCTCTACTAAGTACTTATCCGTTACATTCCTCCCCTCCTGAAAAAAAAAAGAATGAAAAAAATCAATTTAACAGTTTTTCTTTCTTTTACTTCTACGGGATAAATTGGTCCCACTCGACCCGGGATAGATTGTCAGCGAGAAGATTCTCTGTTCCCTTAATCGTCTCAACTGAAAACTGAAACTCTTGAAGAGCTAGCATCCACCTCATAATTCGAGAATTATGATATACAGATGTTTTTTAAAAACACAAGGGGTTTGTGATCTGTCTGTAAAATGAACTTTCTTCCGTAAAGATAACGAGAGAGTTTCGAAATTCCCCATATTATTGCCAGGCACTCTCGTTCTATGGTGCTGTATCGTGTTTCAGGACCTGTCAGTTTGCGGCTGACGTAGGCCACTGGAAAACGATCTCCTCCGTATTCCTGCAAGAGTACTGCTCCTAATCCCACCCCACTCGCGTCAGTTTGAACTATGAACGGCTTGTCAAACTTTGGTAGCGCTAGTATGGGTTGGGATGACAGAACGGTTTGGATGTGAGTTAATGCTTGGACACATTCATTCGACCATTGAATATGTTTTGGCTGTTTCCTTTTGTCAACTCTGTAATGGGTGCAACCACCGTAGCAAAGTTAGGAACATAGCGTCGGTAGTAGCTGATCAGACCTAAGAGTGCTCTCACTTGCTTCTTACTGCTAGGAGTAGGAAGTCTTAGAATTTTCTGTACTTTATCAGGACTGGGACGCAGATGCCCCTCCCCCACTATGTGTCCTAAGAATTCCAAGCTCCGAAATCCCATCTGAATTTTCGAAGGTCTTACAGTGAGTTGATAATGGGCTAAGGTTCTTAACACACCTTCTACATGAGTCAGATGCTCTTCCCACGTTTCGCTAGCAACCAGTAAATCATCAAAGAAGGTATGTGCTGAAAACCTTTCCATATTGAGCGCTCTCATAGCTCTCGCAAACGTTGCAGGAGCTGTAGCCAATCCAAATGGCATTCGGGTCCATTGAAATAAGCCTTTGGTTGTTTGAAATGCTGTTTTTGGCCTATCTTCTTCTTTAACTCTGATTTGCCAATATCCTTTGGCCAAATCTATTTTAGTGAAAAATTGGGCTCGGCCCAATTGACTATATACAGTTTCGGGATCCGGAATGGGTTCTGAGTCGAACTCTGTTATTTTATTTAGGGCTCGGTAGTCGATACAAAAGCGTACTGAACCGTCCTTCTTTCTGACCAACAACGCTGGTGATGCATAAGGTGAGGATGATGGTTCAATCACTCCCATTTGTAACATTTTAATCACTTCCTTTTCCATGGTTTGCTGTAGAGCAAAAGGAAGTGGATAGGGCCTTAAGCGCACTACCTCTGGAGAAGTCAGTCTAATTTGGTGCTCAATTTCACCGTTAAACTGTCCTGGCATCACGGTCAGTATGTGTTGATAATTCTTTAGAATATTCCTCAATTGTGTGGTCTGGAGTTCTGTCAAGTCGGGCCCCACTTTCATGCTGTTTATGTCCTCTTCCATCTCCCCAGGAAGAACTGGTATTTCCACGGAATCATCATCGGTATCGGCTATCAATAAGGTCACATTTGCCAGGTGTCTATTTGATTCCTTCTCGGATACTCCTGACGGCATGATAAATCTTTGGGGGCACATCTCTTCCGAGATAAGATCCGAAAAAGCCATGGGTTTATCGTCATTGGTCTGTCCACAGTTAGCCGTTTTGGTGGTGTCTGGAATCTTCACATCAATCGGCGGTTCACGTCTGTGATATTTGCGCAACATATTAATGTGCATAACCCGGTCTTTTCCCTGCATATGGATCACGTAGTCTGGATGACATTCCCGGATGACTGGAAAAGGTCCCTTCCATTGCATGAGTAGTTTATTCGTGGACGTAGGTAACATTATCAGCACTTCGTCCCCCACCTGCAGAGTTCGTTGTTGCGTTTTTCTGTCAAAGTAACGTTTATTTCTCGCCGCCGTCCTATGGCTATTCTCTTGGGCCAGTTGATAGCTTTCCTGTAGTAGATTTCTCAACTCATATATGTATTGGTAAACAGGTTTTGCATCCTCATCACTGATTTCCTTCTCTGTCCAAGTTGAGATAAGGAGATCAAGTGATCCCTTTGGTCGTCGTCCGAAAACGAGTTCGAATGGTGAGAAACCTGTACTTTCGTGAGTTTTCTCTCTGCAAGCGAATAAAAGAGCAGGAAGATAGCGATGCCATTCTCGAGGCTGGCGATGTACCAACTTCCGCAGCATTGGTTTTAATGTCCCGTGGAATCTTTCCACGCACCCATTCGTTTGTGGATGGTAAGGGTGGAACGTAAACCCTTGATGGACAGCAGTCTGAGAAATTCCTTCATGACATCAGACATGAATTGTGTCCCCTGGTCGGATAGAATTTCTTCGGGAAGACCCATTCTGGCAAATACAACCAAGAGTGCTTCAGCCACAGATACACTGTCAATTCTTTTTAACGGTATTGCCTCTGGATATCTGGACGCCATGTCTATTATACTCAATACATGGGTATGGCCCTCATTAGATGATGGATGTATAGGACCCATGATATCTATAGCCACTCTCTTGAAGGGCTCATCGATGACTGGCACATGTACGAGTGGCACTGGTCGATTTCTTCCGTGTGCCACGGTTTTCTGGCACGCGTCACATGTTTGGCAATACTTTCGGGTGTCGCTTTTTACTCCCGGCCACCAACAATTGGCGAGCACCCGATTCAGCGTGGCACGGACGCCTGCATGTCCGGCTAAAAGACCATCGTGAGCCGCACATAACACTGATGCCCTGAGTGTTTGTGGCACCACCACTTGTTGAAAAGTCCCTGTAGTGGTGCGGGATGATCGAATCAACATTCCCTGCTGAAGATGGAAGTTCGTCTCCAGGTTGGCTTCTTCGCTCCTTTGACAGGCTGCAGCTCGGCATGTGATCAATGTCGGATCCTCCCTCTGGAGTCGAACTAACTCCTCTCTAGTGATGTCCATTGCTGGCTTTGGAATATGCAGCGGAATTGGCAGTTCCAATTCCCGCTTCTTCTGTCCTCTGGTTGTGACTAAGGCTGCTTTTGGTTTTGTCACCAACACTCCCTCTACCCCGTCTATATTACCCAAAATTAAATCTGTTATTGGTTCGTCTATTACGCAACAGCGTAGTTTACCCGCATAGAAAGGGGTCTCTACCTGTACCTCAGCGACTGGAAAGACTTCCGTATTACCCCCAAACGTAATACAGGACTGGGACTGTCCAGTGTATTCTGACTGCCTAACCAGGGAGGCTCTTATGCCTGCTGTTGTGGCTCCCGTATCTCTTAACACCGTTATGGGTTTATCTCTAATATAACCTGGATAGAGAGGAAGTCGATCCATCTCTTCACTATTAAGAGTGCTACACAGGATGGAAACGCTGGTTACTACCGGAGTGGATACTTCTGTGTTTTCTCTCCGTCTAACATAAGGGCATTCACGGGCAAAATGTCCAATTTCGTTACAAGCGAAGCAAATGAGCTCTCTCTTAGGTCTTCGCAGTACCTCGTCTCTTTGCCTTCTCGGCCCGTTACTTCCTTTGGGAAAGGTTTTGTTGGGACTTGATTTACGAGGACTATTTGGCCTATTAGGAAGCCTAGATTTGGGTGACCGAGGACGCCAATTCACCCCGGTGTTGGCAACTCGATACGACTCGGCTCTCCTCGCCATACTTTTATTGGCATGCGCCTGCCTGTACTTCTCTGCACTTGCTATCATCTCGGCTGCGGACTTAAATTCACGTTCTTGCAGGAAGATAGCTAATTCCTTCGCTACGCTCTGGAGAATCTGTTCTCGTAACATGAGGTCCAAAAGACCATCATACGTTTTGTCTGCCTCGGCTAAAGTTATCCAACGGTTTGCTAAACCGGACAACCTAGAAAAAAATGCCGCCATTGATTCCTGCGGTTCGGGTCGGATGGATCTAAATCGTTCCCGAAATCCCTCAGCGGTACACTGATACTTTTGAAGTAATTCCCTCTTGAGTGTTTCATAATCAACTACCCCACTTGCACAAAGTGCATGATACAGGGTTAAAGCCTCACCCTGTAAAAGAGCTGACATAAGCAAAGGCCATCGCGGCTCCTCCCACCTAAGAGCAGTTGCATGCGCTTCAAACCTAAAGATGAAAGAGTCTATATCATCTTTATCCTCACGGAAGATTGGAAGTTTGGGCAGGTTACCACGCGGACCCCCCGTGGATTGAGCTACTTCCCCTTCTGTCCTGCTTCCTGCTTGTAGCCTAAGTCTTTCTAACTCAAACTCCCTTTCTCTCACTCTTTCCCTTTCTTCTCTTTCTCTTTCTTTTTCCCTTTCCTTTCTTTCTCTTTCTCTATCAAAACGTTCTACACACTGTTGGACGTACTTTTCCAGGTCACTATTAGTCTTTCCAAATTTCTGTCCTTGGGCTATGAAGCTATCTATATCCGGGAATTCCATGTCTCTCAAGAACAATTTAAAGAAATGTACCCTACGATGGCAAAACAAGAGTAGTCAAAAATAATCCACCAGATACAGTACTAATAATACCTTTTGTACAATATTTGTAAACCACCTCGCCTAGTACCGCCTCACCCTAAAGCGGTCACGTCGGGGGTCACCAAGATGTCACGGACCGTCCGCAGACATGCGCATTCTTTCCACAAACCAAAATATCCTGATCGCTTGAGGGTGGGCGTACCTTCTTAGAGGCACAAATAATTATTCAAATCAAATACAAAGTCAAATGAAACAAAGGCAAAATCCACACTCATAGATTCACTCCTTCATTCGCCACACAAGATGTATTACCAATATGTTATCATTCATCCCACATAATATTAAAGGTAACAATAAAATCGACTCTCCTAAATTATTGTCACTGATGAAGAACCCAATGTTCGCTCCCGATGAAACATCAACCTCTTATTTTAAAGTCTTTGATACCCTCCCAAGTCCTCTATTCCAATTAATCCCACTGATCTTCTTTCCACGAAGTCTATTTATGATTGAAAATAAATGGTTTTTCACAGTACCCACAGTTTATAAGCAGACGTCTCGATCTTGCGCATGCGGCCGCCTCCTAGATGTTGGCCGGATGATGTTAGATTCGCTGAAGGCCGGGAGGAAACCTTTCCTCCACCGGCGCTTACTCTCAGGCTGTGAAGAGCTGCCCCTTCCAGGCGACAGATGGAAGTCGGTGCCCCAGTCTTGCACCAAGTTTTCTGTTCTTTTCTCGCTGATACCAGTGTTTAGTTTCTTGACCCCGCCAAGAAACTGGGATGCCCAAGCCACAGAGCTCCCCCACGGTGCGAACACGGACTACAGTGACTCACGACCTGTGAAGTACATCCACCTGTAGTTTACCCACGGTATTACTTCCCGTAATACTTTTTCCGCTGTCGCAGCAGTTGCGAGAAAGTCCCGAGAAAAATCCACCAGCTCCAACTTTTGTTTCGCCGTCTGCTCTCTGCCCACCGTTATTTTCTCTAACGTTAATTTCCTCTATCTTTTACGTCACCTTATTTTGACGTCCCAGTTTACGTCATTTGCTCAAGGGCAAACAACTTCCAGCCCACTACGCTAAATCAGATCAACCACGGTTGTCGATCTTCCCTCCTAACCCCCTCTACTAAGTACTTATCCGTTACAATCCATATCACCCATTTTGAGCAGCATACAGACTAACAGTGAAAATTTGTACTTATACCACTTCAGCCAATTCTGAACATATGCATTTGACAATCCCACTTAACGCAGGCAGTCCTGATAAGTCCTAAAAACCTTACTCAAAAGTCGTGAGTTCTCAGCATGAGCTCAGGCTTACAGGGGGAGTTCTGAACAGATGCCCTGCCTGTTATGCAAGCCACCAACAAAAACTGGCTGCCTATGCTAACAGCAGTGCTGAAAAATATTTATTGCCTAAAAACATTACTGCAGTAGATACCCACACACTGGTATTGAAGACACTCAGCAGGCTGACAGAACGGCAAAACTAGAGGCTGAAGACATACAGCAGGAAAACAAGATTAGCCTAACCAAGATGAAGGTGATTATCAAGGCTTTGCATAGATAACCCCAGCCACAGACAACTTCCACCATCTGTCCAGAATCTAGGTGACAGTTTTCTGCATGAGGAGAGGGCACAGCAGATTTAAGCACCACTTTTACTGGAAGTAACATCTTGTGTCATCTTTGACGTGTTCCTGAGGAGATACAAAGCATATCCTACAGGAGTGTAGGCTCCTGAAAGAACAGACCGTAGGTCTGGCAATCACCAGTTCCTCTTAAAACCAAGCAGGACAGACCTGTGGACGCTTTGCAGATGACTGACTGCCAGTTTCTTCTTGAGAGCTGGCCTCCAACTGGGCTAAATATAGCCAAATTAGAACAATATCATCATCTGTGACACTTAAACCACAGCTGAGCATCCATTATAACTTGGCTACATTATTTTGTATAATAGTACTGTTCAGGTCACAGTGCATGATAATGAATGTGTCTGTACTCACAATCTATCCATGTTCATCTGTAAATACACTATAATAGGTATCAGTGCATGATTTTTTTTTTTTGTTCCCTCTCAGATCTTTATATTGTAATTGGAGTTTTATAAAGCAGTTGTTTGTTTTCCTCTATAGATCGTTATGTGGTGATTGGAGCTCCACGAGCTTCATTACTGGGTGCTTCACAAGATGCTGTTATTAGCACCAACCTCCTCCTACAGTTGGCAAATGCTTTGAACACTGCGTATAGTCTCAAGAAGTGGAAACCTAAGCGTGGCATTCGCATTGTGTCCTGGGGGGGCGCAGACCTGGCAAACATTGGCATGCTGCAGCATATTGTGGTAGGCCATTGAGTATCTGTGCAGAGCAGACCCCAGACTAATGAATTCTCACTAAATGCAGAGGATTTCCTGCTTAATTTTGGCAGCTATTGCGCAACAAGAAAAATTTGTCTGATTATAGTCATAAGTTGGGCCTAGTCTTTAAATCTGTATAACAAATTCTAGATCTTCACTCTCCCGGTTGTAAAGTATCATATTTGTGATGAGAGAGTGATGTGCCTTTGCCTGACTGGCTAGAAGGTGACTGCTCTTTCATCTTTGCCTGTTAATCTGCATTGGGTTGTGCTTCTAATATTGGTCAGTACATCTGTAATGCCATTTGCTATGTTTGATTTCTGTCTGTGTCTTTTTTTTTCTGCACCGTTTTCTATTGGCACAACTGCGCCATCTAGTCATTACTTAGATCTTAGCTCTTTGCATCAGGTAAAAGAAAAACACAAGATTGTGAAAAAGGCAGCCTTTGATAGTAAAGTGCTACATAAATCAACTTTATTATTACATGTGTTTGTGTGAGTGAGGAAGAAATGTGTTACACATATGTTTACTAGCACATTTTTACAAAGACTTTCATTTTTCTTTCTAATACTCCATTTGACTAACATTTTTGTAGCAGTTTTATTATCATAAGTCCTTTGATGAATACAATTTTTCAGAAACATCATCACTTGCTGTCCTGGCGTGCAGTGGCTTACTTTGATATCCGTAGCCTAATGGTGGGTACAGACATCATCACAGCTCAGGTACCCCCAGGGCTGTTTCAGGTCATCAATGAGGTCACATTGATGGTGAGTTTGTGACCTCTCATGGATGATGGTGCTCACTTGAGAACAGATGAAAACATTTACAGAAGGAGAGGGATGGGTTCTATCCTCTACCTTTCATGCCCTGTACTTGGTGAATTAGTTTATGTTCATTGCCTGTATGTCAGTCCTTATGGCAACGCCACTGGGACACTCTAGGCCAAAATAAATTATAGTTCTTGCAAGATTGAAGATAGACACACCTATGCCACGCAAGGACACCTCTTGCAAGGTGAACCACCACCTGTTTGTCCCTGGTGTGGGGGAAATTTTAATGTATGACATATTTTGATTATCTGTCCTGAGCTACAGACTATCTGTCGACAGTTTTTTGCAAAGAATTCTTTATTCTCCTTATTTCATTACGTCCCATTGGCAGCTATCTTTACATTTTTAAAGAGAATAGGACTTTATCATCAAATTTAAAAAATTTTATATCCTGATAGTTCTCTTTTGTTTTTTGGTTTGTTGGTGGTCTTTTTGGGCTTCACCACCCCTTTTTACTCTTCATCCATTCTTTTCCATTTTGTTTACTCATTATGTTGGCTTTTAAATAATATTATGGTTATATGACTTGAGAAGATTTATCCTAAACTTTTAACGTTAAAATTACTTTTGTTGCTGTGATATAGCCCTAGTTGCTGGCACAGCATTAAACACAAACAAACACCAGGCCATGGGGACTTTTTGTTATAATATCCCCACCCTGTGTTATTGTGTTCTGGGATTTATTATTGCTATATACTGTATCAATGGTGAGATTCAGTATGGATATATATATATTTTGCACCAAAGGGTTACCTTTGTCCTGTAGGTTTACTATTGTCCTGTAGGTCCACACCCTGAGTTTCTGTGTGCTGTATCAATGGGTTATTTTTATCTTTCAGGTGCCAGACCCAAATGATGCAGATCACACAATCCAGTCATCATGGCAGGAGATGTTGTCTGATAACCAAGTGGACGCCCGGTCATCAGCCGTTCCCCTGGCCAGTTACCATGGTGACCACTCGGCCTGGCCCTTCCTACATGTTGTTGGTGTTCCTACAATCAGTCTGCAGTATAGAGACATGAACAATTTCGTAAGTGCCACCTAAATACTTTCCTTTTTTGAGTAGCAGGAGGCTGTTTTAAAGCCGTTGTATGTATTTAGAAATATTAAAAATTACGTTCCTGTACACAAAAGAGTGACTGTCATTGGCATAAAAACTTACAGCTTTTACATGGCAGATGACAGTGAATTTTGTTCCTCTTTAACGTGATGTTAGATTAAAGCTTTTTTTAATTTGAGGTTTTAATACCCTCTTTCTTTTTTGACTTAGTCTGTAAGCTGCACAAAGTTGTTTATATGTCAGTAACATAAATTGCAGGATATGTAACAGACATGAAAGCATGAACTGCCATGCTGATAGGTAAGGTTTAGACAGAAAACATGTAACTCCTTTTCCTTAATCAGGATTACTAAAAAATGCCTTATTTTTATTACTTTTCATTCTCTAAGGAACATTTTGTTGCTCATAAGACAATTTTCCAGGCATGTTAAGAATTTTGTTCTTATTAGTTTTTGTTAATAGTATGATAATTTGTGACAACAAAAATCATGTTTTGTTCATATGTTGGCAGGTTAATGGCCTAACTGTGCCTGTCTACTCACAAGTTGATAGTGAACATCACTTCAAGTATCACATTGCTGTTATGCGTGTGATGGTGCAGATCTTGGTTAGCATGGTCGATGATCAAATTATCCCATATTCATTGTCTGGTGCAGTCAGTGAACTTTCAGCCATCCTGTGGCAGACTTCAGAATTTTTGAATGAATGTTCACAATCCATGCATGACTTAGGTACGTGGAGGAACCTGATTCTTGCTCTCAAACTTTTTTGATAGTTTAAGTCGCTATACTACAGCTGGGTGGACTAGTCATTTCTCAGTTGTCATGTCTCATAAATACTTCAGCAAAGTAATAAAGGGAAGCAACATTGTAACTCTCAGTCCTTGTTACTTGGATCTTTATTGTGTTTTATTCATCATTAGTACTGTTGTTGATCCTTCCGTTGTTCGTGTGTTGTTTGCTTGTTCTTCTGTCCCTTGTATGTTGCCCATGTCTTGTTCTTGCTCTTAAGTACTACGAGCATAATCCTTAGGAGTGTAAGTATGCACTATATAAATTTTGCATTTATTATTGTTAATAAGTTAGCAAGGACAAGGTTTAGGAATTATTTTGACCCCACATAGGACCATTTAACTACAGATAAGATGGTGTGACTACAAACTGGACAATGTGACCATAAGACACACTTCACCTTAGATCATACAGTATGTGCATAAAAACATGCTTTCTTCCAGGGTATTTAGTTTCCAAATATTTTCAAAGTAGTGAAGCGAGCTAGACTTTAAGTTGAGTGTATGACAAGCAGTAGATGCCATTTGTACTTTAATGCCAGTTAATTTACACAGAATATTGTACTATTAATGATTGCTAACATTAGGTTCATTTTTCTCTAGCCTGGTTCTCTTGCTGAATTGATGACTATTAAGAATATCTGTACATATGATGTGCTTGTTTCTTGCACAGTTTGTGCATGTGTGGCTAACAGTGTTAGAATTTCTTTATTTGCAGAAGATTCACTGAACTTGTGTTCTGAATTGGAAGCAACTACCAAAGTATTTGAGGACTTCATTGAAATTTACCTTAAAAAAAAGGACCTGCTGTCGTTGAGAATGGTGAACGATGTGAAAATGATGTTCGATAAACTCTTTATCATATACAGAAAAGGGTAAATAAAAATAAATTATGTGTACAAATGTCAACAACACTATACATTTATCGCATTTGGCACATAAAATTTAAAATAAATGCATCCATTTGCAAGTGCATTGTAAAGTGCTGTTATTGTTTACAGACCTACAGTATTAGCTTTTTAGGCTTTTTGTTCAATCTTAGTTTTTATTCTCTTCAGTTTAGATAATGTTTAATTTAATTTGATTTAAAATAAATAAACACTAGGATTTACTCCTAAATTGGCATAACCTGGGCAGAAATTAGAGCATGTGTTGAAAAACAAATATTTCAAGATTTATCTTTTCTCCATCCATATCATCAGTAACTGGACAAATTGCAGGTATATAGTCAAAAAAAGAAGAGAAGATCTAGACTGTTTATATCAGCATTTTCTATCCAGCTTGTAGATTAGCTTCAGATTGAAGATGATTTTGTAATGCTGCCATGCTAATATGAAATCAAATGATTACCCCTTCTTTTTAAGTTCACCTTTGTTTTTTTTTCCCCTTTCTTTTTATAGCATTCCTCGGCACATCCTTTACCCTCTGGATGAACGCAACATCATGGAGGAAGTGTTGGATCTCTGTAGTGCTGGTGGGATAGCAGATATTTGGGAAAAAACCCACGAGTTTGAAGACTCTACAAAGACTGTTTTGTTACAGGCCCTCTTAGCACTGAGAGCAGCAAACTGATTTGTGGACATGTTCTCTGCCTACATATCATTGTGTCAGTATCCAGAATCATGTCGGAAAGTTATTCTGTTGAATCATTATTCAGTGGATTATACAAGTCACATCCATTGTGCATTGACAGTAGCTCAAGAAAATCTGAACTACATGGACTGCTAACAAGAAGCATTACCAAGTTTCTTGTTTGGATGACTTGTGTGCCCTCTAAGGTCATAATACTCTTGTCCTACTTATTTTCTTCTTGCTGCATTCCTGATCAGGAATCTGGCAACTGTATAGTTGATAAAATATCTTTAACAAACTGTGGCAGCTTTCCATATGTATACAAAAGCACTGAAATGTTGGGATAGTTATGCAATGAAAGCCTTATGTACAAATTATTGCATTGTTCGTATATTATTGGATTAGTATCCAGTATTCTCAAGATCTTCATTGTACAGGACTAATTACTGGCTAAATCCATAGCATCCTTAGGAAGTGATGTACATATTCTCACATTCCCACCCACCCCTATTCCCTCCAATATACATATGCCTTTTTTTGTCTTTCATTTGCTCATACATACACAGAACATGCACATGTATTCATTCTTCATTTTCATTTTCTTTCCACGCAAACACTATGCAAATCCATGCAGGCTTCATTTGGGCCATTCGTATGTTAGTCTTTTGTAGTTAACGTTTTACTTAATGGCAATGACTTCTAAGGGCTAGCCCAGTCATTTTTCTGCTTATTGATATGATCTGATGAAAAGTGCATTTGCTTTTATTACATATCACACTTGAGGGCAGAAAATGACTAAATGGTATACATTCCAACAATTAAATATCATTACAGTTGACCAAGAAACTTTTGTCATAAATTATTTTTAGTATTCATTGTGTGAAATAGGATTATACTGCAGCTTTAAATGGTAAATGCCTTTGCTTTTTAAAACATTTGACCTAATAAAAAGGCATTTATAAACTGCTTTACAAAATGTGAACTAGAGGGGAGAAAAACTGCCATTTAAATTACAAAGCCACACCATGCATTGGAAAGGTGATGGGAAATTTTGTCACAGACTTTTGCATTTGAAAATGTGGCTGATTGGGTCAAATTATTTCGTTTCATCTTATTTATTCCTTAGTAATAAGAAACCAATTTCAGATAAAAGCATGTGGCTAACTATTTTTGTCAAACTATAAGAAAAACACTTGGTATTGAAAAATCACTCCAGAAACTTAGAAGGATAAAATTACATGGGAGAAGTGTCATCTTAATAGCAAATACAAAGGAGTATTAACCTGTCACTGCTCCATGCCATGAAATGAGACATATTTTAACTGCATTTAAGAAAGGTTCCTGATATGAGACAACTGTATGATAAAATTATGTGGCCATGATATATGTCAAAATTCTTTGTTTCCAGATTCTACACAACTTTGCTCAAATAACATCATACAGAACTTGAGTAGATTCAGTTCATATTTGTTTTAAACAAAGTGTAATATGGAATAAGACTGCATTGAGGAGAATTTAAATGATTCTGTCAGTGACACAGGATTATTGATGCTTGCAGACCTGAGCAGGAAATTGAAAATTTGAATGGTTTTAGAAAAAGTAAGAGAGAGAATGTGTGCGTGCGCATGTGATCCATGTACAAGAAAGGGGGTGAACACATTGGTTGTGTGTTCATCTTCCAAAAACCAGCCATATCATTTGATCCATCAAAAATTTATTTGTGAGTTCAGTTAATAACTGCTGTTGTATACTAACAGTACATCTTCTAGTCCCTCAAAATTCAAATGTGTGAATGAGTAAGATCTCAGCTGGTGTTGGCTTTTAAACTATATGCATGTATATAATCTTTGTTGTGTAGTATTGGTCATCAGCAGAGCAGTAAAGTGTTTCTTGAACCTTTATCCATTTTTTATGGCTTATTTCTTTAACAATCTGTGCTCTTTAGTTAGTTACTGCCCGTTATGCCGGTCTGCACGTAGGGCAGCAACAAAGGTCCTCCACTTTTGTCTGTCCTGGGCTAGCTTCCCCACAGTGCCCCAGCTGTGGTTTAGGGTCTTCATTTCTTCGTGCCATTTGTTATAATAATTAAGTTGTGCCTTACATTACAATGAAATCTGTGGTTGTGTGATCTACTTTTTATAAATAATATGGTTGTGTAAATGAAAGAAGGGATGTAAAATATGATAGTTTTTTAAAAAAACCAGTTTAATAAGTTTTCCCATAGTAAGGTATTTTTGTCTTTTTGCACAAGTGTAGTACTTCATTACCCCATGTTTTTCTTTAGCTTCTGTTATTAAAATCCAGGAAGAATTATCCATTATCTTATTGCATTCTTTTTAAAAGTACATTGGTAAACACCCACAAGAAACTTACAAAGTAGTTCTTCTGAGAACTGGCTTTGTGTACATTCAAATTAACATTTCTATCACTTTGCTGAAACATTTATGTTCTAATGTTATGCATATTCATTGACTGTAAGTGTTGAAATCATTGACTTCGTCTAATTTTCATCAATTAATTATCATCCTTTCTTTTTACACTAACATCTTGACCTGAAGCTGATGTTCAGCACTTATAAATTGATAAGACTTTTCATCGTGGTCCCAAGTGTCTATTAAGTATCTTTCTTTCTATAATTGGTTTCAGTTATTTTACTTTTTGTTTTTGCAATATTTTGTACATTTTCAAGTCCACGTTGACTTTCATTCTTCTGTCCTGTTATTGATATTTCTGTGGTTTGCCCTGTTCTGCCCAGTGTACTACTACTGACTTTTTTATACTGCATATGTAAAAAAAAAAAAATTTAAAAAGAGATTTTACATATTTAATTGGGAGATAAATAATCTTTTGCAATGATAGCCAAAAATATTTGAATTCATTTTTATTGAATTTAAATGTTGTTATTAATTTATGCAAATAAAATCTTTTTTTTTTTAATGTCGCTATTGTTGTTTGCAATATTTGAAGATTGTGGGAAAGTGTGTAACAAAAATGATGTTCTTTTCTATTTAGGCCTATGTGTATCCCATCTTTTCCATGTCTGCTTGAGGGTGCCAGGTATTCTCTTGTTCTATTGCCTTGAGGGTTACAGATGAGGGCCTGTCTTGCAGTTTTCATGGAGTGTGGCCAATCCAGTCCCAGCGCCATTTGCATATTTCTACTTCCATGGGATGTTGGCTCATCTTTTCCCAGGGATCTTCATTACTAATGGTGTTTGGCTAGTATATCTGTGCTACTTTTTGCGTTGTTTACTTTCCCTTTGTCTGATGTCAGCTTTCACCATGCTATGTCAGATGAGGTTTATTGATGATAAACAGCTTTATATCAGTTGAGCTTGCTGGGCTGATGACAGAGACACAGGAATGCATAGCCGACATATTGCCTAAAAACTCTCCACTAAGTTTCTGGCACTGGTCCTCAATATCTTTCCAAACTCAGTCCCAACTACATTCCCTCACAAATGCTCTGTCCATCTTCTGATATCAGGCTTCAAGTCCTACTAAGACAAAGACATTGACAGAGGTCTTTTTCCTATCAAGCAACATCTACTTGGAACAGACACCCATCAGCCTTCATCATACTGATTCTTTAAGTTCAAACATTCAATCAATGATTTCACCCTTCCATGTCCTGACAGTGCACTGGCATAAAGTGTATTTACTCTGTGGGTGTCTGTTGTACAAGTACATGTGCATGTGGAGGTTAGTATGTAAGTTTACTAGAATTGGCCAGTTTGTAGTTTTTCTTATTTGTGAAGCACTCGTAGCAAATTTTTTTGGAAAAGAACTATTTTAAAAAAATTATTATAATTATTATTACTTCACACAAATGTATTAACGAAGGTCTGCAGTATTTTTTAGTTGTCTGTGACCTGTACAGAAGAACTCATTTAAATAACACTGGTGGTGTTAACTGCTGGCTCTCTGTTCAAAAAGATGTTGAGAAATAGAAGCCTTCTCACATATTTCGGCAGTATCGTTGGCAACGAAATAAACTAACCGAGTTATTTCTTCATCAGTAGACGCAGTACTCACCATTAGCATGTTGTGTGCTAGACTGTTTACGAATACTAATAATTGTTTATTTGTCAGGCCTTTAGGTCCACTTAAAAGAACAACATATTACAAGAAAAGTATGGGATGAATGTTTAAACATAAAATAAGATCTCTTTTTTCTGTGGCTAAATATATAAAGTTAGGTAGATTACATATTTTCTTTTGACATCAGCACCAGTAGTTGAAAGATATTAAACAGTTTTATTCCAAGTAGTCTAAGGCACATCTATCTACGCTGGCTATCCTTAGACACTCGGAGCACGGACTGGGAGTTACTTCCCTTAAAGGAAACAAGACAAAGAGCGATAACCGCATCTGGTTCAAGAAACCTAGGATAGTTGGGTTTGTCGACAACCAACATAATTTCTCAGAATGTTATCTCTTAGGGGATCGTTATGTGGCTTTAATAAAAAATTTGAACGTTTCCTCCTCAAGGTATGATTATTTTGATATGTAACATATATATATATACATTTTCTAGCTGATGAATGTTCGTTCCCCGAAATGACATTCTGCCGAGAGTGACATTGAAGCGCACGCTGCAGCAGTGCCTTATATTTTATAAGGGTATACTGTTTAAACTATCCCTTGCCTTGACTATCCTATATTTTGGATATAAGAATATGTTTGGTCTATCTGGTGTTGTAGAAAGTATCTACGATTTCTACTGTAAGAAATAAACTCGAATTACAAACGGACGATCGCACATTTTTTCACCTTTGTCAATGGTCATAGGTCACTTCTCCCAAGACCATTTCGCCCCTACCTAAAGAGCCATACGTTGTTTGAACTATAGATACGCAAGCTCAGCTGCCTATTTTAAACAGAGCCATACGAACGAGTTTAGTCACAATTGTACTTAAGAAAAATGGCCGCTTTGCCACCTGATTTTTCTCTTTAGACTATCTTTTAAATTTTATCATCATTTTATTGTTATCTTGTAGTTATGACTTTTTTCTTTTGATTATTATTATTATATGCAAAGACTTCGCTGATCAGGTAGACATTTAGCTCAAAGAACACACTACAGTAGTGTACCGACACCACTGTCGTCAGTTGTGAAACCTATTTGCAAAATAGCAAATAAGCAAAAAAAAAAAAAGGCAAAATTCAAGAATAAAATGATGAAAAAATCTATAGATAGTCTAAAAAGAAAAATCACTATGGCTAAGCGGCTGTTTTGGCGTCTGAGCTTGTGTATCTATAGTTCGAACAATGTGTGGTTGTTTTGGTAATATTTGATGTTAATATTTACTTTTTTCATCGGTGATAGATTGCCTTTTGGACTTGGGACAATTTGACTTTTCTGTCTTGGGACAAAATGGATCTATGTGGGACAAATTGACTTTTGGTGTGGGGAGAAATGACCGCCCTCCCCCCATGTCCGTACAAGAGTAAGCATCGTCTGCTACGCCAACATGGCGCAGTCGTGTCCACTCAGCTGTTTTCATGCGCGTAGGTGAATGCGAGAGGAATGGGGGCGTCCATCCTGTATTAGTCAATGTTTGTATGTGAGGGAGAGACCGTGCACACCGAAACGTTGAAACGATTGTTCAAGACATAGCGTAGGCCATCACCATATTGCGTATAAATGATGCTGATGAAGATGATGTGTCAGCTAGAAATGTGCCTTTAACAACAGAATATGTCAGACTTTCATGCAGTCCATAGGCAACACATGCATTTTTATGTCTGTTTCAGTGAAGTCAGGATTCAGTATTGAAATAATTTAAATAATTTATTAACTATCACAAGATGCTGCATTGACCTCACTTTATTCAAAGTAATATCAACCTTCTACTGGCCTTTGTCTCTTCCAACAGCTTGATATTTATGTATTGAGTACTAAGTGCATGCTGCTCCTATATGTGCATGATCATAATATTATAAATTGCACATTTATTATTATTGACATAATTATTTATTTGTATACTGAATAATTAATTTTTAAAATTTTGAGTGGGCTATGTATATATTTGTCAGTTACAATTGTGCTCAAAATAAATATTATATTTGAATTATGTGTACCAAAAGAAGAACTGCTGTCTAGCTGAGTAAAGATGTATTGGTGTGCTTGGCTGTATTTTATCAACATGAAAAACAATGCAGATGATGATATAAGCTGTAGTATTGATGGAGATGCAAAAGGTCAACTGTTATGGCTTGATGTCAGCCACATATACACGGCCATTAAAACCCTTTGAATCACTTCATATAGTCAGTTTAGGGTCTTAGTCAATATGAGCACCAGTACACCATTATCAGCAGAATTCCACAGTAGATTGTAGAATTTATGTCTGGACATCCCCATCTTGTTTAACTTAGTCATGCTCAAATCTGATCAAGCAATTCTTAAATTCCAGTGAAACATTTGGCACTCAAGGCTTAAATTTATTTAAATATTTTAAGAAAATATTTCAAGTACACTGATACTAAATACAATGCTGACAGTTGGCTTAATAGTTACAAGTTTCACATGTATAGTGTTTTAATATATTCATTTCAGAACAAGATTTATGCTGTACAGACAAACTTCTATTCAGCCAGGAAAACTGGGGTAAGTGCTTGAAAATTAATAGTGAATATTTTCTTGAATTTTTTAATATATATATTTTTTTTAATATAGTTTTTGATACAAAATTTTAATTTATTCATTCTTTTACGCATTCTGAAACTGTCACATCTGCTTAAGTGTTTGTTTTTTTTTTAAATCTGTTGTTGCAGGAAGTGATAGAGGATGTCCATAGAATAAGAAATATTGGAATCTCAGCACACATTGACTCTGGCAAGACAACCTTGACAGAAAGACTACTGTTCTACACTGGCAGGCTAGCTGAAATGCATGAGGTAGTATTTTCACTCTAGTAATCAGACCAAAAGTGATGAAGTAGCTCAATGTCAAAAAGGTAATAGTACAGAGTAACATAGCCTAGTGGCCATTGGGGGGGGGGGTGAATGTCAGTGGCTTACTGTGTCTTGGGCACAGCCTGTAGAAGATGCAGCCCAATCCTTCCCTTCTAGAACTTTTACCAGCCCCCCCAGGTACCCATTCTGCTAGACAGTTACCTAGTTGTTGGGTGCGTGGGATAATTTTCTATCTTAAATCCTGTGAGCTCTTGCCCCGCAATAGAACACATTTAACAATTGGTAGGCTAGGCAACAGGCCTGAGGTAGGCCAGAAAATGTGATGAAGAAGGAGTCTTAAACACAGTAATAGTCATCTTTTATGGTAGAAGGTGGCCACACCTGAAAGTGAAATGAGGTATTTGTGTGGCATGGTTAATGAGCTTATTTTGTTTAGTTTGTTGCCATGTTTGATCTGTTCTAATTCTGAAACATTCCATTACAGTTATCATTTTTTCAAAACCTTGAAGTAGTGGTTAGTGAATTACGAACTCATTATTCATTATCAGAAGTTATAAGGAATGTACATGTATATAAGGCATATATAGTGAATATTTTTTTTTAGAAATGACCCTTTGATGCAGGTTCGTGGTAAAGACCAGGTGGGAGCAAAAATGGACTTCATGGAGCTAGAGAGGCAGCGGGGCATCACCATTCAGTCAGCTGCCACATACATTATGTGGAAAGACATCAACATAAATATCATTGATACACCAGGTGAGACTGAATGGTAATCTGAACACATCTCAGTCTAGGGATCTGACACTCCAAGTAAAGTGCCACCTTTGTTTTCAAGATTTGAGATTTACAATAAACAGTGTTTTGTTACTGATTTGTCTACATGACTTTTGTCTCATTTTAGGCTCTTGTCACTCTTAAATCTATAAACTTTACCAGCTACTAGTTTTAAGAAATACATAAGAATAGTAGTCAGGTCAAAGGCCTGAAAAACAAGTTTAGAAGATGCAGCCCAATCCTTCCCTTCTAGAACCTTCACCAGCCCAGTCAGATTAGTCTGAGGGGCATATTTCACAGAGCTTCCTTGAGATACATCATGTCAATCATTGCACACTGATCTGTACTCCACGCAAAGCTTGCTGTGATAGCTCGACATTGTGAAGCAGCTGGAGGAAGGCCAAAAAAGTTTGAAGTCGATACTGTTGATACTCAGATCTCAAACCTAAGTAATGGCAAGATGGCACAAGATGACAGTTGAATTTAATAAAATGGCACAGGAAAAGATGAAAAGTGGCACAGACGCAGAAATCCATCCAGGAAGGTAGCAAATATTGTAACAGATGCATTGATGAGCATGGGACACAAAACTTCACACAGATCAACGGAGAAATATGAAAAATGACGGAGAGCAGTCACACTCGAGCCAGTTATGTGAAAGGACATCACTCTCCTTTATTTCTTAATTGTGGGAGATTTATATGTCCCCTGTATGAGTTACCACAGGACAGAAAGCAGTATCCTCCAATGAACCAAACCTTGTCATGAAAATATGTATACAGACAGTCAAAATCTCATTTTGCACTTAACAATCCATTAAATACAGCACTAAAAAGACTTTAATAAAGAGCAAAACATGCTTCAAAAGAAATCTAATAAAGTTTTCATTATTATTTGCAAGCTATATACATAAGGTGCATTATTTTTTCCCCATAGGTCATGTTGACTTCACAGTGGAAGTGGAAAGGGCATTGAGGGTGTTGGATGGTGCAGTGTTGGTGCTGTGTGCTGTTGGTGGTGTACAAAGTCAGACATTTACTGTCAATCGGCAAATGAAACGTTATAGTGTGCCCTGTATTGCCTTCATAAACAAACTGGATCGTCAAGGCTCAAACCCTTATCGTGTGCTTAGCCAGCTTAGGTAAGGAACTATATTTGCCTGAAAACATTTTAAAATATTAAATGAGTTTTGGCTGTTTGTCAGAAAAGCCATTGTGTTGTATTGCATGTTTGTTCTTGTGATGGGGAAAAATCAGCCACAAACTAGGGCTTTCTAGGGTGTCTAAAGCAGTGGTATATCTTGGTGACTGTTTACTCTTTTGATTGTTGAAAATAAGTATTTAGAATATGTGCACAATAACAATATTCTTAGGTTTATTTCATTGATCAACATAGTGATGGAATGGGAGATATTAAAAATATAAGCAGATATATAAAAAAAGGTTTATAAGTTCACAGTTGCAATATACACGTATAAAGTTTAACAAGTTAAGTGAGGCATATTTGCTCTGCAATCAGCCTAAAACGAAAAGAAAACCCCACTTACAAGAGACAGTAATTTATTGGGTGAAAGAATTGCTGTAGCCACAAAATTACTCATGGTTGGGTCGTATGATAAGTATCAAAGGAAGAAAATTTACATGAATTTCATTTTCATGTTCAAAGATGTGTCATCTGGTTTTTTTGCTTTTCCCTTTAGGTCAAAACTGGGTCATAATGCTGCATTCTTGCAGTTGCCCATCGGACTGGAGGCAGACCATTCTGGTATTGTTGATCTTGTACATGAAAAGGCCTTGTACTTTCAGGAGCCTCTGGGGTAGGTCAATACATGGCATGTAGAAGTGAGCCTTAAGTGAAAAATCATATTAACCTGCCACAGGTCTAGCACTATTCAGCTACATGTGGCCAGATTCTCACTAGCAGCTACATGGAGGCTCATTGTAACAAATACACTCAGGTTCACTGTAGCAGCAACACTCACTGAGGTTCATCTTAGGCATGTGAAACTGTTTAGGCTGGACTTGGCTAAACCAAATAAAGTTAATAAAGTCTTTTAGACATGGTAGGTAATAATGCTGGTTAGATCTGTCAAGAAGAGAACTTGGTTCAGGTTGTCAAGGCAGAATGTAGATGGTTTTCTGGGGAGAAGCAAAATGGAAATGCCTGTTGAATAGCAGAAATTATTCTTCAGATTTTTTTAATGCTTTTTTTTTTCTTTTTAAGCATGAAGGTGATTGAAGATGAGATCCCAGTCAAACTGAGGGCTGAGGCTAAAGAACGTCGACAGGAAATGATAGGTGTGTCAAGGATACCTTTTGTTCTTGAATACTTCAGTGAATGTGTTATGGTATGACAACAACTAAAACCCGCAAATCACAGATGTTTTACAACCTTTTGCATAAAATTGCCAGTTCTGTAACCAGATGCATATTTTTTTCTTTCATTTGGGTCTCACAGAGAATATTGCCAATGTTGATGACCACCTGGGGGAAGTCTTCTTGGAGGAGCGACAGCCAACAGTGGATGAAATTAAGGCAATTAGAATGAAACTTAATAGTTTTCATAAAATCATGCTTTAAACACGTAAAAAATAATATAAATGCATGACATCATAAGGTACTTTTTCTGTACGTGCAAAGTTGCTGATATTGTTTTTGTCTTCTTCAAAGAATTTAGGAATATTTCAGTTATAAATAGTATTAGACAAAAGGCAATAAGGCAATTTTCAAAAGTTTGATTATCATCCACCTCTTGGGATAACTTCCTTGGAAACATTAGCCATACTCTGTTATGCTCATGGCCAGGTTATGTACATCTACTGAAGGGAGGGTTAAGGTCTTGAAACAGATCTTGAATTGCTTAAGAAATCATATTTAAGGATCTTCTTTCATTGGAGGAGTCAAGCTTTATGCTGTCACGGGTCTTCTGTTCATCCAGGCAGCAATAAGACGTTCCTGCATAAGGAGAACATTCACTCCTGTTTTGATGGGCACAGCACTGAAGAACAAGGGTGTACAGCCTCTTTTGGATGCTGTCCTTGACTACTTGCCAAACCCCTCTCAAGTCCAAAATTTATGCATTGATAATGACAGGTACAACCTAGTTTAGTGTGGGTGTCATTCTAGATAACTTCCTCAGTCCAGGACACAGCACATTGTCAGTCATAGAGTGTATTGCAGCACATTGTCAATCATTCATTAATAATTGTACTTTGAGTCTGTCACTGATTCAGCTGCACACCTGTCAGTTTCACTTTATTTGTCAAGTGGTTTATATGGCATGATAATACACAGCTGTCAGTTTTGCCTGTCCTGTGGTTTATAGAATGTGATGATTATAGCTGTGGTTCTAAACTGTGTATCTTTATTTACTAATATCTTTATAAACTTTTTACCAAAAAATGTTCAAGGCTGTTTGTGTGAAATCATTGTCTACAGTTGTTTTTTTTTCTGTGCAGCAAAACTGGGGAGAAAATGTTATTAAGTCCAGAAAGGACCTATGACAGCCCATTTGTTGGTTTAGCTTTCAAACTAGAGGTATGCATGGTCATGTTTTCTTTTTCTTTGCTTCATGTTTCATGGTTTGTTTCTCTGTATCTGACATGTTTTCATGTGTCAGACCTGTCCTTATTCTTCGTCTTTTATTGTCTTTTTCTGTCTCTGTTCTGCAATTTTCAGGGAGGAGCTGTACAAATCTGTACAGTTTTTGTTGTGACCTAGGGAAATGTTTGTTTTGCATAGTTCACCATATGATGCAACTCCTCTATGACCTTTCTGACTTTTTGGGCTTGCTTCATCTTCAAAGTAACTACACTGCTGCATGTTTTATTGGTGGGCTTGTCCTGTCTGCAATGTTAATGCCCTGTAAGTCAGACTGGTCTCTCCAGTCTGTTCATGTACATGTCCTAAGTGTGCCCTGTCAGTGAAGCTAGTCACTCCCATCTGTACATCCCCTGTTCGTGTCCATGTCCTGTGTGTGCCATATCACCGATTTCATACCCACGTCCTGTGTGTGCCCTTTCGCTCGGTTCATGACTATGCCTTGTCTGTTCCCTGCTTTACACAAGATGGTCTTGGTGCTGCTTCCTCAGTTTTCTTCTCTGGCTTCAGTGTCTGAAATGCATTGTCCCTGTCACATCCCACAGTGACCCCCTTTGAAGACCTTAAGACCCATCTTTTTCAGGATTACCTCCACTGGTTTCCTACTTTTTATCTGATCGTAATTGACTTAGTAGATGATTTTTCTCTTTATAAACAAATTATTAGTAATTTCCCTAGCTTTTAGAATTTTATTTCATGCTGGTGATGAAAAGTTGATATTGTATACACATTAATAGATTTTTTTTTCTTGTTGGTGATAAAGTACTTGCATATCTCAATAGATTATATTGTCAGCACCTAGAATATGATGCTTTTTTTATGCATATTTCTAGGCTGGACGATTTGGTCAGCTAACATACCTACGCATTTATCAAGGTGGTGTCAAAAAGGGTGACACAATTATAAATACAAGGACCCAGAGAAAGACTAAAGTTTCTCGACTTGTGCGAATGAATGCAGATGAAATGGAGGTTTGATGACTGTTGATCTTCATTTATTTTTCATTGAAGCTGCAATGTAGTGTACAAATGTTTTTTTTTCATTTGCTATGTACAGATGCACACTTGATTGCGTGAACTGACTGGGTAGAAAGTGTTTGGTTTTTTTAAATGCCATAAACTCTCCCAGCAGTTGGAGGTAGCTGTAAATAAATCTTCATTGTTATTACAATATTGTGCTTGACAGGGAAAGTCACTGAGCCTGTGATTGTTGATACCTCATAGGTCGAGCAATACAGTTATCAAGTTCTGTGCATTTTTATTGTCTTGGATGATATTGGAACTGTGAAACAGGCATTGAACATAAGATATAAGTTAATATAGCACACATAGCACCTTTATTGGTAGACTGCTTATTTTACTCTTAGGATATCAGTGAGGCTTTGGCTGGGGACATCTGTGCTTTGTTTGGAATTGACTGTGCTAGTGGAGACACTTTTGTTACCAAGGGAAACCTCAATCTCTCAATGGTAAGTTCATTATTCTTACTTGAACCTTACAGTTTTTGTGCCGAGTATAATTTGCATTTACTCTTTGAAATATTTCCTGGGGTAAGTTAACATATTTTTTGAAAGAACTGTTAATGACCAATGATACTAGAAGGTTATATTTGTGTATTGATATATATTTAAAGTTGCTTGCATGATCTGGGTGCTGAATATATGATTTAAACTATAATAACTAGACAATGACAGCCACAAAAGGGCAAAAATCTTGTGCCAGATTAATTTTGACCATAAGCAAAGACTTGTGCCAGGTTGTGTTAAATAGGACCATAAAAAAAAGGACAAATGGGATATATTTTATGAACTGCTTTCTGTGCAGGAGTCCATGTTTATTCCAGAGCCTGTCATCTCCATGTCTATCAAGCCTGTTAAAAATGCTGATTCAGACAACTTTTCCAAGGGCATTCTTCGCTTTACTAAGGAAGATCCAACATTTCGTGTGCACTGGGATGATGATTCCAAGCAGACAATTGCTTCTGGTATGGGTGAGCTTCACCTGGATGTCTATGCTCAGGTGAGATTGGGAATAGCATCATGAAACACTGCAATGGAAAGGTAATTGGAAATGATATTAAAATTGCCAAATTTTTAATCCTGAAATCGAGAAAAGATTTTTCTTCTCCTCATTGCATTTTTGATGCATAAAATCCTGCATTGATCTAGTTGCTTCAGCTTCATGAATGCCTTCTGTAGGATGTCAAAGTCGTGGTGTACCTTCTGTAGGCTATCCATGTTATCAGGAGCTGGTACAGTTGGCAGTAATTTACTTTGTGCACTTGTAACATGCAGCAGTATGGCCGAGATAGGTCGCACTCTCTGCGCTGACCAATAATGATAAAAAGAAGACAATGGAAGGTTACACACATTGAACAGATGCGGTGAATGTAGCCTTGCCATTACACGGAATCTTCGATAAGTCAATAAAGTTCTGCATACCAAAATATCTGAAAGTTATTATGACATTTGTATGGAAGCTCTTCTAGCAGTATTTGGTGCATTGGTCCAAATTTTGCAGATAGAAATATCGTTCCATTCACACAACTCTTGTGAGAGCAACACACTAGTGGTCATTGTAAGCTGAGCTTCCAGGAGATACCTGATGTGAGTCATTGTAGACTTGTCTGTATTGCATGAAAAGCTTTCTTTGATAGCTTGACATCTGAAGCAGCTGCAGGAAGGTAATCAGAGTTTTAAGTCAACACTGCCAATGTGTAGAAATAAAATCAGAGTAATGGCAAGATGGCTCGGATGTGACAGTAGAAAGGAAATGGCACAGGAAAAGACAAAGAGTGGTGCAGACACAGAAATCCACACAGGAACATAGAAAATATCGTAACAGATATACGGATGAACATTAGACACAAAACTTCACGCAGTTCAATCGACAAATATGAATATGAGGAAGAGCAGTCACCCTCTAATCAGTTAGGTGAAGGGACACATGTTCACTGGACTTGGATGCATATATGTTCACTGCACTATGACACATCTTCACTGGACTGGGACACATATTCGCTGGGCTGAGATGCATATGTGTTCACTTGACTGTAACTTTTTTTTTTCACAGCATCCTGGCCACAATAAAGGTGGTGGAGAACTCTCATAGTTTTTTTGTTTATTTTTCAATGTATAGCGTTTGGAACGAGAGTACAGTGCCAAATGTGAACTAGGCAAACCTAAGGTGGCGTTTCGTGAAAGTTTGATTGGACAATGCAAGTAAGTGTAATAAGTTTTCTTAATTTTGTTGTCACTTGTGTTTAAAATTGTGTTGAGTCTTTTGTCTTACAATGGAACCCTGAAGAAAGGGAATTAATCTATTACAGTGACAGTAAAGATCAGTCTTTGTTGTGCTTGTGTGGAGAATGAAGACTTTTGTTCTTTAGGGGGAAAGAATCTTTTGTTTAGAAAAATTTCTCTTCTCGTTTCAATTTATGCACATTGTCTGTCAATGTCTGTGTCTGGTCAGCATGACTGAATGTAGTTGTATGAGATCTGCTCTTGATCTTATAATAATAGCTGGCCTCTGATAAAGCCTGTGATTGATTCAGATTTGACTATCTACATAAGAAGCAGACAGGGGGACAAGGCCAGTATGGACGAGTTATTGGCTACATGGAGGTTTGTATGCTTGCATTTTTTCTGTTTTGTTTCATAAAAACTAACCAAGGCATATCAAAATATATCTTATTTTTGAACTTCTTCTTTGTTACTTTCTTTTTGGCAGGGTTTACCACCAGAAGAGAACACCAGCATTTTGTTTAGTGATGAAACCTCAGGAACCAACATTCCTAAACAGTTTATTCCAGCCATTGAGAAGGCAAGTCATTTGTTTTTTAAGCTATTCTTACAGAATTTTCAGCTGTATTGATGCAGACCAATATTTATGATGCCTTACAGTGTCACAGAGAATTTATGTTACAGGGCTTTCGTAAGGCATGTGAGACGGGTCATCTTTCTGGTCATAAAGTTGCTGGGGTCAGATTTGTTCTTGAAGATGGTAAGTTTGCCTTTATTTTTGTCTTTTTCAGTTTATAATTTTTTTTTAATGATGTGGGGCTTTTTTAATTGGCGATATCTGTATTGGTCCATGCTGTTGAAAAACTTATATCAGATGTCTGTTACTGGTCACCTGATTATCCATTAATTTATGCTGTTTCTTTGTTTTTAAACTGGATTGATCTCAGTGTCAGTAATAATTTTGTAAACATTGCAACAAATTCCTTGAAACCAGAACTATAATGCAGGGCAGGTCTTTTCTCATATTCTGGTAAGTTTTTCCCCCCTTGGAATGGGCTCAGTCTTAAAAATTGGAATCTTGGTAAGTTTTTTGGTCAGCGCACAAAAATTGTTTTGTGAAATGCTGTAGTCATTCCCTTCTGAAATGTATGTTTTGTTCCATCTGTCATTATAGCTGGTAAAATCAGGATGAGGTTACTCAATGATATTGTAATTTCCCAAATATGTGTCTCAGGTGCATCTCATGCCGTGGACTCCAGTGAACTGGCCTTCATTACTGCTGCAGAATTTGCTGTTCGCCAAGGTTACAAAGCTGTCTGAATGGCTTACATACAGTATAGTTTGAAGATTGTCACAGACCCCAGCCCCACAGAAATCCCACTGAAATTAATACATTTCTTGCCTATAGCACACGAAAAACAAAATACACTTCTGTTAATGTAAATATTTTTAGATTTCCTGCTGTGGTGTTTCTTGCCTTGTCTTCAGAGAGTGATGGCCTTGTATGTTTTGTGAGCCTGTTTGTGTCTGATGGCAAGACATAGAGGTAATGGTGGTTTAGAGTGCCCTCCCATCAATTTCTATTTCTTCCCAAGTTGTTAAAAGGGTTTCAGGGTCTAATGCTCCTTCAGACTAACAGCATAATGACAGAAATAGGTAAAGTTAGGGAAATTAGAGCATTTTTGAAAATGAGAACTATCCAATAAATTGAGTCACATGACTTCAGATAGCAGATGATTTGTGATGGCTAATGCAGCTGGATTTGTTATTCTTAATGTTTAACAAAAGTTGAAAGAAGTTCACATTTTCAGGTATCCATGCAAACCATTTTCTCAAGACTTTTTTTTTTTTGGAGGGGAGCTAGTATTCTTGTGTGTGCATGAGAGAGAGGGAGACTTAATCAAAAGTATGCAAACCTCTTGTGTGTCCTATCATGAGACCTGGATAGAATGGAATTTGTACAAATTAGAAGACTTTAAATAGAGCATTTACCTATTTGTGCTAGTTATGAATCTTAATCTAGAAATATGTATACTTTATACTCTATTATTGAATTCATTCATAAGTCTCTTGAATGTAGGTTGACTTTTTTGGTTTTATTTTTGTTGCCCAGTGTTTGAAACTGGTCAGTGGAACATTCTGGAGCCAGTAATGATTGTAGAGGTGAATGCACCCCAGGAATACCAAGGCGGTGTGATGGCAGGTCTGATAAAACGCCATGCTGTCGTCACTGGCACAGATTCCAATGAGGGATACTTCACCCTGTACTGTGAGGTAATGAAAGGATAAATCTTTAAACCACTCACCTTTCTGTCCCTCTCTTTCTTCTTTCTACCACAGACATCAAGATGTTCCTGGACGTTAACTTATAGTTATAGACTTTATAGACCGTTGTTAGGAAAGTACATGAAAGTGCTAAGATTGCAGAAGAAGGCAGTGTTATGAAGGCTAGTTTTTTTGTTTGTTTGTTGTTGTTTTTTTATTTCTATCAATAGACTTGATGTAACTGTGGATATCACTTAAGGAATCATTTTTCTGCAGCTGCCTTTTTAGGCATTGTTTAGTCAGTTCTTTCCTAGCAGTAATTTAGAATTTTCTAGATCTAGTCACTTTGAAAAATAGCATCAGTGATCAGAAGTTTCATGTTGATCCTCATTTGCAAAAAAGCACTTGAACTTTATGTATATATGCAACACTTATATGAGTGTTTAGATTCCGTAAGGATCATCCCACATGTATTTTTGACATATTAACTGAATTTTTCATAAGATTTGTGGTGCTAGGAGCCAGTTTGATAGCCTACATCTTGACCATTTTTTGGGATCTCATTTACCTTTCTGAATATCTGTGAAAAAAAGCAAGCTTGAAGCAAATTCAGTTAAGAATTTATTTATTTAGACAAACACAAACTACTATTGTACCTTACATGTTTTGTTTCTTTCTACAATTTTTTTTTTTTTTTTTGAAAATGATAAAAACTCATGAAAGGCCTGTGCTAAAGGGGCATAACTCTGGCGAGTTAAACAAAGTCATGTGTGGGCACGCACACACAAGAACATGCATACATCATGCTTAGGTATCTGCAAACATTTATGCGTATGCTTCTGATTTGTATTCATTCTTCCTTGCAGGCACCTCTTAATGAGATGTTTGGCTATGCTACTGAGCTGCGATCACTCACACAAGGGAAAGGAGAGTTCACCATGGAGTACAGTCGCTATTGCCCCGCCTTGCCAACGACACAAGACGAGCTAATCAGTCAGCATGAAGAAGAAAGTAAAACCTCTTCAGATAAGAAGAAAAACCGAAATCGATAAACACAAATTATTTAGCTAGTTGTGTAAATGCTGCAAAATGCTGGTCACTTCAGTGTGTGTGGTAGTATGGAGATGTTATTGGCAAACTGTCTGCTGACTGTGAAGAGTGAGCAAAAGTCCAGCTCCTTTTGTGATGCAGATTTACCATGGCTGGGATTGCAACATTTCATTTCATCTGGTAAACATGGCTTGATTCTTGACAGATTAATGATCTTAACAAGATGGTGTGTGACAGTCATAGCTGTTCTCATCCGTCAGGATTCAGTTTAGCAGGAATTCATGGGAGTCACAAAACAACTTCCCAAGGAGTGAACTTTGAAATCTGTGATAAGTTTTCTTTGGGATCTACATAACATTTGCTAATGAAAGTTTCTAACTGTGAATGTGCAAGTTTGCATGTATGCTTTCTTATTGTATTGATGAATCATAAAAATTAAAAATGTTTATTTGTGGCTGATCAGGTGTGATTCTGGTCAAATAAATGTTTAAAGACGTGAAAGACAAATAATTTGATCATGGTAGCCATTCACAAATTGCTTTATTTGTGGGGTTGTGATATGGGGACATAAACAAAAATGTGAGAAACAATGACCCCACAAAGTAAATCATGTAAACCATATTTCAATACAAATTGTCCATTCAACGTGCGTAAACAAACTGGAGTTCTCTCCCCATTTATTTTCATAGATATAACTTGTTCATTGATGAATACAAAGAAAAAAGAACAAGGCAAACATCTAGAGGGTGACTGCCAGCATTCAAGCATGCTTGTTAATAGAAAGAACAGATTTTATTTTCTTTCATCAGCTCTAAATGTCTACATGCGATCCATGTTTCTAAGAAAACTTTATTAGCTCAAATTTTGAAACATAAAATAGCTGTTCTTGCTGTTGGAAAGACATTTTGAGTTCAATTAAAAGCGTCATATTAGCAATGTATATATTCAAGAAAAACTCCAAACAGCGCAAGCATATAGTCCAAGCTCACATCACAAACTGAGAAACTGCTCTTGCACACATTATTTACCACAGTTCAAAACAAGCAGCAGAAATATGCATCAACATGGATATACAGCATAATAGGTGTCTTGATTTAATTTCAGACTCTCTTAAGTGAGGGAATCAGAATGGGAATGTTGAAAACCTATTGGATGCTCCCACCACTTTCCGCCTCCTCCCCCATCCGAAGTTCCTACACACACAAACCCACCGTACCTATCCTCTGAAGTGCAAGGTGTTCAGCTTAGAAGTTTTGGGTTAGCGGTGTCCTACAAAATATTATCTTTTCCTGCA
Source organism: Pomacea canaliculata (assembly GCF_003073045.1). NCBI lineage: Eukaryota > Metazoa > Mollusca > Gastropoda > Architaenioglossa > Ampullariidae > Pomacea > Pomacea canaliculata. The sequence goes on from NC_037603.1 coordinate 16,536,727, forward strand.
AAGTACTATGGCACATATGTAGTTCTAAGTCTTCAAGGGATGTTGGGTTCACACACAGCATGTAAGAAGGGAATAACTGTGATTTAGGCTAGAAAAAAACACACCAAGACTACAGGAGAGTGGTATACAAAATCCAGTCGGTCCTTTTACTGGTGGATATTGGGCATCTTACTGCTATCAAAAAAGGGTGAAAAAAACCCAAACGAAATTACATGATAAAAACTTCACATTTATGAGACTAATATTAATCAAACATTTTATGTATTTGGAAAGTTAGTATCACATGTCTTCTTGCCAGCTCAACCCTATGCTTTAGACATACAAAGCACATCAACCTGACTTAAAAGTCACTAAAACATATCAATCCCTTTTTTCCACTGATACTTTTTATTTCGTAAGGAATGCTGGTTTAGGCAAAATATCTGATCAACACAGTGGTTCCTGGTGGCAGATATACATCATGGGCCTGTAAGGCAATCAAAACACAGCAGCTTTTTCTTTTCATTTTTTTTTTTTGCCCACATATTTCCCATTTGCAGCAAGAAATTGATCATTATTGTTCAGATTTCACAGGCCACTTCACTGAATTGCTCCAAGAGCAGTCTTATCTCTGTAACATTGATATTTTACACCTAATTACAAAAGGTGTTTTACAATATTTACAAGCATGATGAAAAGAGTGCTTGGCATAGTGCTTTGTCTCACACTTAAACCTGTCTAGTTGATAGGCAAAATAGATTTTGCACTGCATTTAAAATTCCTAAGCTGGTAAATAAGCTTATTGCAATCATAAGTTGGCAAAGTCATTCAAGTGTAAATATCAATGGGAAACAGATGTTTCAAAAAATATGCACACCAAGAAGATAAATTGGATCTATCTGTCTCTTAAATGTGTTTATGGTATCTCCTGACCTTTTTCCCTAAGTCTACATTGTAATCAGTCAAACTCTCTACAAACTAAGTACTTGTCTCAAGTGATTGTACAAGTCATAGACTCTACATGTACAAAAATGAGGCAACCAATACCACAGTAAGTAAAGTGATGGCATTAGTCTTGCTTAATACATCTGGCATGTGACATAACTATTTGAGGATGTTTAGCATGACTATTCGGCAGTGCTGTCACACATTAACTTCACTGGGAAAAAAAATGAACACAATGTAGAACCTGGACACAAGGGTGGATGATGACAGAACAGCATGCAGATGAAGCTGACAGTGCATCAGGAGTGAATGAAGTATGTGCAGAAGCAGAAAAATAACTGAAGGTACAAAGTGTCAACAACATGCCATGGCATGTGGTCCCATGAACGTAGAGTACCTAAGTCATAGGCCATCAGCAGGTGTCGACCATAGCTTGGACATGTTCCAGGTAATCCATGGATGTTGGCAATGGCTGTGATGATGAAAACACAGTGAACAATACAGCATAGCACTAAATATAATAAGATGGTGCTGCTGTTGTCTTGACTTTGACAAGTCACCTTGACAAATGGCGGCAGATTAGACTGGGTGACCTGCAGAAGGGCTTACCAATCAATGTTACATCCCTCTCTTACCAGGTCAGGGCTAAGGTCTTTGATGATGACCTTACAGCTGTGGTGACCTTACGTCTAGGAGAGGGGAACAAAGTTTAGCAGGAGCAGCTGGCCTCTTGCTCCAGGGAGTCCATCATGGCTTCCTTGGGCTTGAGTTCAATTTCTAAAGAAGCTGTTAAGGATATTTGTCAACCTTACAGAATGTGACCAAAGCAAGGGCAGCCCTGTCATGTTTTCTTTTTGTAAAAATCTGGACAGAAGTTTTAATGCATGATAAATTACAATGTATGCATCCATTATGCAAATTTACTCCTGCCCAACAGAACTGAAGCATTCAATTACAAATTCAGCTATAAATAACAACACTGAGACAAAATAAATTCACATCCTTGTGCTCGCCATAGTACATTGTTTTATGGTTATATAGCCTACAAGCAGTAAACTGTAAGCAGTTCATGGTGTCTGGTCTCATTTTTTTCTGCCATATGATGCCTCCATGAATATAAGTGAAAGTTTTGAAGCCTACAATGATCACAAAATATTTGTGAACATTTTACCCTCGCAACTCCTTCCCTCAAGGGATGCAGTAGTGTAGACTGAGGATCAAATGTCACCATTAGTTCAAGGCACCATGCTGGTGACTGTTAGCCCCATCTCATAATGCTGCATATTACATCTATCTGGTGGGTGTAAGGCAAGACTAGCTGGTGGTTAGCTGGGGAGGCACAAATCAATGTTAACTGGTGGGATTAAGATTAAATGGGTTGTGGGAGTGAGCTGAGGCTGACTGTGGTGAGAATGAGTTAGCTGACTGGAAAGAGTTGAGGCTGGGTGTAGTGGAAGTAAAGCAATGTTGGCTGTAGCTATATTAGCTTAAGCAACCGTGGTGTTATTTAGTACCTGGGATTAAGGCAAATCACTGGGTTGGTGAGTTGGAGGCCAGCTAAGATGACCAAGACTCTGGGCAGTGGAAAAGCCATTAAACTGTAGGACAGACACTGCATGTTCTTGTCAAAACAAAGATGGGTCTCCTTACATCAGAAGGAAATGGCTGTCAGTGGATGGGATTAATCATGGAGATTGTTCTAGTCTTTTAATCTACTAAGATAACATCAAATACCGCATCTATTTAGCATCCAGTGGTCCCTTATCAATTTGATCTACTGAACGAGAGCATCAACATATTTTGGTCATCTTAAGTACCCGTACCACTGCTAAACTGCTGAGTGGCACACTTATTCAACTACTGCCCTATGAAACCTGTAAATATGAACCTCATAGAATGGCAAGGGAATTAGTCTGTGGTGCGCATTGAGGGCACTATAACAATCTTATTTTAATTCCATTTAAGAATGGTTTTGTGCCTATAGCAAAAGCTACTTGCACTGCTAAGAAACTTAGGTCTTAACTGTTTCTTCAACCACTTGATGTCTTGTGAGCTTAATGGAAAAGCAGTTTCCTAAAGTCAGTGCACAATTTGTTTGGTTTTAGAAATATGTTTGTGATGACACCATTTAAGAGGCCATCATTTTCTCTGCACAAAAAAGTGGAATGTACTGCTTGTTGAGAGTTGAGGAAATGCTTACACTGCTTATTCTGAGATTCCAGGCCTTACCAGAACATACAATAGTAGCAGTCTTGAACCTGAAGAGGTATTGAGTTACAAGAGTCTTGAGAAGGAAGAAAGGAGCAACTGAAGAGTCGACTCATGAGCTGAAAAAGTGCAGCACTTTTTATTGACTGCATTATCACAACACTGTCCTCACAGTCCATCTAATACAAAGTACACATAAGACATGCCACTGCCAAGGGTGTTCATAAATGAAGTCATTCTTACATGCTAAATGGTCTACAAGCAAAACCAAATGAGCTTTCCCCAAAAGAATGCACAGTTAAAATAATAATTCTACAAGAGTACAGGAGATAATAAACTTAAAAAGTTTTGAACAAAATTCAGTTACATTCAGACACAAAAATCCCTCTAAAAATAACAACAAAAGCATTTAAAAAATCTAACAATGGTGATAATGTGTAGTGAATCGCCAACCAACACTCATCAAGGGGAAAAACTGCTAAAAGGCATTCTTGAGAGGCTCAAGACTGGTGAAGGTAAGCAACAATGTGACATTACAGAAACTCTGGTAATTATTCATTTAAAAATGCCAATTTAGCAAGACTGACTTACCCCGTGGCATTGCAAAATTTCTGTCAAGAGTAATATTGTAGCCAAGAGTATGGTAACAGACTTTCTTCATACTAAACAATGGAAAGCTACCATATTTGTTCTTGCTATTTTTGTTCCTAGGTAGAAAGTCCCCTCATTCCAGAAAGTGCTATTTTATTCCTCTTATGCAGTTAGAACTGGAAGAACATTTCATTAGAGAGCAAAGGGACATGCTACGTGATACCATTTTTCTTGAAGATTTCTGTTTATGTGTTCTGATAAGAAATAGTGAAAACCAGATTTTTTTCCATTTGGTGCCAGAGTTAACTTTAATTTAGTATCAGACACATGCTACAAATTACTCAAGTTTAAATACAGAATTTAAAAAACAAGTGCAAACCAAATGTAAAGAGCAAAGCTAAGGTTTACAATTTATTGCAAGGTTTCCTTGTGTTCAATCATGTACTTGCAACATGCTTTTTTGCATTTGTAGCTTTTGCAGTAAAGCTCTAAACACCTCTGATGCAAATCATCTATGGAAACAGGTCATTAACTTCAAATGGAGAATAATTTTCTGATCTTCCAATATTATGGAAAGTCTTTTCTCTCATTTATAATTTTAATAGAATATCAGTCTCCATGTTCTTTTCTTTATAGTACTACATGAAAAAATGTAGAACATATGTACCTTCTTTTATTGTTATCACTGAGACCCCTAGGAGTCTTTACTTTCTGTTTCTATTGGTTTTTATATTGAACATGAAGTATACCTGCAAGTTGTTAGATTATAAACCTTGTTCACTTATATTTAGCATGGTTCAGTCATAGTTTACATCTTAGCAGTAGTGTTTGCACTAAGACTCTTGCACTGCTGTCCACTTTTGCATGTGTAGGTCTGTGAAAGGAACTCATTATCACTAGTTAAGTGAAATTTTTGCAAGATGCAAGGTAAGTAGCAAGTTAAATTCATCACACTGCATGTGGTAATTGTGCATAACTGAGATGTACAGAAATGGGAGGACAAAAGAACTAATAATTTGTTACAAGTCATGCAAGTACACATACTCTCTTTTAATACAAACATACATGCTCTCTCCTGTGCATTCTTAAACACAAAACTTTCGACTTTCACCTTTATGGTAAAGGTATGTTTCTTATATGCAAGCAGTAACAGATGCAGCTGGACAACCGCAAATTGTGGCAAGAGATTGAAATTCTCTTATAATGCTTGAGTAGTATTTTGATGTCACACACTACCAGAGGAAAAAAGGTTAAAAAGTTAACTCCTTTTGGTTCACTGCCATTTAATAATGTGGCCATGGCTTCTTTCATCACAGATTACAAAAATTCAACAATGATTAAAACAAAAAAAACAGAGAATGGGGATTTTTCACACCTTAAAAATGTACGTTCTATTTCTTACTACCATTTTAAGGAATGCTGAATGTACTAAAGCTATTTTTTACCTGTTGCGATTCTACGTTAATCTAAACTGATTAAAATAAGATCAAATCACAACTAAAAGAGATGCTTCAAGTAAGCAAGCCAGCCTTTGTACCTATTACCAATAAAACACTTGTCTTCTATGTAACTTTGCAGGAATAACTGACATGTCTCCAGGTTTGGATGCCAGTGCTTTAACCACTTTGCTATCCACTTCCCCAAGACATGTTAGTTATTCTAGCAGCTTTCCTGGTTATTACACATTACCTGTCTGTTAGTTATTCCGAACCGTCTACATGTTTGTATGCTAATTATTCTAGACACATTACCAGTTTTACTAGTTATTCCACACTTTAGTAGTCACTATTAGTTATTCCATAACTGATGTTTATATGAAAAAAAAATCTACAAAAGAATGTTGCCAAAACTGCTAATTCCTTTCCCTTTCACACATTTGCAAGCAATAGTGTAAGCACTAAGCTGACTACTTTTTCATTCTGTTACAAAAGAATAAGAAAATGCCTACTGTAAGTACTCTATGAGCCAAAACAGCTTTGAATTTAGTCCCCTTGACAAGTGCCTGCCATGTGTTAAGAGCTCTGTTCAGGACCCACTTCACTGCGCAGAGTACAAACATCAATAAATACACTGTCCTCTACTCCTCAAGTCTCCAAAATAATAAGGAAAGATTTAGCACAAAAATACACAAAACATTTTGACAAAGCACATCAAACTTTGTGCAGTTACCAAAAAAAAAAAAGGGAACAAGAATAATCATAAAGGTTTACAGTGCTTCTCATTTGATTATACATTTGTACATGTCCACATGCTCATGACTGCTGTTTGCAGTTCACCTCCCTGTGCCATCACTGCTACCACCCTCACCATAAGGTGGTCACACAACTGACAACAGTCCTGTGGCACTTCAATAAAGGAGGAATGCAAAGATACACTTAACCATTACTTATATCCAATTGTCTGCAAACTAATATACAGTCCTCATCGAAGTACATGTAGAAAATTTGTTAATGATTTTAAGTAAAGAATGATAACCCACAAAATATATTAATTCATATTAAGAACTTCATACAGATGTATGCTAACTTTTAAAGTATGTCCCTCACAGGTATTCTTGGAAACACAAGTGATTATTGTAGGACCATTCACTATGAAGCTCAGTTTCTTGGAAACTGGCATTAATGGATATGTTTAAAAAATACTGAATCTCAAAATTTTGCTACCATTTTTAATCTAATTGACTGTACTGCATAAAAAGCAGAATAAATTGTGTACCTACATTTGGATGTACATGAGTGTGTGTATGAATGCGTTTTAAGATGGCTAGGATAATTTAAACAATGTAAAACTGAATAGTATTGTAATGATAAAGGATAAGATTTTCCAATGGTTAGATCCATATCTCTGTTAGAATTCTATTTTATTAAGGCTGGTACATGATGGTGGCATTGTAATATCTTCTCTGATTCTGCCAGAAAGCCCTGATAAGAATCTTTGCATCTTTATTCAAAACTTTAATGGTAGTCTGCTTCAATGGTAAAACTCTGCAAGCTGATGCTGATGACCTTATACAGTCAGACATTATAGTTCTACTTCCTTTTGAACTAAAGGGATAATTTGACTGAGGTGGGTTTCCATGGCTGACAAAATTTATTGCTGGTTGCAGGCAAATGATCTATCAAACAGACGTTCTGAAGTGCAAAAAACTTCACTACAGCTGCCGGTCCAGACGAGTCCACTATATATGTTTAGACCATATGTTTGCCACTTTGACAACAGTAGCAAAAGCAACAGCAATGAAGATGTCTGCACTGGTGGGAATAAAGACATCCACAAGGGCTAGCATGCACAGCCACCTTCCTGAGTTTGCGGCACTGCTGGCGTTTCCTTCAACTTTACCTCGGTCACTGACACACAGTTAAGGAAATGAAAACATCAAAACCACAATCCAAGCAACTGAAAATAAAATACATACAGCAAATATAAAGCAGGCACACTATTATAACTGTGCTCACTAGGTTATGTCTACACAACAGCTCTGACTGTAATGACCTAATACATACAGGAGGCTTCTGTGGTGTGAAACAAGGTTTCAAAATAACAGCTGACAATATATACTAAACCGTAAACAAAAAATCTGATGTTTGAATATTTTGCTACTTGGAAACATCTTAAATTTTCATATTAATCATAAAACATTATAATGCATTTGAAAATTTCTCTGAAATTTCTAATTTTAAGCCAATGATATTAATAAAAATGTAATCTGACTTGGGACAAACAATCTTATCATGCTCTATTTCCTTCTAGATGCTAATCTATAAGTGTTAAATCTCAGTTTCTGAGAAAATCCAAAGCCCAATATTTCTTAGTGAACAGTTTTTGGCATAATTTCAAACTTAGTGTGGTCATTTCAACTAAAGTGATATTATATTTTGTTGTATGCCCTAATCTATAATATTATTACAATCAGAACTACTTCTTATAAATTCAGCATGGCTGAGATATCTGTTTTACCAGGAAACTTTGTTCTGATGATGCTTTATTGTTACCAGTAAACTGTCGGCTGCTACAAGCTCTTACTAGTTCTTTCACTCAAATAATATTTTATATGGATGAGAAGAGGGACAACCTCTTATGTTTAACAACCTGCAGCCACATGCAAGACACAAAATATATTTGAGTGCAGGACAAAAGCAATCCACAAAGTGAATCACCCAGGCATAGTAAACATCCATGCAAAAACATAAGAAAGACTATAAGAGTATGCATTTGTACACAATATCAAAGCACACACTGTACAACATGGATGGCTGGGGCCCATTTTACACTTACCTTCAGTCTCACACCTTCACCTGGTCAGCTTGCAAGCATTACCTCAGTAATCAGGCCCTACACATAGTTACTCCTATTTGAAGCCTATAGATATAACCTCTACTCTTATCACAAGCCTTTAGATATAACCTCTGCTCTATGCACCAAAAGCACTCATCAGCAGTGGATCATTCTCAACATTCCAATAGTGCAGCATGCTCCAGGCCTTCAGTGTGATGCTGTTGTCGTTGAAATGTATTCACATCACCACCCTCTTTTTCCCTACCCACATTTTCTGATGATTCTCACAAAAATATCCACTAAAAGGCCAATTTTTAAATTAAGCTCCGAATCACACTAACAAGGCTAGCTAAGCATACACTCAACAGATATAAGATACAAAATCACTCACAAAGCTTGACAAGAACACACTCACCTGACATAAGAGACAAAATCAAACGAGAGTAAAACACTTTATGGATCAGTTCTGTCTAACACACCCAAGAACAGACAAACCTAAGTTCAAACATTCATGTCTATGTCCTCATAAAAGAAAAATGAAAATGTTTGTTCTTTCAAGCAACTTGAACTCTCTTTACTTTATTCTGTGGAAACACTAGAATCACAGCTACTGTTACATTATTAGCTTTTTGTGATTTTAAGACATGCTAGATTAGTAATGTTTAGGTAGGCTGGAGACAGAACCTGCTTATGAACAAACAATTACCCAATTTGAACTATTCACTAATTCTGTGTAAGCCTTGATTGTTTTGATAGGTACCATAATTATGTTCAAACACCTACATTACAAACCTACAACATAAACTTATTTTTCACCAGCGATTTAAAATAATCAAATATATATGGCATTATGTTTGACTCGGTTTTCTTGTAGCAAGTTAACGCTAATAAACTGAAGATCTACAGAAAACCTTTGCAAAAATTGTCACGAAACAATATTAACCACTCTCCTCCATGATAAGAAACATCATATACAAACAAAAAGAAAAACTACTTGAAGAGAAGATTAATGCCTGAATCAGGTTTCTTCTTTTCGTTGACAGCAAGGATTTCCTATAGTGTGATCATACTGCCCACATAGTGTGGTGTCTACTAAATCAGGCTGAACCTGCAGGAATAAGCATATACTAAATCCAGATAAACATACCCTGCAGGGATATCCATACTGCCCACTACATGTGGTCTGCAATAAATTAGGCTAAATGTATCCTGCTGGATAAGGTATGCTACAGATGTGTTAACCTCCCCCTAGGTCAGCTGTTCCATGTTACCAATAGTTATGTAGTCAATTTGTAATCAGTTCTATCAACAAGAAATCCTGGTAAATCCTGAAGTTTTCAATGTCTAGTACAAAACTCGGTTTGAAGCTTAAGCTTACAGACCAGAAAAACTCAAAGGATACTCTCATCACTGCGCCTGGGTTCTGTCTGCTCCATGCCAGGTAAGGCAGCTGCTACTCTTCGGAATAACTGGCACATAAAAGTATGTTAGTCAATCAAAGGAACACTCTAGTGCTCTTCACAAGCAAACTGATTGTGATCACAAAGCAATGCTAAAAGGGACATCCTGCATTTAATGCCATACAAGAACATGTTATGCTTTCTCACAATTTGTACAACATATTGTACAATGAAGATACAAATCATCAAATGAATCCAACAGAGAAACTTGTGTCAACAGGCAGAAAAACCTGGTGTGGTGTACAGTACACAAGTGCAAATAGCATAAGATCAAAAAGACATGTACAGAGTAATGCAAATAATAACCCAAAAGTACAGATAACTTCCTGAAGTATGAAAGTATTTACCCTCCACTGTTTTCCAAGGTACACAATATCTAATATATGTTTAACTGATTTCTAACAAGATCTACAGCCTTGTGGCCAAAATGGCAGAAAACTGTAAGAGGCTGAAAGATGGAAAAACCAAAGGAGAAAATTGAAATAAAAATTTTAATGCTGGTGCCTAAACAAGTGTCTTTTCCAGTTAAGACCTTGAACAATTATGCTGAAGTTTAAGCTCTACCACAACCACCTACCTCACTAAAGAAAAGAGTTAGCTGCTATGCATGCAAAACAAAGCAGATCAATCATTCCTATTAATTAAAATAAACAAACAAAAGCTATTTCTTTTTCTTTTAGTAATATAAAAAATCAACCCCAAAGCTGGTGATAGACTATGTAGTGTGGAAGGCCAAAAAACCCAAACAAACAAAAAATAAAACAAACCCGAACCTCTCCCCCAACACACACAAGGAGGTTGTTCTATTGTTCTGATATTCTTAAAATCTTAAAAAGAGTTACTACAAATGAATGGCCAGCAACTGGAAAATTAGAAACACTGAACTTTTGTGAACAAAAACATCAAACAAACCAATGACACAAATATGCAAGAACACTTGAAAGTCCCTTCTATTTCTTTTACTTAAGATTAAGGCGCACGCGCACACATACACTCGGACATGTGCACAACTACCCTAGGATGCTGAAATTCGAACACTCTAGTAAACAGTTTGGTTTGTTTTTTTTTGACTGGTCACAGCCATCTTACTATGGATTTGAGAAACCCAGCTCTCACATGTTTAATGTGGTCATATGCCCTTCTATACAAATATTAAAAAAATTATTAACACTTCCTAAAGTTCTGTTTTGTTAACTGTCTTACTAGAGGCAGTAATCTGTTGGCATACTTCTGTGTGTTTGGCGACAGAAAGGGGAGGGAAAAAAAATATAAGAATAAAAATATAACTCCTTTTGCAATATCATGTTACTCTCAGCTCTTGTTCTTGTTATTTGCTTCCTCTTTGTGTTTTATGTATTTGATTTTATTCTTCGTTTAGTACAGTTGTTTATTCTTTTATAGCTCATACGTTCTTTTCCTGTCCTTTGTATGCTGTCCATGTTTCGTTCTTGTTGTTAAGCGCTAAGAGCATACTCCTTAGGACTGTGAGTATGCACTTTACAAATTTTGCATTTATTATTACTAGTAATAATTATTATTTATTATTACTATTATTACTAGTCCATTTAGCAAATGTTAATGAAATAATTTTGTTACTTTTTTTTATTTTTCCCCTCTTCCAACTTCCAGACAGAGGGTACTAGCCAGTTTATGCATTAGTGTTGACTGTAATAAGCTTGAAGTTGTTTTGTATAGGTGTACACAGCTCATAGCAGCAGGGACTGGCTGCTCACCAACTCTATAACAAGACATTGTAAAGTCAATACTGAAGCTAATAACATCTTGTCCCATATAATCCTGTCTAACATTACACATTTGATTCATTTGCCTGTGTGGGATGCAGTTAACCTGGCTTCACAACCTTTGCATGCTGTCTGGCCACTGTGCAGAATGGGGTAGGAAATTAGTGTCGGTCATACGACCCATGCATTCTAATCAAATATGGTGTGTAATCGATGCATCAGTAACTATTAAATCAATGCCACAAGGCCACATAGATAAAGAGACTATAATTTAACAGATACCAAAAAAAAAAAAAGCAACAATCTGGTGAGTTGAACTGGTTGGAAAGAGCCAGACTGATAAAGGACTGAGAAGACATGCATACCTGATAGCATGAAATGTAGAGCTGCAGTAACAGCCTGGATAATGTTCATCTGTACATCTGTTACAACATTTGCTATATTCTTGGATGGATTTCTGTCTGTGCCACTTCTGTTTTCTGGGCCATTTCATTTCTACTATCGTATCTGCATCATCTTGCCATTACTTATATTTTAGATCTGTATATAGGCAGTGTCATCTTCAGACTCTAATTATGTTTCTGCAGTTGGTTCAGAAAGTTCTGATGTTGAGTAATAGTTGTGTTGATGGAATGACATTTCTATCTGCGAAAGATTTCATGCAATGGCAAGTCTACATACCGATCTGCATTCACCTTATTCTCAACCTGAGTAGCTACTCTACCCATGTCTTTGCTTTCATACCACCTTTCATTCTTATTCTTATGTTTGTGTGTTTTTTCTTTTTTGTAAAGTGCTCTGAGCTAGCCTTGGATGGTTCACTTTATTATTATCATGCAGCGAATGTACAAATTGTTTCACCTGTTTAACATTGTAGCCAGCCTTTGCACTGGTCTCAATAAACATCACATTCAGTTCCCGGGCCTTTCTCTCTCCTTCCTCTGTGGTCACTTGTCTGAAATATAAACCACCACCTCAGGTTTACTTGGCATATCACTGCTTTTCTCTTATGTTTATTCTTTAAATAAGAAATTACTGTTTTGAAAGCCATTTGGCCACTGTAAGGTGTCCAGGTACTGGACACAGCACATTGCCTGGAAAATGAAAATGGGCTATAAAATGAGCTAAATTATGACAGAGAGGCTTATGATCAACAGTATGCAAGATATAAAAATTTGTCCAGCAGCAGACACTGCAAGTGACCACCAAAAACAGATGATGGATGACTTTTACTGCTAAACTCAAAACGAGTGAAGGCTATAAACCCTATAAACCCTAAGTACTTTACCTACCTCTTGTCAGACAGATCTGTTTTGTTTCCTACTAACATTATAATGACATCACTTCCCCTTTCCGTTCGTACATCATCAATCCATTTTGAAGTCTGGTGGAAGGAGTTAGCATCTGCAACAAAAAATTGAAACAATCACGTTTGATAGACACACTGGAAATCTAGTTAATTTATAGCTGTTCATCTGAACATGAACCAAACAACAATGTAACTGCTATGAATTAGTTTAAAACAGTTCCATTGAAAAGTCCAGAGTCTACAGAAAACCCCCATATAAATATCAGAGTGCTACTGTACATGAGTATAAATGTTCTCTATAATTTTGGCCTCATTATCCTCTGCATGTCCTTCATATCTCATATTTCTTAGGTCTACAAAAATTTTCATTTTTCTAGTACTTGTTAAAAGTAATTTATTTTTAAATATTTTCCTAGAATAAGATAAATTATAGATATACTTATGTGTTGGTACTTGCACAATGTCAAAAAATACACATTAAAATCCACAGTTCTGTCTTACTAACTGTATGCAAATCTGAATGGCTGCAAAATTCATGATTTAAATGTAGACTGCTGTAAACAATCCTCTTGGAACATCTGGACACTTTCCTAGATTGTACATGAAAAGGCTATGTTGCACCAGCACCTGGACCATTTTTCCAGCCACAATCTACATGAACCATTTCAGCCATCCTATCATGAAAATCATTTGACTAAGACAACATTGCTACAAGTTGGGAATGTTCTTATCTGCTTGTAACAGGGAACAGCTCTCATTATTATCAATGTTAGATCTGTCAGTTGTATTTAATACACTTGATGACATCCTTCTCTAGTGCCTTCTTGTTACTTTCTGACACTGTTATAAGATGGTTCTGACCTTACTTGATTGATGGCACCCAGTCTGTGGTGACTGAAGGCACCATATCTTTGCCTGCTATTTAGTATGTCATGCCTGAAGGCTTTGTTCTTGAGTGTTGTTTATTCATTGTATAAGTCCAACTACTTGGTCCCACGATCCACCACTTGGACTGTCACATGTATGCTGATGGTATACAGCTGCTAGCATCCGGTCCCACTTTCTAGCTCCAGTGGTCTGCACCACTCAGTACTGTACTCAGTAGACTAAAAAAGCCTGGATGTTCACAAACTAAAAATGAATGATGACAAAAATGAAGTCATTCTAATTTCCACTGCAAGTAAACTGAAATGTGTGCCATCTACTACTTTTACTCTCAGGTGTGAACATCTCTCTTTCCTAAACCTTTCCTAATGATGCAATGCCCTAACTCCCGCACCCTCTTTGACTCTCCATCACCTACTTGTTATATCGTAGACCACAACAGCTACTGAAGAGTCTCGTATGTAGCTCGGAATTAAGCTGCGGAAACGCTCCTGCCCTGCTGTGTCCCACAACTGTAGCCGAATCTGAATGCCAGGAAAATTCATGATTCACACTGATACTACCGAAAGCAATCATCATTTAACTATTAAAGTTTCCTAAACATATTTGACATATGCATTAAAAACCTTATCTTATATGTTATTTATTATCCTTATCCATGATTTCAGAACTCATAACTATTATATCTATAAAAATCTGTATCTCAATCATCTGCTTATAAAATATGAGGCTCAAAAAGCTTTAAAATTCTGATTAGCAAATTAGTCCAGAGATAAACAAAATAACAAACAGAAAAATAAATGTATAAATAATATATCTGAAGACACGACTGAATGTCAAGTCAAACATGTGAAGACTTACTGTTCTATCTTCCAAATACATAGTTTTGGATAAGAAGTCTATCCCAATGGTTGCCTGAAAACAAAAACAAAAGTTGCCCTTATTTGTGTATAGAATGGTTCATCAGCAAGACTATAACATGATTTTAAGTGTCTTACTAAGTCCCTGATGCAATTATTATAAACTTTATACAAACTTTCAAGCATCCAATGATATAAAATTACAAAGAAATAAATTACAGAGAGCTGAACTTTGAAAAACATGAGTAAGAACTGTGTGGGTCTGCTTACAACTGGATTTTTCTCAATATATTGGAAAATGTTTTGGAGATTTGCACAAGTTTGAAAAATAAATTTTAAGAAAAAGTTAATTATATCACAGAAGATAACACATATATAGATACAAGCCTAATTTATCATTTACTATTATAAATTATGCATAAATCTTTATGAAAAGTTAACATTTATAAAAACATATAAGGACAAGCATTTACAGACCACACATGGTGTAATTTGCAGTCAAGAGAAATGCAGACAAACATAAAGATGCAGGAAAAATCACAACTCCATAAAATTAACTGTACCTACTGATCCAAGATGGTGGACAATTTCCAAGCAACCTTGTCTCCTCTGAGATCTTTGTGCTTGTTCTGTCTACAGCTTTTATGGTGGTCTATAAGTAATATTCATTATTATTATTGTTGTAATAATTTCATAGCCACCTCCTATTTCAGTGAGTTCAGGTGTTGCAAGCACTGACTTAAAGTGTGGTGTGACACTAATCATCTCCAGCAGTTTGCAGTTTGTCTCTCCAGCAAAAACTATACACTGCAGCAAAAAGTGTCATCTGGCAGGACTCATATTTCTCAGGTTACTGGTCATTTCAGCCTGTCAATTTGTCCCAAGACCAAAAATCTCATCATGCCGCAAATACTGAACAATAGCATGGAACACATACGAACTGCTCCCAACGAGGTGAGAAAAATCTATTTGTTTGATATGTAGACTGATGTTTGCAGCTGCAGTACTGACAAATACAGTCCAGCAATGTCAATGTACTTTCTCTTCCTTGTGATTTTCTTCACAGCATTTTCTTATCTCCATTTTATTAATTTATTGTCAGAATACTATATGTTCAATTTGTATGACATATAAAATGTGTTGACTGTTTAACTTTTTTTAAATAAAAAATTTCAGTAAACATTAGGTCAAGATTACATTGGGCAGGAAAGAATGGTTCAATCCAAGGGAGGGAGGTGAGGGTACTTGTCAGGCCAGATGGAAGCAGTTAGCAAAGTATGACCATTAGAATTGCCATCACTACAGGTAGAAACCATTCTTTCCCACCCTGAGGCAAAAATTTTGCCTTTTTTTTTTTACTTTTATTTTTGACTGTTAATTTCTTAGCAGAAGGTTATAAAAGAACAAACCTGGTATGTGTTGTCAAAACTGTCATACATAAATCGTGTGATAAGGGACGTCTTGCCAACTGAAACAGATACCTTTCATATATTCTTACATATTCAGTGAAGGGAGAACTCTAATATGTAGATAAAAGTAAAAATGGCTTCATTGCAGCAAATTTTGAATGTGAAAAAAATGGCTAGTCAGCAGTTATCACTTAATAATAATATAATAATGAAATGCACAACAAAATCTTAAGAGATGACTGGGTAATATTTTACAAGAACATACAGCACATACAGACAGATCTTATGTATTTCACAAAACATTATTTAAAATATTGTACGTATTGATCAAGTAAAATAATAGAAAAGCTCGTGACTAGAGATATCCTCAATAAACTAGGTAAAAAACCTGACAGACTTCAGATATACATCCAAATTGCTAACTGAAAGCTTACCTTTTTATTGACCATTCATCCCTGTAATTATCAATATATAAACCCCTTATTTGGTGTTCCAGTAGAGAAATACCAGCGCAAACAACATTAATCTAGTTACATTATCTGAACTTTGCTGCAAACAAGTCATACTGCTAGCAAATAGGTATGACTAGTACGTAACAAATAACATATCTCTTGGATAACTACCGAATGATACTTGGAGTGCTTCCTGCCTGCCTAAATGAGTTTTCAAAAAGATAGCTTCAAGTACACCGTCATGCTAAATCTTACACTACACTAACCATCTACATCTACATCAGCCTTGGCTGAAATGACTCTCAGTGCTAGTTAGTCCTAAAACTTGCGTCTGTCGGCACTTAAAATCACTTTGGACTTTTTTTGGAAACTGATGAAATAATACAGTTACCAAATATTGTTTAGCACTGTTTAAATGAATACACTATTCTGATACTTAAATACACATCGCATTCTTTATTCGTGTAAACTTTTAATCGTTTTCTTCGTACTTCCTCGGTACTAGAAATGAGGGAGGGGCACTTAGACTTGTGTAGATGAAGAGATCACAGAATTATAATTATCTTTATTTGAAGGAACAAAAAGGTATTCAGTCCTAAATGGAATATGCTATGAGGAAAGAAGGGAATTATAAGATTTTGGCGAGATGAAGTAGTAAAATATCACGATTTCCTTTGCTGCATACAGTGGCCATTCCAAACAGTGTTGATCGGCCAGCGAGGTTGCTGACTTCAGGCATTCAACATTATTTATGTAAGCAAAGTTTATAAGACCTACACCGGATTCAATTAAAACTTTAAAAAATGAAATAGTTTAAAGAACACCGATGATGTTACTAAAGATTTAACTAATATAACATTAAAGTGACGTGATATGTCGAAGACTGCAACTAATTCAAGACTTTGACTCACCGCTCTGCTCGCCAAGGAAAACCAATTTAAATTTCCTCAATGGGTTCCCGAATTCGTTTGATGATGTCATATTTTTGCTTGATTTGTATCCGCCTATAAGGTATTCAGGTGGTTTGCCAGATCAACGTCCCCGTTAAAATGTTTTTAATGTCTAATGAGGTTCTCTTGGATAAATAGTCGCCACGTTCGGACCCTCGTTTTCAGTTCGCATGCGCACATGGACCGGATGTCACAGTGTTGTGATTGAGAGTGATTGCACGTCGCTCGCAGACCCAGGACGAAGATGCTGTGCAGTTTTTCGAATATTCATGTGAATGCTGTTACCGTGTAAAATCGTTCTGTGCACCAAACTAACAAGTAAGGGCTTATGATCACCATGCTGGCTCGGTGTACATTTAGGCAGTACGAGCTTAAACGTGGTCTTTTTTTTTCCAGCATCTTCTAAAGACGTGTTTATATAACATTAATAATACGCGCAGCATCACAACCAAGATAGATCGCACTCTCAGCGCAGACTAATAATGATAAATGAAAAGTGGACAGCGAGGAACGTATAGGCACACTGAAGAACACAAAGATGAGGTACAAGAGTATAACGTAAATTAATGGATGAAGGGATATAAACAGTATAAGTTTGAGTCGTTACATGACGGTTAACATGACAGTATTGCCAGGGAGTGAAGTTATTCAGGGATAGTACTTTGTGAAAAGATATGTTTTCAGAGAGCGAGTTTTGTATATGTGTGGTGGGAGGGAAAAGGAGGTAATAGTGGAAAGGAACAGTTCATAGGAATTATTATAGTTAATTAAGTGAACAATTTTTAACATGAATATTATAATCTATATATATATTTCACAAGATATACAGCTATATTATCTCACCCGAGAAATAAGATATTTAACTTTAAGAGCATGCAGATCACATAAAAATACAATTAAAAAATTAACTATTGTCAGTGCTGTGTAATAAACAGTAACATCTTTGAACTTGAATGGATAGTCAAAACAGATGGTAAAACCACATTAACAGAGATTCCAATTGTCACTTCACAGGAAGAAAGAAAGTAAAGGTAATCATATATTTTAAATGGGAGCCATTAAATACTACATATTTATTACTAATGTGAAGAAAATAAAAATCCATGAAGCTTTTATAACTAAATAATCAATAAATTATTATTTGATTATTTGCTATTGAATAGCTTTGGTGTGTCATTGCATGGTGATTCATCTTAGTATAGGGTTTTATTATTTTCACATTTGGATTGTAAGGTAAACAATCTAAATTAAACCATACAAACTTTATCTGTTGATTGGGTACTATCGAGCCCATTATGTGATTGACAAAAGAAGATGGCTTAGAATGGCAGCATTATTTACTGTGTGAGGGTTAGAAAACGTAGTTATCATATGTAGCTGCATAAGATTGTATTTATTTTTATTTATTTTAGGATGGAGGAACTAGAGCATGATGCTGAAGACCTGAATCAGCAGTTGCTAAGAATTCAAGAAGCATTGTACAATGCTATCGACGAAAATAACCTTGTTTGCTTGCGGCAGCTTCTAGAACAAGGTGCAAATGTGGATCAGTTTTATGAAGATGATCAGAATATCAGCTCAAAGTCCATCCTGCACATAGCTTGTGGAAAAGGCCGAACAGAATGTGTCAAGTAAGAAGATAAGCAGCAGGTTGTTAAAAATAATTTCGCATTGCACTGTTTTAACGTGGATTATAATGTCATAGTTATTTTCTTTATTATAATTTAGCTTTTATTTGTTTGAAGTACAGAAAAGGTATTACTGCTATAGTTAAGTGTAATTTTTTTTTCAGGATTCTTCTGGAAGCTGGTGCAATGGCAGATATTCGGGATAAGTGGGGTCAGACTCCTCTGATGTACTGCATTTGTGTGCAATTCTTAGACACTGCTGGCATTCTGCTTGACCATTTAGGTGCCAGTGCCACAGAAATTGTGAATAATCAAGATCGCTTTGGCAAATCAGCTCTTCATTCAGCTGCTGAGACAAACAACGTTGAGGCAGTTGAACTTCTTCTACATCATGGGGCTGATGTAAACATCCAGAATTTTGATGGCGTCACACCTCTGATGGTGGCTGCAGAAAACTGTGGGTGCTGCAGGTCATTGAAGGCAATGGAAGCACTTATTAGGGCTGGAGCATTAGTCAACTGTGTCGACTATAGATCAAAACGTTCTGCTTTGCAGGTAAACTGTTTGGGATATTCTCTTAACCATAATTTTTTTTTCTGTTTGACCACTTTATTAATGCAAATGGTTTGGAGCTATTCTTCTGAAACCATGCACATTTCACTTTTTTTTTTTGTGATGTTGAGAGTTTTTCCTTTAATTATTATATGTTTTTTCCATAATAGTGACATATTACTGTCAGTTAAATCTATGGATCATAGTCTGCTGAAGTTTGGACCTATGCAGTTATCCATTGCTGTACCTACAACAAAAGCTGTCTTCTTTTAATACCCCAAAGCCATCATATCTAATGTCCACTAGGTAGGGTTTTTAATTTCCCTTTGATTACCGTCTGTTGATTTTTGACAGATTAGTTTTCCTTAGCACTAAAGAGTAATCTGCCATGTTGATTACTGTCATTGTACTGAGCGTATGCTGTACTTAATAAAAACATCTTTAATTTAAAGAGTGTTGCCCTATCATTAATGTATATTAATGTATAATGTGCCACTACTAAAATTACAGAGTTTTATATGCAAAGTGATCTTTTCACCTGATACTAACATTTGTTTTATTATATCAGCAACTTTTAGATGCCACATCTCTAATGTCTTACACTATAAATTCAATAAATGAGAAACTCTGACTGGCTTTATTCTGTGAAGCTAGTGGATGGGCAGTTGGGTGTAAAGGATTTGTGTATAAGACTATATGGCAAAAATACTTACTTAAGCAGATATATTTTTTATGAACTGGTAAAATTTCTTTATTATTGATCATCACAAAGTGCAGAATTACAGGTTTTTATTGTTTATTAAGTGCTTGGAAACTACTGCTTAATGAGAATTATTCAAAAAATTCACATAGCAGTATACAAGTATCACTTATAGCAATTAGGGTTTTTTCACTTTCAGCAAAGAGAGAAATGTACAGTTGTTTTTGAATTTTGTTTTCAAAAACAGTGGCTGCAGGGATGCACTGTAGTTTTAGCCTCTGTCAGTTTTATCAAAACATGCTTCAGCCCTACAGTAGTAATGCACAGTCAATATGGCTTCAACTGTAGAGTGGAAAAGCACTCTTGAGGCATAGGCGAGCTTAAATTTGTAGATGTCATGAACTATTCATATCGATGAGCTAAAACATGAGTCACACTGATTCAGTTCATCTTTTCTGTTTTCTTGCATGTCGGAAAAGGCCCAGAAAAGAAAATTCTGGTGGCCTTTATAATTATGGATATAAAAGCTCTGCTTGTCAAAAAATGCTGACTAGGTATATTTGAGGTTGAGATGGAAAGGAGAACTTTTACTAGTGCTGAGTGTTAGAAAAATAGAAATGATAAACCCGGCCATAGCTGCTAGTTTTGTGACAATAAAGTACAGGCATAATAATAAGGAAGCTCTGTTTCACTAATAATGAACCATACATTTTTCCAGTGACATAATACAGTTGCTTGTATCATATTAATGCATGACAAATTATGCTTTATGGTTTTACTTGTCATAGATGAGCATTTGGGGATCTCCGTAGGTTAGTGGACTGGACTTTGAAGCATTATTTTGCTGGTTGCATCCTGCTTCAGTCTGTGCTTACCCTGCCCTTACCCTGCCCACCCAGCAGCTGGTTAACAGAAACGAGTGCCTGAGTTATCAGGGAAAGTAACAGTAGTAGAAAGAGAGGGTTGAACTTAAACTTTTACATCCCATCCCCTAGACATGGTCACTATGTCACTGAGACTTAAATTTAACTTACATTTTTTTAAAATTAGCTACTTTAATAGATGATATCTAGGAAGTATGCTTGACTATCTACCTGTAATTAGTAATTACACCATGTTTATATTGTAATGTCATGAACAGTATTGTAACAGAAGTTTAAAATGGATGACCATTAATTACAATTTTTCAGTGATACATTATTTATTGACCTTGTTGATGTCTACATGGCACTCTTGTTACATGAATCACATATAAGAATTCTGTATACAAGCTGTGATTGACCAATGTCTGTGATTTTCACCCCCAGAGAGCATCGCTATCAAAAAATGTGGCAGCAGTTGAGTTGCTTTTGGCTTCAGGGGCTGATGTTGACAGTCTTGATGCCACAGGCAGATCAGGGCTGACTAATCTCATGTGGGATCATGTCAGAAACAGAAAGGTATCTTGTGGCTCTTGTTTTCATGGCCTCACTTTTCAATTTATTGCTAAAAGGTTGCATTAAAAATGAAATCCATGTGCACAACTATTTTCAAAGTACTGTATGTGTGTATAATGCACTAGTTCTTAACATCTGAGCATCTCTTTCAATGGTGTTTAAAAAAAGTAAAGTAAAATCAAGTAAAAAAAAAAAGTTGGTATATAATTGCAAGACCTTTGTCTTAAATAACTTTATTTTTTATTAGGCCACAATTATGCTTACATCTTTTTAGAATCATTGGCATTAAAATTTGAAACATTTTGAGTGGCTAAGAAATGAGTGGAAAATTTAAGTAAGAATTTTATGAACATGTTGAAATTATTTTATCAGTTTTACATTATGTGACTTCAAAAATAAGCTTATTGTCTTTTATTTTATTGGACCTTTTTCTTTTGCGGCCCTGTGCTCCTCAAGGAGGTAACAAGGACTTAATTATTTTTCTTTTGTTTTTATTAAATACACTACCATGACAATTTTATTTATTTGACTTTTAAATGGAATGTGCATTTTTCATGTTTTTTTGTCGTCCATATCAGGGGTTGTGTCACATCGATCCAGATGTTATGACTATCATCGTGCTGCTGACCCAGTCCACATCCAATCTTGACCTCTCTGTGTGTGAATACAGCAACCCTTTGGTCACTGCAACCTTTCTGCAAGCCACAGTTCTAGTCAGATTTTTTCTAGAGCAAGGAGCACAGCCTAATGTTTCCTGTAAGCTACAGTTAAGCAGTCATCGTAAAGTAATTTATGTTTTTGTAACACCCTTTTGAGGTTAGTGCACATCAGTGAGATGTCCACGTGCCTTCTGCTATTGACGTAATTTTCAGCATGATCTGATGAATGAAGCAAAAATGAATGTTTTTTAGTAAAGATAAACAAGATAGCTTTCATCATAATATGAAGTTTTGATTCAGCAGTTCTTTAATCATAATACAATCATTTAAAATAAAAGTATCAACTTTTACTCCAGTGCTTCTTACCTTTACTTTTGGTATTTGAGCATCTCAAATTAAAAAATGACTATAACAGCAAATTTATCTTAAAAACATTCAAGATACTTCTTGATGGTACAAGGGTTGTTCAAAAATGTTCTAAGCCTCACCCAGGAGTTGGAGAAACAAGACTGTTTTTCAAAATTTTTCTATATAGTCCCCCTTGACATCAATGCACTTGGTCCAATGATGCTCAAGCATTGCAATCCCATCATGGAAGAAAGTGGCATCCTGGACCATAAAACCTCCTCCACAGCACATGAGTTCATCATTGCTTCCAAAATGGCCACTACATAGGTGGGATTTGAGTTTAGGAAACAGGTAGAAGTTAGGTAGAGCTAAGTCTGGTGAGTAAGGGGGATTGGGTAGCAATTCAAAGCCACAGTTGGCTGCTTCAGCTTCTGCAACCTGACAGAATGAATGGGTGCATTTATCCTGGAGCAGGAGCACATCTTCTATCAGCTTCCCTCTGCATTTTAACTTGATTGTTACCTTCAGTTGTGTTAATTCTGATGCTTAGCACTGTCCATTAATAGTTTTTCCCTTTTCCAGGTAGTCTATCTTATGCCTACAGAATTGCAAAAAGCAGAAGCTACCACCTTGCCAACCAACGATACCTGCTTGAATTTCTTCAGGGGTGTAGAACCACAGCGTGTCGACAGTTCGCTTTGAATCTTTGATTCAGGCTCGAAGTGATGAACCCAGGTTTTATTTTGAGTTACCAGTCTGTGGTGGAAATTCTCAGGGTCAGCCTGAAAGTGACTCAGAATTGTCCTGAAAATGTCAGCCCTTTGCAGCTTCTGCTCTGGTGTCTGCATTCTTGGGATCCATCTTGCAGACAGCTTGCTCATCCCCATTATCTCAGTTAAAACAGTATGAACTGAACCAGGACTAAAGCCTCTATGGACTTAGCTATCTGCCGGACAGTAAGACATCTGTCATCCGAAACCATACGGTGAATAGCTGCAACTTGATCATCAGTGGTTGAGGTTTTTGGATGACCTGACCGAGAGTCATCTTCTGTGCTGACCCTGCCTCGCTTAAATTCAGTAGCCCACTTCTTCACAGTTGCTTAGGTAGGGGAGTCCTTAGCAAGTGTCAGTACCATGTCCTCATGGATCTCCTTGGGTGTCATACCTTTCTTTTGCAGATATTTTACGACTGCTCAAGCCTCTGTTTTGTCTATTTTTAGATTTGTCAAATTACTCTTCACCTTTGTTGCATTACCCTTCACCACATGTACACAAATTAAAACAGAAATCTGTATTAGTTTTATAAGAAGTGGTAGTGTGTTACTACAATAAAAATATTCAGCTATGGCTCTTCTTTGTGGGTGAGGCTTAGAACTTTTTGAACGACCCTCTTAAACTGTTTAATTTCATTGTTGTACAGTTGTTGTACTTATAAAAAAATTTTATGCTTTTTAGTTTTTAGCTAACACATCTTTTACCTCCACCTCCAATACACATAACTTAAAACTAACGGAAATAAGCTTTCAGAGTGTGAAATTCAGAATTTTTAGGAATAAATTAGTTTTGGTGCTGAGGGAACTGTATTATTGAGATTGAAAGTTATTTATAGTAAAGACAGCTGTTTTATTCCAGTTGTGTCTGGTGTTACTCCACTTCTGATTGCCACCAGTAAAAAAGATTTAGAAACTGTGAAAATTCTGCTGAGCTTCAATTGCCATATGTCCATCAAAGGTCGTGTGTTTCGAAGGCGACATGATACAGAATTTACTTTTGATCCTTGTGAGATGGCGGTGGATGATGAGAGTTACCATATTGTGCAGCTCTTCTTGCAAGCAGGATACAATGCTCAGCAAATTAAAAAACAGGTAAGACATTGTAATTAACTGCTCATTCTGCTCTTAATTTAACATCAACACCTAACTTCATTATAAATTGTATAGAAATAGGTTTTGAAACTGTTGCAAATTAATGCCGATGTTCAATCATTTGCTAATCAATTTATATGAAATTAAAGTATACTTGAACCATTCAGTTTTTTTCTTTCAGCTTAGGCTAAAATTAAATGCTGATTCCAAAGATTGCCCAAGTAATGTTGATCCGCAACTAAGACAGTGGCTGCTTGACAGAGCATCTCAACCTCCATCCTTGAAAGAAATTATTGTTTTTAAAATACGTAAAATCTTGGATCAGGATTTGCACAAAGCAGTGACTCAGCTACCTCTTCCATCAAGGGTGAAAGATATGATTTTGCTAAGAAATATTTTATCAGTATCTTTCTAAGACATACTATGTATACTAGGTTTTATTGATGTGATGTATTTTGGTGCAATATCTTTTTTGCATGAGTGCAGTGGAAAGTGTAAACAATAGTGATCATGATAGCCATTATTTATATGGAAGCCATTGCATTTTCTTCTGCTATTCAGGTTTTTGACATGTATAGTTCAATACTAATTGCAGTATTTTTCGATCAGAAAATGTATACCTATGTGTAACTGCCACAAAGGAATTTCTTTAAATGTACTTTAAGTCTTGAACTTCTTCAGTATATAAGTTAACATGTTTAGTTTAGTCCTTATTACTCCTCGAGGAGCACAGGACCACAACAGGACCTCACCAGTGGACCCAGTTTTGGGCAGCCTGCCTCATTTGGGCCCATGATGTGGTTCCAACGTCCTTTGCCTCGTTCTCTACTGTTCTTTTCTGCCTTGGTCTCCCAACTCTCCTCTTACCATGAGGATTCCAGTCAATGCTTGGCAATGGTGTCAGTTGGTTTGCGCAGGGTGTGTCCTATCCAGCCCCATTTGCGCTTTTTGATGTCTTAGCTAGTGGCATTCTGGCTGGTTCTTTTCCACAGGCTGCTGTTGGAGATCTTTTCAGGCCATCTTATTCCCAGAATATGGCATAGGCATCGGTTGGTAAAGGTCTGTAGCTTGTTGTTGATGGCATTTGTCACTTTCCAGGTTTCAGAGCCATACAGTAGGACTGCCTTCACTTTGGTCTTGAAGATGCGAGTCTAACTGCGGAAGGATAATGCTTGGGAGTTCCAGATGGGGCCTAGGCTGTTGAAAGCATGCCTGGCCTTGTTGATGCAGCTTTTGATGTCATCATCGGCTCCACTGTCCTTGTTGACAATGCTCCCCAGATACGTGAAGTGGTCTGTTTCCAGGATGTTCTCTCCTTGAAGTTGGATTGGGAGTTCCTGCTTCTTGTTGATTCTTATCACTTTGGTCTTCTTTCTGTTGACCTTTAAGCCATCTTTTCTGCTTCCTCTGCTAGCTTACTCAGTTTGGTAAGTTTAACATGTGCTGGGCATGTTCTAAATTTGACCAGATTTGTTTCTCCTTGTCTACACAATAACTGCTCCTCTTGTTTTGACTACTGTGCACTTAAATGCTCCTTCCAAAAAAAGGATGCAGAGGAGGTTTTCATCCCCCAGAGCTGAATGTCTTTCTTTGTGGATGGTGCAGTCCTATAGAATGTGAGATGCAGTCTGTGGGCTGTTACCTTTTTGCACTGGGCTTTCTACAGTATGTTTCCTTTTTAGATGATCATCCATACCACAGTACTCCATTCAGATGAAGGTCTATTTGTCTCTGTCAGATAGGTCCAGCTGAACTTGATTGAATGTCATTAAATAATGTTCATACTGTTTTGTGCAAAATCATAAAGTATAGTATAAATATATAGATAAAATATTGGTGCAAGTAAAGTAGTATTACTCATGATGCTTCTTTGTAGCATAAATTTCGTACATTTTAGAAATTGTTTTAAGGAAACCAGTATTAATCTGTATGGTTCTTTACTGGATTCAAAGCATTATGGAGTTAGGGTTACTTTTTTAGGAGATAGATTTGAAGTATTTTGTCGATGTTACTTAGGTTTTTCTCACGAAATTTAAAAGTTCATATATTTTCTTACAGTTATAATGTAATCTCATTGTTAGTGCTAGTTTTAGGGAAACTTTCTGTTCTTAATGGGTACTTTTTTTAGATTAGTAATTTCAATGTTTGTTTAAGTTCTAAGAATGGGTGGAAAACAATGGTGTTTCAGTTCTTTGCTATAAAAGCTTTTTTGTGAGTTTTTGAAAAAAAAAAACCCTACTTTTGTCTCCTCTACCAGAAGTCTCCATTCTAAGTATTATTTTATATAAAAGTATGCTTTGACTATAAACACATTTTCCCTATGTAAGTGCCTCACAGTGAAAAGCTATTTACAAAGATTTGGCATGTGTTGAGAGTGTGTGTGCAGAGGATGAGAAGATCAAAGCATTTGGGCATGGACGTGTATTTATGGACTGATGTCTGTATGCCGAGACTCACGCTTGGCCTCTTGCAAAGTGATCTGCTGTTAGTCTCGGCGAGCCGTAACAAAGAATGCGAATAAACCGGAAGCAATGTTGTCTAATGCCTTGTTTTAGTAGTTAATCTGAAATGTGAATAAACCTTAAGCTATGTCGTCTAACGCCTCGTTTTAGCAGTTGCCAGCAGTCCAGGGATATTAGTTCGTGATTTGGGTCCTGATCGCAAGTCCACAAAATCTTCTGGCAGCATAGCATAAGCCACACAAACACTGGCACTCAATGTTCTGATTTGTTTTACTGTGAAAAACAAACCTTTTTATACATATTACAGCTTTATTATAATAACTTTCTCCAAAGGCACTTATCCCGATTCCTTAACCTCCATCAAGATGATTTTTTCCTCTGCTCTACTATCTCGTCTATATCCTTGATCATCTGTGAAGTTTTGAGCAAAGCATCTTTCACAGAATTAAATCCCAGCAATAACTCTTGGCCCTTTGAGTCAGCCAGAAATATGTTATAGCCTGTAAAAACATGTTGCCCAGCTCCACTTAACTGTCTGTGAGAGGTAGTTTGGACATCCATTTCATTTTTGACCTGATTGCCAGTGACTTGACCACAAGGCTGAGAATATGGAGGAGATTGGTGATGACTAATTTGTCTCTGTACACTCTCTGCCCCAGCAGGACACAGCATGGGTGGAATTGTCAGTACCTTGCCTGTAGGATGTCCCACACAATGTAAACACCAATTATGTGTACACACTGGAGCACTTTGCTCAGGGAAGCTTGATGGATGCTCACTTGACCTCAAAAACCTCGAGTTTGTAATATGGCTGTGATCCACAATATCTAAACACCTGGTCAAGGGCAAAGTGATAACCTTATCTTTCACCTGGGTGCACACATTCATTTAAACTGTCTCACAGCATAAGATGAAAAAAGAGCTGCAGGAAAATCTCTCAGGCCATTACAAACATTGAAACAACCAGCTTTGACTTTTTTGATACAAGCAAGCACAAAATTCCCCTGACAATAAACCTTCCTAAAAGGGATTTCAGAAATGCCATGTTTGACTTTTGGTTGCTGTGTTTACTTCACTGTACAATTATCCAGGATTTTTGTACTTTTTTTAATGTATATTTTCTTGAGCCATTGTTAAATATTTTAGGAATAAGCAGCTTATAGAAAAAGGATACAGTTAAAACATTCTATCTTTTTCAGTTCCATCTTGGCTGATCTGAAACATTTCATAGACATTTAAAAGCATACAGTTGTAAAACCTGTCATTTTTGACAAGAAATTCCTGATGGACTCAAGTTACTATACTAATAGTATGTTTAGAAAAGTAGGTAAGAGAAATTATTCTTGTCATGACATAAAACTGGACATTACCTTTTACCAGGAATCCAGTTTATAGTTTACGGACACATCTATTAAAGGATTTAGGATGCTGATTCTAAGATGGAGCCTTTTTTTCTTCTTTTTCACTTGTATTCAAAGGTCAAATGCATGTCAGTGTTTGTGGGAGGCATTTGAGGACATTAACTATATCATAATAAATTAGTAGGTCTTTATAATAAACCTTCACAACTCTCTTTCTAAATGCCCTCTCCCTTTCTGCTTCACCCTCTTATTGCTACCATCGAATATTCTACAATCTACCCTGTATTCACCCTTTCCCCTCAACCATCTTTTTCAGGGAAACCCAGGTCACAGGTCATGAGGTTGGAAAAACCAGGGGGACACAGGTTCACAAGGCTGGTCATCCAATACGTTCTCCATAGCGCTGGCTGGTGTGTGTGTTTGTATGCATGCATGAATGCTGGTTCCTGCGTAACCCTATACTGACATACAAGCATACTTATTTGATGTAAATAAAACATTTTCAGACTGAAAAATTCAAACTGAAAAAAGACAAGTACACAAGCGAGGTTTCATTCAAACAACTAGGAGATTATTTATAAGGGTGTAACTTAATTCATATCTCTCTGTGAGATTTTAATCCACAACTTATAACTCACTACTTTGAGTAGTGAGCATTTCTCCATGATACGGATTTTGCGCGTTATAAGACCTCATCATCATCATCAACTACTTACAACTGAGCTGAAATAGTGTTGTGCCGTTTATGGTAAAACTGACGTCGCTCCTCGGGTGAGGACTGGACCCATGTAATCCACTCCATGGCTGCATTCACATATCTGTTGAAACCATCTTCATCATCATACTTTCCACTCACAACTCTACATGACTCTCCATTACTAAATTATCTATCAGTCTGTGGTCAAGACTGGGCTGCAGGTCAATAAAAACACTACTGTTATGAATTAAATGTGGTTGCTGTCAGGGAGGCATGTGTTGCCTTTAGTCAGCATATATCGCTGTGATCAGAGTTGTGAAGCACATGTTGCTGTTGAAGTAGTAGGAGTCACTGCTAGATTAGTCTCAGCGTGTCACTGATCATGTATTTGGTGTGGGTCGCTGGTTGTGTATTCGGCGTGTTGCTGACTTGCCAATGTGGACATTGTTGTAAAAACTGTAAAGTTTTTGGTTCAAAATATCTTTAACTGCAAAGACTTAGTTTTTTGGAGAAGTTGGCACCATAGACTTAGGACCTGAAACGAGCCATTGACAACATAGGTGCATGGCTTCGTTGCTCAATTTAAATACTGGACAACCAACCATTCTACTTTACCTAACAACTAACAACTACAGAGTGGTATTAAAAAAAAACCCAAATGCAAAAAGTGTACATGATATCAAATTCTCCTTTAAAAAGAAAAGTTTAAAAGATAAGTACTAGACCTCTGATAGATTCCTGGTTTGTCCACTTCTACCATAATGTACTTTCCACAGGGCAGCAACAGACGAGACTGGTGGGGTCTCAGCATCTGGTCCAGTCCAGATACCCTTAAGGATGACAATTTCTCTGCTGTCAGCCCCTGTGAATATACATCTGAAGTCTGCCTTTAGAAAATCATCTTGGATGATGCATATAGGGGTACAACATATTAAGTAAATGGTTATGAAAATTCATCAAAAACATGTTTTTGAGCAGAAAGTCATCAGAAACTCAGGTTTTGGAGGGTTCAGATATGGACTAATTTAGTTAATCAGCTAATGTCAGATGAATAATGGTTTTAGATATAATTGCATGGACATGCTTAGTGAGTAGGCAGTTGACAAGGTACACGCTAATGGCTAGTTAGGTGGCTTACTAATGTTCTAAATGTGACTGCCAGCATAACCACATGAATCAAATGTTTTCTACACACACCTCTCTGCCGAAGGAATCAGAATGCTGCATGCAACCATGCAAACGGTTAGAAAAGTCTGACACCATATCAAGAGCTGTTCTGTCTTCAAAAATGACCCTGATCCGTCCATTGGTAAAAGCTGTAAACCGTCCAAATCCGGGCACCAAACATTCCTCTAAAATGGACAGTGGCAATGGCTCCACCACATGAACTGGAACATGCTATGTTTGGGATAAAATAAAATAAAAATCTGTCAGTTTTTGTAGTTTCTGTTCCATGTACCACTTACTATCTTTCTCTTGGTCCTTCAACTGCATTTAATCATAACTTTAGTATTCACTAAATGAATCAGAAAATTAAGTGACTGACACAAAACTGATATGCACTAATGCCTTTGAACTTTTCAGTTTAAAGACCAAAATAAAGGTCACTTTTCATACACTTTAGTATATTCAATATCTTCTAATCTAATGTAAAACTTCTCAAAAACTACAGAAATCAAGATTTTTTTTCTCTGTTCTACCAAATCAAATGCAGACATAAGTAATCTAGCTGTATAAATTTTGAAAACAAGCAGTGATAAGCAGAAAAGCTGTGCTCTTCACCATCAAAGCTAATCTTCAGAAGGTAGATCCCACTTTCTCCCACTCTTATCACCACATTCAAACTATAATTTACTCATATCCCATCTTCTAATTCACAATACAGTAATCACTATATATATATTACATAGTGACCTCAGCAGTACATTGTTTTTGTTGTTTATTACAATCTTTTTAAAGTCATATTAATGTGCTAACCTCACACCAAAATCAAACTTTAAAGTGAATGAAACATTTTAAACTCAGCCAAGTTGTCTAACAAAAAAAAAAAACTATTCTTACCTTCCAACAGGCTAAGTCTTCTATTTTAGACAACTTGCTGTTTTCAATGCAACCAGTCAGAAATCTGTTGTTACATTAGCAAGTAAATGTACAAATTACATTTTATACTGTGAAGAAAACTTTTTTGTAATAAAATATTCTAAATCTGCAAAAGTATGCATTACTGGAGACCATTTCAAGGGCAAAGTGCATATGACAGACTTCAAAAGTTTCTTACCCTAAATTTCTTGAAGCACAAGGATTAAGTATTTAAATTGTTAACTTGTACCATGAGAACAGAAACAAGCTGTTATGCTACTAAATGTATTTAAATAATGTGCAAAAGGAATAAATTGCTGATCTGCAAAAATTATGGTTCTTTACATCATATCAGGTAATGTGAGCACTTTTAGAATACCAGCTGTAAGTACTGACTGCTAATTACTCCATTACTAAGTACTCCATTCACACATTCAAATGATCTTTTTTCAAGTATTGTGTGCATGAATCATTTAAAAATTTTCCTCACACGTTACCGATTTGCCATGCTCACTCAGCTTGTTAGCTTTATGTCATTAGTGGCATAATATGTAGCACATGACATGGCATGATATGCAGTATATTACATCTGTCATTAGTGTTATTATATTCAGTGTGATATTCCATCTGTCATTTTTTCCTTGAAATGTTTCAGCAAAAAATACAATATCATTTGCTTGTAGTAAAACTAGCAAATGTCTGCACTTCCTGTTGACTAATAAACCAGTCACTCCCTCAGAAGCATTTTTATGAGAATATGACGTATGAACATCCCCTGAACATGCACAGTACATAAAACTAATGTTGAGAAAGGGCAAATAATAGAAAAGGCAGGTTCAGTGATAAGCGAAAAAAAAGGAAACAGAGGTACAAAGTCACCTGTGGGCTCTTTTGATGATTTTTTCAATGGAATATGGAGACTTTGGCGTTTGGGGAGGCAATGCCTTGATGGAATATGTCTTCTCTTCTAACTGAAATAGATGAACATTTTACCTAGCTCAGTCACTAAATAACTAAAAAACACAGAAAACAAACTCTTCACTGACGGGTTTTACTTTCTACATTTCTATTATTTAACATATTCTTGAATAGGTTTTGGCTTATTGCCACATTCATTGTAGAAGTACAATATGTAAAGTATACATTTAGAAACCTACTTTCCCATCCTTCCACAATAAGTGCAGGAAGAAGTGAGCTGTGATGCCTTGAGACACAAAGACACTGCCATCACCTGGATACACCTCCACTGTCTTCATACTGGCAGAATGAATGAATCTGCACAATCAAATGAACTGGACTGTCTTTGTGAGAAAAGTTTCCACCCCGGTGCTTCCTTCCTAACTCACCCTTCAGACTCCATCCTGCTCTCTTTGTTCAGCAGCTGATACACCCCAACTCCACGTTCCCTGCACAATAACCTGTTCTGGCCAGAGAGCCTTTTCTAACACTGATCTCTCTTGTTTGGAACACTCTCCCTTTGCAGTTCTGTCAGGCTGCTTCTTTCAGTGCTTTCAAGTGGTTAATTTAGAAGGCCAGGCTTCCAGGATTTTAGAATTTTTTTTTTTTTTTTAGTTGAAAATGATTGATCATTTTAAGGGAAAAACTACTACATTTAAAGCAGAAGTTCTCTCTAGAGCTACACTGCTTGAAATTCTGGTGAAAGAAACAAGCATGTCTTATTTCTAAAATGTTAGTTGGCTATAATTAGATGACCAAGATAATGATATAACATTATTTGAATTATAAGGACAATACTGATAATTCTTCATCACTGAAAGCAATAATTAGTCTGAAACCTATGCTTAAAATAGTGATGTGTTCAGGAACGATCTGCTTAGATCTTAAGTCTAGTTATACACTAAGACATTTTTCTCTGTGGCAGTTAAACAATATTGTTTGAAGCGGATATAATTAAAATCAGCTTTAAAGAAACAACAGTTAAAACATAAAGAATGCTTTTCATTACAATTTACAGTTATATTCCATTTTTTAAACTTTCTTGGATGTCATAAAATGCTTTCGAGGAGAGATAACTTCCTTCAGCATGATATAACTGAGTTGACAATGGTCAAAATGAACATTCATATATATATATAGGACATGGGTACAAAACTTTTGTAAAGAATAAATCTTGTCATTGGCTGGAGTTGAACGCCAATGTTCTAATGGAAAAAGACTCCTCTAAAACATACCTATAGACCACACCTTCCATCATGATGATCTTTAAACGAGCTTGTTTAAATTCACTGAAGGAGGTTTTGGCTCCACTCTCTTCGCTGTCTGTTAGGGACTGCCAAGTGTGCAGGTGCTGAAAGGGGCAGTTGAGAGGCAGTGGTGGAGGAACTGCTGTAAAAATATACCCTTCAGTTTGTGTCATCTTCCTTGTCTGCATGTAACTGTATTGTGTGGCCGTAGTGTTTATAGGGATGCCAGTTGAAGCTGATAACAAAATGAAAACAAGCACAAAGTATAATCACCTTGAATCATTTACAACATTAAAGTATTACAGTTGGCATGATTTTTAAAAATGAAACTGTCAGGAATCATTATTCTTGTAAAATTAAATCACTGAAGACACTAAGCTAACAAGTTTACTGGTCTTCGTAGCTGCTCTGCTCTAAAAGATGTACACTTTAGAAGACCATAACTGTGATGATGCTGGACAGAGGAATTTATGATTTTATTGTACAAATGTTTCTCAAATTCTGTACCCAATGAAGGAAATGCAGAAAGCAACAAATAAGAAGAAAGTGCTCAGAATACTTATTTCAAAAACAGCAAATTATAAAATGAAGTACCAAGACTTACCCAGCAAGTCACATGGATCTTTCTGCTGCAGAAGCTTAAGTGGATGTCTCCATGCAGGTGGACAGTCACTACATGACAAGTGTTGTGTCACCCACATGTACTGATGTTTTGCTGCTGACGTCAAGTCTCCCTGAACTAGACCTGGCCCATCATCTCTGCTTGTAAAGCCAACAGGTTCATGTCTGTGTGATGAATCTTTCTGTCTTTCCCAAGGGCTTTTCATGGCAGTCAATGCAGCACTGCCTCTTTCATTTGGAGGGTATACTGGGCTCCTACTTTTATCTTCTACTGAAGAAGGCATGTGAACATGAAAGGAACCACACAAATCAGATTCACTGGATCTTTTGCTTACCCTCTCTACAGGCTTCACATGACAGGCTTCTTCACAAGCAGGTTTACAAGATTGTGGGCTATGTGGTCCATGTTCCCTATCTGTGACATTACTTTTCTCCGTGATTATTTTATTATTGTTGGTGTTATCAAAACAAGGCACTTCATCTCCATCAGGACTAAATAAAGTTCTCTTCATGCAGGAACTATTGTTTAGAGCTGTTTCTATGGTACAGGCTGTCTTGTCTTGATTAGTGTATGCAGGTATGCTGGCAAAACCCAGTGGAGAACTATGAAGGACATCTGTGCAGTGGCATACTGATGTTGAGGTTTCCTGCAGACATTCGGTCATGGTCTCATCTGTCTGAGACAATGCTAGGTCAGAGTCTATCAAGCCGCGAAGCCCATCTGGTGAAGAAATTCTGCTAATGCTTGAAATATCTTGGTTGATTGGTGAAACTGACAACTTTGGCAACACTGCATCCGTTTCATCAGTTTCTCCTGTTAATTTGTGAGTGCGGTTAGTGTCTGGTGTTGACACTTTACCAAAAGAAACAATGATGCCTGATATTTCGTGATCCTGAACATCAACACTTGCTGTAGCTTTACTCTTTCCCTCACAGTCAATCAGACAACATTCTTTAGCAGCATCACACTGTACTTTGCTGTTAAGCTTGTCATTATGCTGATTATATGGCTGAGTACTGCCTGATGTAGACACAAGACTATTTTTATTTGCAGTAAGACAAGAATCCTTTATGATTCCCTCTGGTCTTTCATGTTTATTTTCTGATGTAACACTTGTACATTCATCTGTATTTCTTGTTAACTTTTGAGAAAGTAGTTCAGCACATGATGTCTTAGAAATGTCTTCACATATCCCTCTCCTGTTCCCTTGAAACTGGTGTTCATCTGCAGGGCTTAAATGTTTGTCTTTACGGCAATCCTCACTAATACATGAAAGGTAACACACTGTAAAGTCTTGGCCATGAGGGGAGAGTACTATACTGGCTAATTCATCACATGACATAATGCGTCGACTCCCATCCTCTAATAATTCCACACGAGCATCCTGTGGGGACTGCGGCCAAGCAAATTTCTCTATTCTGGAATACAGCAACTTAAAAAAAAAAAAAATGAACCCTTACCTACAATATTTAATCTGAAAGATTTCATATTAAAAATATGTCCCTAGAGTATCAGCTATTTAAGTATTATTACAGTCCATAATAACCTTAATTACTAATATTATTTGCATAGATATTATTTACATTTGGAATAGGTGCCACAACCTCCTGGTTTGCACCCTCAGCTTAAAAACCCAAAGAATATATAGATTCCTAAATAAAGCTACCAACATGCAAAGGAGTGATGTTTCAAATTATCAAGTATAACATTTTTAACAGAAACTGAGAGGAAGCCAATTAAACTTCCAATATTAGGCAGTGCTGCTGAATCTGAAATTTAAAGTGATCACATGTTAGTCTTCTCAAAGATTAGCAACAATGAAGAGTGGTACAAAAAGACAGCGAGTAGGGTGGGGGGAGGGAAATTGATATTTTACGCTGAGCCAGCAACTAAGGCTATATCACGGCAAGGCAGCCAGCCCAGGAAAGAGAAGCCACATGCAGAGAAAGAACAACATGCCCGAGACAAGAGCTGAACCCAGGACAGCCAATATTCACTATATTGGTGACATGTACTAACGGTTACACCACCAGACCGCCCCACACAAAAGACAGCAAAGATACAGAGGTAACAGCAATGATAAAGAGTTAGATAAAAAGTAAATTTGGCAAGACAGACTAATCAAGTGATGCAAAAGAAGGGAGAAAGAGAAAGAATGGGTTAGTAGCAGTAAGTGGACTGTGTTTAGGAGTAGTGAGTAGCAGTTCAGGAACAGATGTGCTTTTAATGTCCATTTAATAGACTTTAAGAAATCAAAGCAGAGCACAAACAACTGATAAGAACATAAGATATAACAGATAATACACAGTAACATTTGAGTTACCATAACATCCTGGTCCAGCAAAAGCCATGGACAAAGGAAAGGTCGTGCTGCAAAACGATTTCGGAAATCAAGGGATTGCTGTACTTTGACCTTATGGGTGCTGGTCACGAATTGTGTCCATTTGTGAACAGCTCCTCTGTCTGTATAAATTTATAACAGAAAGACAACTATGCACTAAATTGTAATTTTATAGTAAAAAAAAAAAAAAAACCACCAGTAAATACCCCAACTAATTATTATAAGTTGCGTGATGTTAAAAATAAGTACCAAAACTTTTGGTCTATTGAGTGAACCTATATATAAGCCACACTCACTAAACTTTTTTAAAAATCTCTACTTTTTTCACAAATAAGCTGAACTGGCTTATAAGTTACAAATATATACAACTTGAAAGCTGCGTTGTAGGCGTTTCATCTCATTTTCAGCATAAGGGTGTGTGCTGCAGCAACTGATCTGAATACTTAAGTTTTATGCAGCTTTGATTTTAAAATGTGAACAGTTAATACTGTAACAATGTTAATAGTTAACGCTTGAACATAAGTTCATCAAAAAATTAATCAGAATCTGAAAAATCTGCAAACAAGATGCATCGCTGTTTAATTGCAGGGTTTAAAACTCTGTGTGTGTGTGTGAGGGGGGAGTCGCAGCATATAGTCCAAAATTTACTGTATTATTATTAAAAATTTGCATCCTTCAATTCTTCCTATACAGTTCATACCCGCAAATGTAATCTTCATAGCTAAGGCTCAGTTGTGTTGATAAACTCATGTTGAATGAGTTAAGGCATAGAAATTTAAATGCCAAAACTAGTATTACATGTTAGCAAATGATTCAGCATTGCTTGCACAACAATCACCTTGATGCGGTATGAATTAATGTTTACTTTGTGCAGACAATAACACATCCTGAATACTTTCTGCACACAAAAAAAAATGATCATGTGGGCAGATGTAATTGTTATTTATAGTATAAAGAAAAATTGTTTTAACCAAACAGATATATCAATGTTGGTGCACACAAACTAAAGAGTGTTGGTAACTCCTGGCTAAATATATCAATGAGAGTTTATACATGCTAATGAGTCTATATATACCTGCTAAAGGGTGCTGGTCACTGCTGACTGGATCCTCATGTAGCATGCATGATCCACAGGGAGATAGCTGTAGTCGGGACCCATCTGAATAACGAACTTCCAACCCATCATCTGTGTACATCACCATCAGGGAAGGAATACCAGACATGGTGCATCATCTCTGCGATATATATACATACCTAACACATTTTCAATAATTCTAAATATCTGAATTATCATTTCACGAAAATAGAACAAAACGAAAAACATGAAGGGCATTTTTATTCATATTCACTATAGAGCACAAGATCGTGATAGAGACCGTTTTGCGCGAAGCCTAGTAACACGTTCGAATTCAGCAGGTACTCTCAGCTTAATTTCATGCTACAACTGATCTGTCCCGTTATTGTGTGTTCAAGCGATGTCTGTGCGCTGATGTCAATCCGCAAAACTCTCTTGATAAGGCATTGTTAACACAGCAGTCAAAGCTGAAAGACTTACGCTGATATAAATGTTTTCCTTCAAATGTCAAAACAAAGATGCCGAACGCTTTGTAATATGCCTTTACACTATCATCACTTGACTATTAGCATTTTTTTTCTTAGATGTTTATAGCCTATGCCTAAAGTAAAGCAGCTTGTTCTTTTAACCTTTACACTTGTAATAATTTGTCTCAAATGAGTGAGATAAAAACGAGTGGCAAGAACCAAACTTATTCTCGCAAAATGGCAAGTACAAACAAGACAACCGATCAACAATACTGTCGCAAGGCCAATGAAAAGATCACCCAAGTTGTCTGCTTCAAGATGTCAGGATGATCTCCCTTCGAGACTGTTGCCGAAATAAATTTCCGCGTTTCGCAGAAAGATTTACTACACGAGTAAAGGGGGTTTTATTAAATGTTCCTTTTTAAGTGGTGTGGCATATTGTGTGGTATTTTATCTGTTTTTATGAATTCAATACTACAAAATAGAACATTTCATTTTGAGAAGAAGTTGCAACGATTAATATTTGGCGAGTGAAGTTAGTAAGACAAGGATGTACGTATTCTCTTTCTCTTTACAACTCTTTTATACAGCTATTGCATGATTTCATCAACTGACATAATATTATACTCCATTTGCAGTGTGTCTTATTGACATTGATTACATAGCTGTTGACCAAACGAGCAACTGTTGTTCTGGTCGAAAGACACAAATCTTCCAATTAACAAAAAGTAGGTTTTGCAAACAAAATAGGAGTATAGTTTTTGAACATATATTATTACTACGTTACGTAACACGCAAACCTGTACAGCAGGAACTAGATTCATCAGGTTTACCAATAAAGCTAGAAAGATCACCTTTGAGTCAAAAAAGATACTTCTAGCATACAATTCGTCATCGTTGCTACTTAGATCGGGAGTTGCTGGCCTGGATGTGTTGATAGATTGTTGTGACCCTCGTTATCTCTTTAATTTAAAAACTTCTAGTTTCCTTTCTTCTCTTGTTTTTGTTCTTCTGAGGTTGTTGCATATTCATATTATGGACCTCAATCCGGGTCCAAGTCTAACAGTGCTTTCTCGAGTGACCAGTGAAGTAAGTGCAAGGCAGTGCCTCCTATATCAATCTGTGATGACAGCTTTTGGAACAGCAAGTCACTGTTTGGCATATTAATCATAACACTAAGGAAATGGTTTCCTCGAATTTACATTGGGAGGATGTATCTATTGCGTTTCCCCATACAGTTATTATAGCTTAATGTGGTTTATAATAAACAAAGGGCAGTAGGTAATGATGTTGTATGACATGAGAAGCCCATCACAATTAGTCAAACATACATGCACAGTGAACATAGCCAGAAACACGAAGGAACACAGAGAGGAAAGAGGTTTTGAGTCCAGACAAGAAAGCACTTTTATCTCTTCCACAGACATTCAGCCCATCTTTCCTTCCTCACATTTTTCATTTTAGGTGAGCCAGATTATAAGGGGTGATACACGATGCAACAAGAGATGAGAGGAGCATGGAATCTCAGGAAGAACAGTCCCTCATTGTAGGCAGTAGACACTCTCAAACTCCATGGCTGGACGTCAGCCCTGAAGGCCTTAACAAAACCATGTTCAGAAATCTTATTGTACCTGTAGAAAAAACTTTTTTTCCAGGTATAGGTAGGAGACTGAAAAGCAGCATACCAGAAATAGCTCATTTATGAAGCTAGATGTATTGTCATGCATAATCAACCGGTCGATATGCTTTTGATTGTGTGTGGGTTGATTGATCATTTGCACTGTTTTATGCTCATATAAAAGTGACCAAATACTTGACA
This sequence comes from Pomacea canaliculata, assembly GCF_003073045.1. Lineage (NCBI taxonomy): Eukaryota > Metazoa > Mollusca > Gastropoda > Architaenioglossa > Ampullariidae > Pomacea > Pomacea canaliculata. Next base: position 16,576,109 of record NC_037603.1, read on the forward strand.
GTGGTTAGAGGATACCTCTAAATCACCGATCATAACAACATAGGGGTTTGTGGATATAAGCTGATCTAGGAGCTGTGTAAACGGTCCTCCATGAACTTGAATTATGAAGCCTATTTGTTTCACTGGGAAGAGGACAATAGAGGCACAGGCAGGTCACACACCGATAACAATGGCTCAAAGTGCAAAGTTCAAAGGTCTTAAAGTCACCATGAGGCTGTGAGAAAGGGACAAAATCCTTCAGAGAATCTCTAAAGAGGACAACAATTCCACCACTGGGTAATAGCCTAGGGTAAGATTGCAAATTAGTTACTCAAAGCAATGCAGTCAATATTTAAAGCAGGTCTACAGTGTTATTGCTGCTTGTCGAGACAATCATGTACGCTCATGCGAGGAAGCATATTGGCACATAAAGGGCGTTTAAGGCTGAACAAGAAATCCGACTTCTCTACAAACTGCCAGCAATAATTTCCACAAATGTGGAAGAATGAAGTCCAAAAGCTGAAGCAAGACCCTCATCCCAAAAGGCTTTATTTGATTTCATGATCACTATTTTGAGTTCACTATTACCAGTGAGTCTGAATTGACAAAAAGTTCTTCCACAGACATCAAAATATAGTCCACTCCTGGCTGTGACAAATTGTAAGCAGCTAGTGATCATTAAGGTAAGGTGTATCGAAACATGTGTCCCCACACAATAACAAGCACCAGAGTTTGCAACATCTCAAGGTCTGAACGAATGCTTGATTTATCAAGGAAAGTAAAAATTGTGGTAGGACAATCTTCTGTCCTTCCACATGAACCCCGATACTTACTTCCCAGTCATGGTCACTCTATGGGACATTCACCAAGCTTGCTGAAAATGTTTTGGAAAGAGGTTTTAGTTTGTTTTTATTTTTGTGACAGTGTTTTTTCCCACCTGTCATGTGAGAGAATGTTTTCTCAATCTAACTTCAATTTTTGATTGCAGATCTTAGTTTTAATATCTACATCATGAGTTCTGCTATGTCTGAGATCTTCAGAGAAATGGAGGTTTGGGGTCTCCTGCTACTGTTATTTGTTGCTAGTTCTTCTGTTGCCGAGTATCAGTGCTGGATTTGTGATTCAGGACAGTCCATAGACCCATCAAGTAAAGATTTTTTATTTGACATTTGTTCCCATATCTTATAAGTGTGTTACAGTCGGACCTCGATAATTCGAACTCAAAGGGACCCGAAAAAAAATCGACTTACGGAGTTTTCAAGTTAGGGAAAATGGCGTAATAGGCGCAGGTATTTGGCCGGGAACTAAGAATTAATTCAATATAAGGAGGTTTTCGACTTAGGGAAGGTTGACTTATCGAGGTCCGACTGTATTTAAAATATTTGTTTAAAGAATATATTTTAATATCTTTTGTGTCACCTTGAAGACTGTAACAAACAATAATATTGACTATTATACATGACACCGCAATCAAGACTAAATATATTTTCTTTCACAACAATCCTTGTTTTATAACTAGGACACAAAAAAATCTTTATTTCTTGGAGAGTAATCTAGCTTACCATTCACTTCAGAAATCATTGAGTGAAGTTCAGGATTACCCGCCTAGAGTCCTAGACAATCTGTAGGAGCTCAAGGTGGGATAACTCTGCTCCCAAAGACACAAACAGGATTTTTGTGTGAACTTTGATAAAAGACATAACTCAGCAGGATTCTTTGACAATACAAGGTCATTAATTTAGGTTGTATCTAATGTTACTTAGCATGCATAAGTGCTTAACAAGAGATGATTATAACAATCATCTCTTGTTAAGCACTTATGCATGCTAAGTATAGAAAGTTGTTTCTTTCATAAAATTTTGTTCAAATCCTCTAGTGGTAGGGGATGTGCAAGGTGTCAATGGTTGAACCCAATCCTCATGTTGCCTAGTCAATGAGGTCCTTAACTACAGGTGGACAGGGAGAGAGTTTTGCAGTTCTGTTAGCTTTTGTTCCATAATCAAGTACATTAAGGCTTTAGAGCCTCTAGGTTATCTTTGTCCTCACCTTTATTAGAAAGAAAGAAATAGAAACAGATGAATTCTACTTTTTTAGAATAAAGTTAAAATATAGATGGCATTAACTACTTTCCCCTTGTGCAAATAATGAGTGATATACACAATAAACACAACCAACATTATCACAGCAATTCTTCATCATGAAAATCAAAGTTTTTATGTTGTAATAATGATCTTAAAGGTAATATAGCTGAAATCATTTGTATGTTACAATTAGAAGAATATTGATCAAATACTTATAATGAACAAGCTCTCTTTGCAAGTTTCTTGCAAATGTAAGCTGGAGGAAGTATTCATATCACTTGATCCATTGCAGTTTACATACATGCAGAACTATTTACATTGATTTGTTGGCAGAGCCTTTGGCATTTGTGGATGAGTATGTGCAGAAGCATGTGATAACAGTCAGCCAGACAGGAAATTTGTCCTGTTGTTCAGGATATCGTACTGATACAAAAACTTCATGGTACAAGGTACTCAGCTTTCAGTCAGGACCTAAACATTTCAGTTGAATCTAGAGTAGCACAGAATAGATTTCAAGTAGTTGGGCAAATTTTTCTAAACACAAATTATTCTGATTATCAAAACAAAATGTTGACAGCAGCTTTTGTGGGATGGTTCTATTTTCTGTGTCTGATAAAGACAGTAAGCTTTTCGACCTGATTGTTTTTTCTACTTCATTATGCTTGGTGTTCTATTGAAGTTAATTTTTGTATCACTTGTTTATTCTATGTTTATGTTTGATTCAAAGTTTAATCCAGACAACAAAACCTGGCTTATCATCCATGCTGATGGGACAGCTCCTCCCAGAATAACAGGAAAGATATGTGATGGAGGTCAAACATTACGCTTTGATGCAGTCGATATCATTGCAGACAGAGGAACATATAGCTGCAATGCCTCTAACAGTCGCAGAAACATTAGCAGAACATTTAATGTTATTGTTAGCAGTAAGTATTTCCATAATTTTTTCTGAGGAATGCTTTGGTTTGAAATCTGGTAGAAACAGCAATTAAGATGGATGTTTTCTGACTTGGAGCTGGAATCTTTCACAGTTCAAGGATTTGCAGTTATTTTTTTCAAAGGGTATATGTTACCCAAATAATTCATTTTTATATTAATTCATATTCATTAGATATTTATTACCACGTTCATGTTTGCTGTTGTTTAGTTTCTTGATTGTACGATTAGCTATCAGCCTGTAGCCTTTTGTGAAAATGCATTGAGCTCATCTCCATATAGGGAAACATGCTTTGCAAATTCAACCGCTAATTAAATATTTTGTATAGGGAACTGGTGTTTCTTACATGGATTCAACAGTACACCTGCTCTGACTGTTGTATGCAGATTTAAACTACACCTTTGCACCTTTCCTTACCTGTCCCCTCCCTCCTCTATGGTCTGGAATAACCCTTGATTCAGTTCTCCGTAACTACCATCATCCCTTTCCTGATGGCGCAACTCACTTCTTTGTATTTGGAATTTGTTTTTTCCTTTTTCTCTTCAAGGCCTCCTTTAGTCACAAAGATCTCGAATGTCATTTGTGACCCAGGGTTGTTTCTTCTTTGTTCTACACCCTAGCACTTCCTGGGCTGTTGATCGTAGCTTCTCTTTGATGTTTCCAGCAAGGGTATCTACATCATCAGTCCAAGTTCAATGATGTGAATTTACCTCCAGCGGCCTTGAACACCTGCAATGCTTGGGTCTTGCAGCTAGGCATACGACACTACCTGGAAGCAAGGTATTGATCTGTTGGACCTTCACGCTCTTGGCTTCCCGGTCATATACCACTCTTCATCAAGAATTTTCGTTCGCATCACCTTTTTCAAGTGCGAATGCAGTCTATACTGTCCGATCCTCAGGAACAGGAAATGGGCGTTTCTCAGGACAGCATTCTTTCTCCACCTCTTTTCAACGTCAAAATAGATTCTATCTTGAAATCTGTCTGTCCAGGTTTGGAGGCCTCATTGTATGTAGATGACTTTGCTCTCTGCATTCGAGGCCAATCCCTACTATGCCTCAAATGCTGGCTACAACTGTGCATAAACGCTGTACAAAGGTGGGTGACCAAAAATGGCTTAAAATTTTCTGCTACGAAGCCAGTATGCATCCACTTTTATAAACTGAGAGGTATTTTTCCAGACCCATCTATTTCTGTTAATGGCACGGAACTGAAAGTGCTCCAGGAAGTAAAATTCCTTGGGTCATCTTTGACCGTAAACTGTCATTTCTGTCTCATATCAAATCTCTACGCCTTTCTTGTCAGAAAGCCTTGGACATTCTTAAAGTAGTTGGCCATGTTAGCTCATTTGAGCTCCAGACTATCCATCGGCAGTTTTTTACAGAAAATTCTTTGGGTTTTTTTTGTTGTTGTTGTTGTTCACGTCTGTTCCATTGGCAGCAGTCTTTACATTTATAAAGAGGATAGGATTTTACCCTCAAATTTAAGAAATTTTACGTCCTGACCACTCTTTTACATTTTGTTTACTTCTTGTTTTGACGTTTTATAGAATGTTATGGTTATATCACTTGGGAGTTTTGTCCCTAAGCTTTTAAAGTTAAAATTACTTTTGTTGCGGTGATATAGCCCTAGCATTAAACACAAACAAACCGATACTGATTTACAGATGTAAAACATGGACTTTGCTTACTGATACAGATAGGAAAATCCAGACATTTGTGAACAAGTGCCTGAGGCTGCTCCAGATCTTGTACAGAGAGTATAAAACTAATGACTTTGCATGAAGCAAGTTTGCCACACTCATAGGACACTAGGAACCCTTATTTGGAACTGTGAAGATGATCTGGTTAGCTATTTAATTCAGCCCAACATCTTGTTGAAGGCTGTCTTTCAAGGTACCTTAAAAGGTGGTCATTGACAAGGTGGCCAGATGAAGAATTCACTTACAAATGTGAAGGAGTGGACTGGTTGATTGTGCAGGACCTGCTTACTACTGCCCAAAACAGGCAAGAATGATGAGGCTTGTCACCTGCCACATCTGTGTTCTCCCACCAATGACAGGGACAAATGGCTGCATGTTCATTACCAGCTGACTTCAGAAATGTTCACTTATCATGAATATTTCACATGGGGCTTTCTATATTTTACTAGCAATGATGCATAGGATATTTCACTTCACCTGACATACTGTCAGTGCTCTATGTGGTTGCATCCTAGATCAAACTATTTACGTGTACTCTATTATTTTGGAGATGCTTTAACATAGGCATGTGTCCGTTTAATTTATATAATGTTTTCCAGAACAGAGTATTTTTCGGCATATATAAAATGTTAAATTTTACTCTTTTAGAATGAGGTGACCAGTGGTTTGTGTGCAGGCTGTGAAAAAGTCTTCAAGCCCAAGATCATCAGACAACCTGAACCTGTCATACAAGTAAAAATAGGATCTTCATTTCAGCAGTCCTGTGAAGGGAACTTTGGATGCAGAGGTGCAGTATCTGCCAACAGTCAGGTGTGGTGGTCATATGAGGAGACTGATGGACAGATTCACAAGCTTCTTAATGGCACTGTAGACAGATATTCTGTTGAAGAGGTTATCAGGTATATAATATTATAACCAACAATTTCCCAAATAACTTGATTTAAAACAATGTAAAAGCCATTTAGCATAAAAGCTAATACAAGTGCAAACTTCTTCTAGTTACCATGCATGCTGTGTTGGCTGCTGAATGCCAGTAAAGTTTCCCTTGGTACACTGTAGACTAATGATAAAAATGATGTTGTAATTTCCTGTAAAGATAATTTTTTTTTCATCTCAAGACAATAATCTGCCAGAAAGTGTCATGTGCTTAGCTTTGCGATTAGAGCTAAGTATGTTCTATGTTTCGTGATTAAGCTAAGTATGTCACATGCTGAATTACTCCCCCCACGCCCAACAGTACAACATTCTTGATGTCAGATATGCTTGAAAAAACCTCAAGAATTTAAGTAATAACTGATTTTTAATGCTTAAATAATTGTTTGAAAGAAAATTCTTAGTGATATGTTTACTATCATAGTTAATTTTTTTTTTTTTAAGTGCACACACACATATATATATATAGTGCCATCTTTTGGGAACAAATAACCCCAAAAGCAAGATGTGGAGATTAAGTTGTAGGCATAGTTATAGACAACTGTGTATAAGTCTTGGATGTTCTATGTGATGTAGATGATGGACATTTTTATCCCATTTGTAGTGAGGACGAGTCTATGATGTCAGCAATAATTAAGATTGAGAATGTGACAAAAGGAGACACAACGAGAATTTTTTTTTGCACATTGACAAAAAATAATGACTCAACAGGATTCAAAATTTCTTTGATGATACAAGGTCAGTAATTGAGGTTTCATCTGATGCTATAGACTTCACAAATAACTGATGACAAGCAACTGAAGTTCTATAAGTTTATTTCTGAACATAAGTTATAAACAACAGCTGCTGACCTTTGGTCACTTGTGCAAAAGGATGTGTCTAGATGCAGCAGAAACTACTCGTAAAACTATCATTGCAAATGTCCGTAAAGTCATACTTTTCAAGACTGAAGCAATAGTTGAACTTTTATTTTTGACGTGTGAATTGTCAGATCTTATAGTATGCAGTAGTTGTTGGTTTTTCGAAGTAATGAAAGTCATGACTTCAAGTTCTAAGTTTTTATTATTTTTCGCATTGTTTTTTATTTTTAACCTGAAAAAAAAAATCAAAATATTGTAAATATTTGTAAACTTTTTTTTTTCAGATAGCCCAACTGTAATTGAGAAATATGAAACACTTATTGCTGGTCTGTGTACAGTAACTGGGATATTTGCAATTAGTGTTATTGTGTGCTATCGATTCTGTCGCCATTATTTGATTTACAAATGGAAAATTATTACTCGGTCACTTCCACAAAGGGGTGAGTCTCATTTGATACTGTTTGCTATTCAAGTACACTGTCAGCTGAGTCATTTCTGAGAGAAAGTGTTCCACTTACACAGTGGCCATAGAGACGGAGTGGTTCACAGTATGTAGACCTTAGATTGTGAAAGATCGAGCCAAACCTTTTTTCATCACCTTCATGAATCCACATGACATTCTTTTAAAAAGTTGCTGGTTGAGCAGCATCAGGCTCAGGTTATAAGGGGATGAAGATATTAAGACACTAGGCATCACTAGTTTTGGCAACACGCAGTGGCTGTAGACTAAATTGTCTCGTGCTTGCTAGTGTGGCAAGTATATATATATATTGTTGATGTTTGTTGTGTGATAGTTTGCACCTGTTGACCAGTGGATGTTAGTAATCATTTGGGTGCTATGAACATACTACATTGAAAAAAAATATTAACTATGATATAATTGATATAGCAAATGATATCATGAGTTGCATTTCCTGCAACCAGTACCATCATAAAAAGATTTTTTTCCCTTGTTACATTTTTTTCTGCTTTTTGATTGAGAGGTCTGAGGATGTTTAACTTTCAACAGCAGTAAGTTTTCTTTTGACTGTAATGGTACAAACTGCTAGTGTGATTGCAGGAAAGAGTGAAGTCCTGCAGTCTTGAAGATTAATTAAATGTTTGCCTTCACACAGGAGACAAAGAATTCGATGTCATGGTTGTCGATCCATCAGAGGAAACAGAAATTTCCTCCAGAATAAGAGAAGAACTGAGAAGGAGAAACTACTCTGTTTATCAGGTGCATCCATCTGAAAGTGAGTGTAGCCTATATGCTCACACTTAAGAAGTATAGTACCAATTATACTGTCTGTGAGTTACACTGACAGGTAGGTCTTAAAGAAGGCAGTCTTGTGACAAGAAACATGGTATGTTAATATGGAATAGAGATAGGGGGTAGAGAATAGGATGGAGGAATTAGAGTTGGGTGGGAGGAAAAGGGCCACAATGAGATTGATCAATTTGGCCACAGTAAGATTGATTGATTTAGCCACAGTGAGAGATAGCAAAGAGGTGGGAGCAACATCCCACCCAATGAGCAAGAGGTAGTGTGTGTATCACTCTTGCCATTCCTGTCAACCAGCACAGGAACAAAACACCGGGACACTTGACTGATTTGTATCACACCAAGAAGAGTGGATGACTGCAATCACCCCTATTGAACTTACAATAGAGGACTCATTGTATACGTTTTCCCATTTATTCATCTGTTTTCCACTCAATTTATTGATTATTGTAGTGCATACTTATGTAACAGGATGTTACATTTCCTATTTTCAGTCTGTATTAATTATCTAGCCCCCTATTTATGTAACCACATAATATTCTTTGTTTCAGGGGGAATCATACAGATAGATGACGTTCATAAGTGTTCCACAGCAATTTTTGTGTTGGAAACAGAAGCAGAGGAATCAGATTTTCTTGTAAGGTACTTTGCTGTCTGCAGGGAGGAACGAATAAAACCTATATTCATCCTTACAGGGGAGTTTACAGACCTGCAACAGGTGTTTGGAAAAGATTATAGAACAGTTTATGAGCAATTTCCACAGTTGTACAAAGTACTGCACTGGCCAGGTCATCACAGCAAATTCTGTTATGTGAAGAACTTTTGGGCTGCAATATTAAGTGAACTGCCACCCTCTATGGTAAACAGCAAAACGTCAGGTGCATCTGACCACAGCATTCAGCATCTTTTGGCACTTGGAAATGACAATGATCTCTGATATTCTGATTCTTACAACTTACAACTGAACCACAACGGAAAATAGCACATACCATCTAGTCACAAAGCATGTCCAGTAAAGAGGTAGTTTGAGCATACACTCCTCTAATCTTTTGTTGTTAAATGCATACATTCTCTCTCATACACACTTCATTACTTAAGTGTTTTTCATGCAGAGAACATTTCTTTATTTCATTGACTTTACCAGATGTCACAACCACAGAAGATGTATAGCTACCCGACTTAAAATGTGAAATTTTCTCCTCTAGTTGTACAGGTGGCACTGTAAATCAAGAGGCTACCTCCCTTGAAACTTGTTTCGTATGCACATGACCAGTGGCATGGGTTTGGTATAGGAACCAGTTTATATAATTTCTTCTGACAGCATAAAAGGTTCAACACTTTCCTCTCTAGTTACTTAAAAGATTAGTCAGAACTAAGAACTTTTCTCAGATCTGTACAATGTTCTACAATATCAGGAATTCAAGACAAACTTCTTAAACAGAATGAACGCCAGGGTAAATGGCTTGATGAAAATATGTAAGCAGGGCTTCTGCTAAGGCTAAATTCTTTGGGGTCCCAGGGAACCCATTCTTCAGATTTTTAAGGGGTCCCTGTTCTTCGCCCAAATTTGAATGGGACCCCATTGACGAAAATTGAAGGGGTCCTCCGAACTTTTAATGCGTACTGTATTCAGAAGCCCTGTGTAAGTGTCTAGTAACAACTACAGGCCTACGAAATAGCTCCTAGTTTGGTGTTTATGGTTCAAAGACATTTAGAATAAGAACAGTAGGTTCATGCTAAAATCAAACTCAAACCCTGGTACCGGAATGTACCAAAAGTCAAGAATTTGTTGCAGTAATGAATGTTCTGATAAAGGAACCCCATTTCTATCATGTTTGTTGAAATTTTACCTCATTCTGGCATCCAAAATCGCTCTACTCCCAAGTGGCAAACCTCTATAATGCCCTGAAATTCCACTTTATGGGCTAACCTTCATAATGCCCTTGTCTGTTGGGAGGCAGAGATTCTCACCCTTAACCATGTACTAGTTGGAAAGCGTGGAAGTGAAGTTTCAAGAAATGCGTGCGTGAGTGAGCGAAAGGTTCACTGAACCCCTATAGTTGGGAAAAAGAATGAATTTGATTATTCCCCCGCCAGTTGCCAAAGCAGAGAGACTAGCAAATTTCTGAGTGAAAGAGACTGGGGTATTGGAATAATTCCTTGGATAGTCAAGGCATAAAACTAGTTGTTTTTATTGTTTTGGCTTTCTCCATATCGGTGAAAGAATGATATAAAATTATTAAATATTTGGTTGGAAGTCATGATAATGGAAAGAGTTTTTTTTTTTTTGTTGTTTTAATAGTGGTAAGGTAAAGTTCAATATGAATATTCATTAGCAAAGTAAGCATTTCAGCAATTACCTAGGGGACGGAATTAACCAGAGAAGGAAGGACGATTGGAAGAGCATCGTCAGCAGCTAGGTGTATCTGCTCAGTCAGCAGCCGCTGTTCCTGGTTATTGAAGTGTATTGTCACCACCCAGGTGTATCTGCCGAGTCAGCACCTGTGGTTCTGAGACACTGAAGTGTATTGTCAGCAGTCAGGTGCCCAATCAGCACCTACTGTTCGGGAGTCTGCAAGTGTGTATCATCGTCAACGGGTGTGTCAGCCTAGTCGACACTCACTGCTACCATCTCAGCCTGGCATGAACAGACAGCTCAAAAATCATTGGTTTCCCATATCCTTCACACACTTTGCCAAGCACACATTTTATAAGATATATCTTACATATTAAAGTTATACATAGGCAAATGTCTAAAATGTCGTTTGCCAGATCCGATGCAATCTTACTTTTCCTCCAAACGTCTCAAGGAAAGGTGTCCACGATGAGAATTTCTTCTTTCCAAACTTATGATTATTTCAATTTTCTCCGATGCGTTCTTTTTCCTAGTCAGTTTATCTTTGGAACTCTGGACTAACCCTAAAAAAGCCAAAAAAACATGTTAATTGGACTGTGCTGTGTAAGTGAACTGTCATGTTCTAAAGTACATTCTTACTTATATGCATGATACCTCAGCAGAAACAGCCACATGACTGTAATATCCAGTGAGTTTATGAAACGTCATTGTTTTTGTTAGTTATATTCCTTTGTTTTTTCTACACCAGTTATTGAGTGTGTGGATGTGCATGACTGTACTATATTGTAATGTTTCAGCAAGAATATGCCATTGCCCATCAGGTACTACATATGCCCTTATATCTGCTAAGTACATGCTCATTCACTTGGCAGGGAATTAAACTTCAGTATATTTTGGAATCCATCATACGCTATAGAGTAGTATAGTGGGAAATTGATATATTTGAGGAATTTAGTTGGGGAGGGGGGAGCTTGGGTTGTGTTCCTCCTTAAGCATAGATACATAAAAATATTTGCACGTGTATGTTTTATATTTATATACAAAGGTTGCATACTGCTATTGAGATAAATTTTCAATGATTTCTAACATTGGACTTTAAAATGGCATAAACTATTTACAATGGCTTGGAGTAAATTCATGTGTCTTTGCTGTAGCCATATGCTTCAGTCAATATAATGTCATTAAAAAAATAAAATCTGCTTTTTATGCATCAAGATTGGGGATGTTTGTCCATAAAGAGCCATTTGCCATCAAAGGCAAAGAAACTTTAATCACTTCAAGGTTCCATTCATGATGTCAAATTAAGATTTGCAACTTCAGCATACAGTATAAGGACAGCAACCAGCTATGTTTTCCCACTGGTTCAGTTCGAGCTTAGAAAACACCAGATGATATCACAAAATGCGAGACTGTGAGAGAAAGTCTCTTGGTAAGAGGGTAGGTTAATTGCACCAGACCATGCTTGTAGGGGACTGGTGAGACAAAAAAGGGTAACTATACATTACACCAATGGAGGTGGCTTCAACACAGTGGCAGTGATGAATATTAATGAAGCAAGAGGCAGGATTGTAGATGAGATCAAAGGATTAAGTCCACACTTGTTGACTCAAAAATAAAATCAAAAAGAAAGAAATGCAGACAATGTTTCAATATAACTATTATTCTGTAATTATACTTGAGAGCATCACAGAACACTTTATTATGAAGCCTCTCTGAGTGCTATCTCTAAATGTAAAGGAAGAAAAAGATGAGATGCAGAAGACAGAAACCCTGTCAAAATACAGCTATTTCAGTAATGTTACACTCCACTTTCTCATACATCTGCAAAGATAAATATTTATTTGGATTTACTGCAAAAAGTTTTACAAAGGAAAGAAGGAAGACAAGAGCCAGAAGAAAATCTTTGTAAAGATGCAGGTGTTGAAGTATTTTTTTTGGTCCACTTTTTCCGCACTTCTTGAAAGATAAATACAGGCGGTCCTCGGGTTACATTAGCCCCAAGTTACGATGTTTCAAGGTTACGACACATCTCCCTTAAACTGTATAAAGCCTTGTTTTGACTTAAGTGGTTTTGTGTCGTTAACGTCATAACGTGAACTTCGTGTTTGGTGCATTATTAAACGTATTTTAAACATTTATTATTAAACATTTCATTATTAAACGTATTTTATATGTGTTTTTTGAAAATTACTCTGTTAGGATAGGATAAGTGCTTATAGTATGTTATTTACATACAGTATGTACATATGTTGGGACTTTCGGCGAAAATTGGTTTATGACATGACGTAGGAACGGAACAATGTCGTAAGTCAAGGACCGCCTGTACTTGCAAATACTTATTTCAAAAGTTTAACAAACAACTTGCTAGTTTATTTCATTATAAAAATAAAAGTTTGGATAAATCTTGGTGAAATGGAAGATTGGTCAGGTATATAAAATAAACTGCATTGAATACAAGACAAATTTAGTCAGAAAAGTCCATGTTACCAAAACGACAAAAAACAAAAAAAAAATGCATGTATGCACACACAAAACACTGTTGTATTAAATATGTTACAAAGATATGGCCAATACTCCATGGAAAGTCCTTTAAGTATGCAAGTTGAAAGTGCAAGCTTTTGTCTTCCTTGTGTTCAGGAAGGACTAACAGAGTCTGATACTTCATTAGATTCTTGCAGAGCACGATGGAGTATGTGTGGATTGATTGTGGCAGATTTGGTGCAGTTGTAGGTTTTGTAGATCCCAATAAGGCGATCTGCCAGTTCAAACATGTTGTTGCGGAGAGAAATGATGATGAACTGTGCATTTTTGGTGCGTTCCTAGCAGAAAAAAATTGAACATAGCTTGACACTGAGACATAAAACATTAATCTTATTGACATCTGATGAGCTTTTTGTTGCAAGTTATTTTCTAAACCCTAAAATTACAGCAACGACACTTCCTTAGATCAAGGTAAATGTATCAAGATTACCCCCATTACAAATGTTTCCTTATTTTGCATTAGGTGTAATCCTTAAACATCTTAAGTTAATGCCCAAACTTTAGCCTTGCTTACTAGAATACAGTGACCAGCTACTTGGTGACTCTCATTACCTTGCAAGTTACTCTTTATATAAACATCTTCAAGAACTAGCTTGTAAAATGCTCATGTAAGCATGACTATTGTAATTACAAATGTTACTTATATACCTAGACCTTTTTTAAAATGCTAAAAGTATAGGGGTCAATTATATTTGTAAATATTTAAAGAGCTGATTATTCTGAAATTTTTGTGACAAATATTGAAACACAGGAAACAGAATGTCCAGACAAGGTAGACAAGCAACTCTAACCTTGATGTAATGTGCAACAATTGAGACATTCTTGAAGTCAAGAGCAGCATCAATCTCATCCATGACGTAAAGTGGTGTGGGTTTATAGTGGTGTAGGGCAAACACCAGCGCCAGTGAACTCAAGGTCTTCTCACCACCTGACAGATTGGAGATGTTCTTCCAGGATTTGTTTGGTGGACGTACACTGCAGAGCAGGAAAAAAAAATAATTTATCCTACACTGTATCAAGGCTAGCAAAAGGAATGATAAATCTAAAATGTGTGGGGCAAAGCAGTTTCTGTTCCTTAGGAGTGCATCTATACATCTGCCACTTGATCTCTTCTGTGAACTAATGGTAATCATGAAGTGTTCTCTCCCCTACCCCTTCTATTTTTCTTGCCCCTTTATTGTGCCATGGCCAATGCTGTGTTGAAAAGTGCTCTCCCCACTTCCCCATTGCCTACTGACAATTACAGATTCGAAGTGAATGTATCATACAGGGACTACAGCCAGATGACTGGACACATCTTGACAGATGGAACAAAAGTTGAGAGGCTGATAAGCAAAACATATTACAATGCCCTTTCCTGCACATACACATGCACAAATTTAATTTTGTTTTAGACTTTTTATACTTGAAGACTATCCTTCAAGGCACCTTGGAGGGTAGTCGATGCCATGATGGCCAGAGGAAGAACTGGCTTATGAAACGTCAATGACTGAACTGTCATCCTGTACAGGACCCACTCGCTATCTCCATAAACAGCCAAGAGTAGCAAGCCCTGTCCGCTGTCGTGTCTATCCATGTGCTCCCCCCCAATGACAGGTGCCAGACTACTGATTGCTTATCCCATATTTCTAAAAAATATTGGTGTTATTTCAAAACATCCATATTTGATCATGTGTAAATAATTGGTAGAAATCAATCACCTGAAGACTATTCCTTCTGAGAAGGGATCAAGAGAGTCAACTAGCTCCAGCTCAGCATTACCACCTAATGTAATCATCTGGTACATCTCCCTCAGCTTTCCAGTTATTACAGCGAATCCAGTCATAAACTCGTCTAGTCTCCGCTTGCGCAGTTCTTCATGGTACTTGCGCTGTCTATCACGCACTTCCACGATCTGGTCCAACTCCCCAACTCTGGCCAGATAAAGTTCCTCCTAGAAATCAAGACAAAGTGAAACGCAGGTGAAAGATTTCCTTAAACTTAAAACCGTACATCAAAGTTTTCTTTTGTGATCTGTCCTTATCTCAGAGCTGCAGTAGTCTTCTTAAATACACAAGATATAAATTATTTGTTTGATCAAGAATCTTGCAATCAAGAGTGAAAGTAGCTTAAAAATGATACCTTTTTCTTATACTCTGCAATGGCAGCCATATTAGGTTTCATCTGTGCCAGTCTTTCTTCCTTAACAGTGATCTTGTATTGCACCTCATCTGTCAGCACACCCTCAAGCTGCTCTGCACTGAATGTTGGGAGCTGATCTCCCTGCTCACCCTCGACAGCTGACAACCTTAGACTGGCAAGCTAAAGAACGAATAAAGGGAAAATGTATAGTTATCTTCATGCTTGATAACATAACACTTTATTCATCCCAGTGGGCAACTCTTGGCAGCTCGATATAAAAGTACAAAACAATACCATATCCTATTCATATCTGCTGAACACTCATATATTTACGTTTCAGACAGCTGCATTCACTCGCACTTAGTAACATTCAGAAGTCCCATGGCCAAAACAACAGAGGACAGCCTCAGTCATATTGGCCCTTCATACGGGTATACTGAATCAGTGGCCCTATGGGAGTTGGAAAAATTCTTGACAGGACATGCCTGTCATAATGAAAGATTTCCGAAACTTTCAGAATATATAGTCTGAAGAGCAATCTGGGCTGTCCCAATGACTTTGGAGCAGATGGATACAACACGGTGTAAGCTGCTCTTATCTTCACCGATCAACTGTTGTAAATACAGATAAAGAAGGACAGTATGCTCGCTATGTAAAGAGCTGAAGAAATTGCTGGGAGACAGAAAGACCAGCTTCCGGAGAAAGTGTAAGTGTTGAAATCCCAGTGCTCTCTTGCTAAAGATGGTGCCCAGGTATTTAATTGAAGGAACAATTTCAACCTCACATAAACTTGGATAACATGCAACAAGAACTTACATTTTCTTGTAGAACACCAAAGGAAAGATGGGAAGGGAGTGGAGAACCTATAGATTTAATAATAATTTGTTGAGTTTTAAAAAATTTGTTTAATGTGATATTCCAGCAAATAGGTAAGCTCCTTACGCTAAACAGCATATATGAAGTAAAACAAAGAATAATGCAAAGACTAGCCGTGTTCCAGGCAATCAATGCAAACTTAACGACGAAGGCACATTGCTGAAAATCTTCAGAAAATAAGGTTTATTGATATCTGTGACAATCCATCCAATGATAACAGCAAAAAGGTGATCACCAAAAGTTGATTCACTGCAACTCAGTTAAAGGGATTCTAAAGGCAAAATAAAACTGCTTAGAATCGTGCAAAGAGTAGGATAAATTTGAATCTCGTCTATTTATAGGTGTGTTCATGTGGAAAACGTTGAAGGTTTTTAGTAGAATGTTGTGTTTAATAAGAGAAATGACACGGGACTCTTTTTTTGCTTCCACAAAGTCTCGTTCTCCATCACATGACACTATGACACGTGGTTTCCATAGTGAGAACCATGCCTCGAAAAGATGGAAAAAGATTTTAAATTTTCTTTTCATCACCTTCCGAAAGACAGAGCCTTACAAGCCTTACAAACAGAGTGCGTCATACGAATAAAAAGACGATGTCAAATCTTCGCAATGATACAGATACAGACACTTCCTGTAAGAGACTGACGTCACAAGAAGACTCTGACATCACAAGAAGACTCCTCTGCTTGACTATCTCGGGAAGCTATTGTGGTTACTCGGCGGAAGGACACAAGGGTCGAATTCACTGGATTTTTTCAATTTTTATAAACATCCGACATATTACAAACCGAAATAGCGCTAATAAGTGGTAATTAAGTGAGAAATGAATCATTTATTTCTCCTGTACTGCTCTCGTGCTTTGTAATTGTAATTAAATAAATTTTTGAAATGTTTGACCGTCGCCACAGCCTTATCACAAGCCTTTAGAATCCCTTTAAGGTTGCACACCAAGCAATGAGTATGTGTGCTACAATCATCAAGGTTAATAGAAACACTAAGATTCAATACTGATATCTAAATCAAAATATGACCACAAAACAGATGCAAAATCAAGGAAAGCTGATCTCCTCAGCCTGTTAAGCCAAGGGACATAAAATCTAAGATTTCTTGCTGCCTGGATGGAAAATGTAAATTCACACTTTAAAAGCTAGAGAAAAAAAAAAAAAACAACAACAAACAAGACAGGTATGCTGTCTTTACCTCTTTTCTCCAATGTTTGATCTTGGCTTTAGTCTCTTTCAGGATGTTTTCACATTTTTCCAGCTGCATGTGCACTTCAATAGTATCCTTCTTTACTGCATTCTCTTCTTCTTCAAGCTTGGCAACCATCTTCTTTACATTCTCCAGACACTTTTCTGCTGCCTGCACTTTTACCTGAAATATGAAATGCAGATTGAAGACCTCCACTCTTACAGCACAAACACCATCTGCAAGATGATCTCTTACAGGATGAGTTTAGCTATTCGATGCAAAAGGCAAAGATGAATTTAGCACCAAAATCGTGGTGGATCCTGGTCAGTTACAGGAAAGCATCTTTAATACCTGAGCCTGTTGGTGTTTCTCCAATACTTGAGTTGCTTCCACTTCCATGTCCTTTAACAACTGGTTCAGTTCTTGTATTCGTTTGCAATTTTCTGCCATTTCCTCCTCTAAGGTCTGTACCTTCTCCTCTGCCTTCTTCAGATTGCTGTTATGCAACATTGTCACATTATTTGTGCATATAAGGGGTAAAAACAAAAGTTTAACCAGTCAAACACTTTTCGGGATTTCAACAAAATTCATAGCATTATCTCTATAGGTGTAACATGATTGATACACATCAGTGAGATTTTCTGAGATGTATTGGCTATAATGAACTACCATTTTGAAGTTCAGTTACATCCTCCTCCCTCCATTTTCTAACCACCACCACCACAAGAAAAAAAGCAGAAGAGAAATTCCTCTCTTGCCTGTGTCAATACATATATCCAGAGATTCTCTCACCGTTCTGCAGTTTTGATGCCAACATTAGTTTTGGTGATCTGCCTCGTGGCTTCGTCAATCTGATGGCTGATGGCATCCACACGAGATTGTGCAGCCTGCATTTTAGACTCTCCAATGTCCATGATGTGTTTGTACAGTCTGCATGCACACATCATAAAAGATATCCTTCATTTTTGTCACAGACACATACTGTCGAAAGCAGTCTACTGCTTCAACAGCATGACAGTTAAAAATCAGTGAGATTACATAAGAGTTTGACACTAACCTCTTAACTTCAGCTTCCACCTTAGATGTTGTTTCAGCAAACTCATCATAATCTAGACACAAAAAAAGAAAAATCAGATGTGTGTGTGTGAGTGAGTGAGTGAGTGAGTGAGTGAGAGAGAGAGAGAGAGAGAGAGAAAAAAAATACACTTTATCAAATTGGTTATAAAAAGACTTCCAGGTGATACATTAACAATTCCACTAACAAAAAGGAATATAAAAGGGTAAGTAATGTGTTGAAAATGTGTTGTGGCCACCAGAGGGTGTGAATGAAACTAAAATTGATGGTAAAGCTAAAAATAGTTACTGGTGGGGTGGAATTAGATAAGAAAGACAATAAAATAGCTGTCAAAAAAAACAAACAAAAAAACAAACAAAAAAAAAAACAAACAAAAACTTGGTGACCACTCTAGGAACTGGGACAAGTGCCCCTGACACTACTACCTCTTCCTGCTGGACTAAATGACCAGAAAGATGGCATATAACTTATTTTATGTGCCACCGCTCATTAGGTGTATCTCCTGTAAAACAAATGTAGCAAAAGGAGCACAGTCTAGTTACCTTTCCGATAAGCAGCAATCTTTTTTTGGAGCTCATCCACTTGCTTTTTGTCAGGCGCTGAAGTTCTGACTTTAACTTCTTGCTCTTTGATCCGGATTTGCAAACTTTCCATCTGTTCCTTTAAAGCCTGTTCCAATGTAAAAGAGAATATGATGACAGCAGTAGAACAAACATATCACTGCTAGTAAATGTCTTGCATAAAACCTACAAATTAGTGACAAAAACAAGAAAAAGAATAAAACCCAAACCAACAGCTGTGGTATCAAACTTCACCACATATTTGTTCAAGCTAATTAAGTAATAATTGTCACTGGATGTCAGAGCAGTCCTATCTAAAAGAAGTGCATCAGAAGTTCGGGTCAAAGGAAATAAGAACTGGAGATCAATGACAACCAAAAGTGAAGTTTCTTGGGAGGTCACACGACTGACAGCATGGTCAACAATGCAATGCAGAAGTTGTGACAATTATGTTTAACTACTTTTGGGGTGCTTAGATTTGTCATTTTTATGGCATTACCAGTCTTTATACATATGATACAATACTACCTTAATTTTCATCTCAGCTAATTGAAGATTGTGCCTCATGTCTGTCAGATCTTTAGTGTTCTTCTGCATTGATTCTTTAAGCTTCATTTGGTTGGCACGAAGCATCTCCACTTCTCCTCTGGCCTGAAATTGAGCGTTACTAGATCATTCTTCTTATTTAGCATGATCAAACTGAATCTCACTCCAGTTTCATGACTGACTGAATCTTGTTTACCTCATACTTGCTTGCTATTTTCTTTTTTTGAAAGGTACAGGAAATGTAGGTTTTGTAGGTAATTATCAAAACATCAATCCATATATGATACATTTCTCCATTTTTAATGCAAAAGCAAACCAAATGAAAAAAACTATGGATAAAGTACATTTTCATTTAAGACAGTTGTTTCCATTTTTAATAGCAGAAAATTTGTCTAAAATTAAGGGTAGGAGAAAACAAATGCTGCATATTGTTACCTCTTTCAGCATATTCTCCACTTTGGCCAATTCTTCAGGATCCACGTTATCCATGATAGTTGATCCCATGAGCCCTTTGCTGACTGTTTTCCCACCACCACTCATAGTACCTATGAGGCAATGCACAAATATAAGTTATCCAAACTCTATAAATAATACTCATAAACATATGCATATAATGAGAACAGTTTAAAGAAAGAAATCTCTATGTGACTGCTATGTAATGTAGTAAGAATAGGGCAAACATATGAAAATGATTCACAAATGTTTCAGCTGAAAAGACAGAAGAAAAAGACATACTGTAGCAGAATCTCTCAGGTAGCTATTGTACTATTTGAATTAGACTGACTGACCAACTATCAAGAAGCAGGTAACTATAGATGTTGACAGTGGAGGCCTGTGGAAGAGAGGAAAAGATTAGAAGAATGTTGATCTCTCACCAGATTGATCAATTAATTCTCCCTTCAAGGTTACTACACGATTTCGAGTTTTCCCATAAGCAATGCGGGTAGCTTGCTCAAGGTCATCTGCCACCAGTGTGTCACGAAGAGCAAAGTAGAATGCTGGCAAGACTCTTTCATCCTTCACCTTCACCAAGTCGAACAGTCTGGGTATGTTTTCTGGCCTAAAACATGAAGTCAGTTAACAAAAGCATGTTCTAAAAATATTGCTTCCAGAAGCGTACATAATGTTTGGTGGCATTCTGTGAATGATCTTACAAGACTTTTGAATTGCGGGGGAGGGATTGGTGTTTTACGTCGTGCCAGCAACTGAGGCTACATTACAGCAAGGCAGCCACGTGCAGAGAAAGAACAGCGTGCCCGAGACGAGAAATGAACTCTGGGCAGCCAACCTTCACTGTACTGGTGACAGGCGCTAACCATTGCGCCACCAGACCGCTCTTTTTGAATTGCGGACTTGAGAAAATGATCATTTAAGGAAAGGAACTTCTGCATTCAAAAGTGGTATTGATTCTCAACAGAACTTAGATCTTTTTCATTCATAAAACCCAAAATTTAGACAATTAGAAACATAGTTTACCATAAGACAAAGAAAAGTCTTTCCACTCTTTTCCTAAAGGAAAAACTTAAGTAAAAAAACACTTAACTTACGTTGTGATTTTGTTTTTTGCATGCTCCCTCCACTTTTCCATCTTGTCCAGACCAATGAATGTGGCGACACCTATATTGTGTTTGATAAGAAGCTCTACGCAATGTTGTGCTGTGGTTATTGTATCCACCACAATGTTATCCAGTGAACCACATGCAGTAGAAATGGCTATATCATACTTTTCATCAATAGCTCCCAAGTCACCCTGCACATGAGAATCATGACCATCACTGCCATCTTCTCTGCACAACATAGGATGGAGCCAAAACTTTTTAGGGACGGAAAGATAGTCAATCCCAGGACAAGATGAATTTTAAAGACACCCCCACGCCTTCTATTATATCTAAACAAAACCCAGGAAAATATCAGGGATAAAAATGAATTTAGCATTTACAAATATTAGGATAAATTGTATGATTTAAAGCATATATATATATACACACACATATAAAAAATTTAGACACTCTGGTAGGCCAGCGGTTCTCAACCTGTGGGGCGCGCCCCCCAAGGGGGGCACGATGTGCTTACAAAGGGGGCGCGAAGGTGGTCATTTTTTTAAAGTTTCTTATACCGGAATAAGTGAAATTAGCTTACATTGCTGGCTAAGGGGGGCGCGCGGACGTACCTTTGTTCGTCAGGGGGGCGTCACAAGGAAAAGGTTGAGAACCGCTGTGGTAGGCAGTCCTTCCTCAACATAGTTCAATTTTTGTTTAATGTATCCTGCATAATTTGTTAAGTACAGCCACTCATTTGAGAACACATTTGGTATTTTTTCCACATTATTGTTACTTATATTATCTATGACCTGTTTGAAAGCAAAACATTATGAATATTGTTGATGATTCTATCTTCTGTCTGATGAAACCATCTGTCTTTTGCTCTGTGTGTGTGAGTGACAATATGTGAGAGTATGTGTGTATACTCATTCACTCAGGCACAATGGAGATAAACAAAGTAAGTGCAAGACTGAGATATTGCGAGAACAATTTCTCTAGGTGAATTACACAAATTTCATATCTCAGATGGACCTCATTTTTTAAATTGTATATTAATAGACTTTAACAATGTATTCTGCTTTAGATTAATCAAAGGTTTACTTTTATATTTTTTCTCAGTCCTTACCAAGCGCCCGAAGATGCCTTGAATTTTGCCAGTTTTCTTTAGCTGCAAAAGAAACGCAAGCACCTTTCTCTTGCTGCTGGCTGTCTCTTGTACACGCCGTGTTTCTTCTACTTTGTAAATCAGACTTCGCACCTAAGAACAGAATTTATACATATAATTCAGAAAGGTACAATTCTCCAGAATCCCTCATAAAATTGGAAGAAAAAATAATTTTTGAACCCATTTCCACACTATGCACTCCATAATCTTCATCAAAACAATGCAGTCATTATTCTATGCTGTACCATTGAGCTCTGTATATATGTCAATGTCTGTGTGTACATAGGCCTGTGCCTGCAAACATTTTTCAGCGAAACTGCTTGCAAAAGTTGAAGTAGGTATGGTTTACATAAAATAGACCTTATTTTCCAATTTTTGGCATAAGTACGTTGTTAATTCTGGGATAGTTTTGTGGTGTGGTTTGTAACAGAAGTCTGGTCCTCTACAATTTCCTGCATGCTAATTTTTCTGGCCTGTCTAGCGTGGCTCCATGAAACAATCCTCTTACTCTCTGACCATGATGACACTTTGACACTGATAGTAAACTAACTCCTGTAGTCATCAGGTTAAGTTGAAAACGAAAATAAGAGCAAAAATAAAGCAAAAAGAAATTGCCATTTTTGGCTTTTTTTTTTTTTTTTAAAGTTTAGTATTTAAAAAAAGAAAAAAAAAGAAAATCCACTTACTTATTGGATGAGCATGAAACCCTGTATTGTTACAAATTCATTACATCCAGGCATATTAAAAAATGACATTAAAATAAACTGCATTGCTGTAAGCCTAACTAATATTGAGAAAATATGCATTGTTCTATGGCTACCTTCTCTGATAACTCCACCTCCTTTTCTTGTGCTTTCGTTGCATCAGCATTGGCCAGCAGCAATTCTTTTTCCACTTCAGGAATTTTCTTCTCAAGTTCTGCAGCTGTGCTGTTGAATGAAGCAGAATTCCAACATCCACCACCATCACAATTACTGTTTTAAAACCATTGTTCTGACTAGTGAAAGCTTCCATAACGTAAATGAATGAGTAATGAATTCCAGAAGATGAGAAAGAAGAAAAAAGTGACAAATGACTAATTATAAATGTAATATATAAATGGGGTATTATTTAGTAGATGCTAAAATGTATACATAACATTTCAGCAATCTTTTCATCCATTACAATTTCTAGCTTAACACATGTTTGCACCTTAGATTTGTAAATCTTGTCCAAAAGCACAAAAGTTGCTTTTATTTAAGTACTCACATCTTAAGCTGATCAAGCTCAGTCCTGTCCTTCTCCAAATTGTTCCTCATATCCTTCAGTTTCAGCTCCTCATTTTGTTGCCCACTCACACATATTTCCAACTCTAATTCAGTCACTTGTAGCTAACAGATTATTATAAATCTTCTATTACACAATGGAAAGAATGAAGCAGTAAGGCTGTATACACAATAGCATTGGAAATGAATAAATGAAATGAATTGGAAATGAATAAAAGCACCGAGAAAATTTTTGGTATGGTGATATTTTTGTATGAAACTTATTTTACAAAAGCTGAATGATGACATCTGCTTCCAAGAGAACGCTGTTCAACAAATGAAGTGTGGTATATGATGATTTGCTGTCATAAGTGAATTATAAGACAAAATAGGAAAAGGAAACTCCACATTTTCTCACCCACACTAAAGTTTGATGGGAGGAATGACAAACTTAGAGAAAATCATTTCTCCAGCTCAGTCTTTATAGAAATATTAAAATTCTCTCCTAATTCTTCATTTTTTTAATCCACCACAACACATGCATACAAAGATAAAAAGAGAAGGAAATAAAAAAAATAAGATGTTGTTTTGCTCAGCTCTAATTTTGGACTCACCAGAGACTGCTTTTCATGTAGAGTTTTATGTAGACCCAACAGCTGCTCTTCCATTCTGTCTTTTTCTTCTTGTAAGCCCTTTGACCAAGCAAAAAAAACATCAAAAGCGA
The DNA here is from genome assembly GCF_003073045.1 of Pomacea canaliculata. Lineage (NCBI taxonomy): Eukaryota > Metazoa > Mollusca > Gastropoda > Architaenioglossa > Ampullariidae > Pomacea > Pomacea canaliculata. Next base: position 16,599,805 of record NC_037603.1, read on the forward strand.
AAGTCATTTTTAGTTCTTAAAATTTAGTTACAGAAAATATATATATGCTATCTATATAAATCTTCATGCACTTCAGTCTCAGAAATCTTTTAAGATTGCAGGCTTGGTTACTTATTAAGGGCATCAGGTATCACTGGCTACCAGACAACAAACTGAAAAAAATAAATGTCATATTGCTTTGAGAACAAAACAGAGACAGCATTTCAACTGCAGAAGATGCATCATCTCAGTTGAAAGCAAACTAGTGACAAGCAAGAAAATATCACCTTGGTTTCGTGACGAAGACTGGTCATGACCTTTTTCAAATTCACTTCTTCCTTAGCCTTGTCTTCCTCAAGCTTCTCTATCTTCTTTTGTAGATCAGCTAAAAGCATCTCATTCTGCTGAGGCACTTGCTGAAGGTCATAAATCTGCCCAATAAATGTAACACTTGTATCTTCAAGTTAGAAAAATTAGAAATCTTCCTCTTGTTGAAAACATGATGTGACTCTTAAACTGTTTCCTGTTTAGCCAGTATCATGAGGGCTCTCAACACACAAGACTAAATATGAGTTAAAGCAGCTTTTATATATTTAAATTGTTAAAACTGTTTTAATCAACCATTTAATACTTGTTATTTTAATCACAAAAAGCAGGATTTCTGAGGGAATGAATAACTACTTGACATTCACCACCACCTAGTTAATGTCTATTCTATGCAAAATTAGAAAGAAAATCAGCAACTCTTGTCTTTGACGACTTGTTAACTATAGTTTTGCCTATACAGTGGAACCTCGGTTAGCGAACGCCTCGGATAGCGAACAAAATTTCGGGTAGCGAACAGCCACTTGAACCACACGTGACCGACCAGCATGTCATCATTTGGGCTCGAGACACAGTTACGATCGGTCGTTCCTTATCTGTGCACTTCCTTGTTATTTAGTGAATTGTGTGCTTCATTTTAATAAGATAATCCTCAATCATGGCTCCAAAGAAGATTAAGAGCAACAGTAGTGAGGTCATGACAAGGAAGCGGCCAACAGTCAATGTAACGAATGATTCCAACTTAACTCTCAAGGACTTCTAGAAGAATCATTTCAACGCGAAGTGGGGGGAATTGCAAATGTTTGTAGAAAAGTCTTTCCCTAACAGTGTGATAGGCAATAGGAGCCTAAACATGTTCAATGATAATGTGATGTATTACCGAAGAGTTTTACAAAAAGGCAGAAGCAACAGACACTGGACAAGTTTTTTCTTCAACCTCAAAGCGACAGAAAAGGGAAGTCACCCCCGATTTTACAATGTCATGTACTCATGGAGGGGGAATCCAAGCAGTAATTCCACCCCTTCCTTCCCACATCTCCATACCCCCACGCCATCAAAACGGCAAGTTTTCTTATGTTCAAATGCTTTCCTTAATGTTTTTATGTTTATTTAACTCCATTTATATTGTATTATAACTGTTCTCATTAAAAAAACAACCCACCTATATAGCCTGTAACTTTCATATATTAGCGAGTCAACAGGGGCTGGGAACCAATTAAACCTATTTCCTTTATTTCTTATGGGAAAAACTGCTTCAAATAACGAACATTTCGGATAACGAACAACTTTCCAGAATGGATTGTGTTCGTTAACCGAGGTTCCACTGTATATTGTTTCATTTTCAAGACTTGTAAATCTGAACATGTCACACCACCTCTCCACTCTCTTCATTGGCTACCAGTTAAAGCTAGAATTGACTACAAAAAAAAAAAAAAAGAAGAGATAATGTAGAAGTAAATTGATCACGAAAAACAAAAATTCAGTGCTAGCATGAATAGCAGTAACTGGTCTATACTATGGATTCTCTGAAGGCTCCTTCCCCCACCATTTTACTGAAATCTTGTCTGTCCACACTCCTGCCCGAAACCTTCGCTTCTCCCATATACTATCCCTCCCTCCCACAAAGACAGTCACATTTGGACAAGGCACCTTCTCTGTGCTGCTAAGCAGTGGAACTCTCTTCTACATCACATTTGCCACTCAGACTCCAAGGCTACACTCAAATATTCTCTGAAAACATAGCTGTTCACAAAGTACTATCCCTGAATTACTATTCTTAACTCCCTGGCAATATTGTCACGCTCACTGTCATGTAACGATTACATCTTACACTGTTTATATCCATTGCTTTACGTTCTACTCTTGTACCTCATCTTTATGTTGTTCAGTGTGCCTTAACGTACCTCACTGTCCACTGGCTGTTATCTTTCCTTTATCATTATTGGTCTGCGCAGAGAGTGCGATCTATCTTGGCCATGATGACTGTGCGTTATAAATTTCCATTTTTATTATAATATATAACTTAAGCTTCCTAAATTTGAACAGCTAAAAGAATGCACAAAAAGGTATGTTACATATACGTGTGTCTGTACACACATGCACATTAAATGTAGTATTTATACACCCTCAAAGCTTCAAAAATCTGATAAAAATGCCAAAAGTTATTCTTTACCCTGTGAAAGCTAGCAGCATTAAAATAACAAAATTATTTAAGAAGATCTATGCTGTCTGTTTTACATAGTTTGGAAGAACACCAAATTACGTCTAAAAGTTTAAGGCCTTACCTAGTGGTGAGACGTATCACACTCAAAAGACTCTTTACCTATCACTTATTATTGAAAGCTTTTATGTAAAGCTGAAAACAAGAAATCATAAAAAAACGTAAATGTTGATAAATTAAAGATAAAGATGATTTCCCTTGCTGTTCAAATCTCCCTCTGGTTGAAAAAAACTGTTCGTGTTGGTGATTTGCCAGCTGTCTGCTCCTCATAAGCACAATGTCAAATACTGAGCTAAACATTGCATATTGAAAATGTAAGTGATGGTAAGCTCATGAGTGTTGAGAAAACTGAGTCATGTAGGGCTGATGTTCATGCACCTACACAAAAATTGTTGTGTTGCGTGAATGCCACTTTGCTTCGAAATGTTACCTATTAACACATATATAACCTGCCACCACAAAATAAGTCCTAGCTCGCACACAGCAATTTGGTAGCAGAGATCCAGAAAGGGATTAGCCTTGACTTTGTGCCATTCACTTTTTTGTGAAAATAAATTCCTTGGTCATTAAACTAACAAGGAAATACACTGTTGTATTAAAACAGAAACGACAAATGGTCTTAAAATACAGTTCAAACAGAGTACCCCAGAGTATCCCAATTTCTGCAGAAAAATGACAAAATATAAATGCTACCATATCCCTGTCAGAACCTTATCACATTATCCCTCACTGAGAGCCCAGAATTTGTATTTTCCATTCCTAATTCAGATATTAAAATCTGGTCATTGATTCTGACATTATCCAATGGAATAATCAAATAGTGGCATCATTGGTAGAGAGAAACACTGAGTGATTGACTGACAGACAACTTGCCGCTTCAAGTCTTTCTTCACATTTTCAAAGCGTTGTATACAATGACTGTGTTTAACGCGTGCCGGCAACTAAGGCTGTATCACGGCGAACTGTATAAAGCGAGAGCATGGCAGAAAAGCATCTTACTGATGAAGAATTATTAGCTTTACTTAATTCTCAACAATCTTGGACTCTTCAATATTCAGAACAGTAAACACTCGGAAGACAAATAACAGAATATTTCGGGAATGCAAGCGGCTGTGATGAATCTGAGCATGAGGAGACTACTTTTCAGAGAACAGTGATCACACTGACAAAGAGGCTAACCTACTTGCTTAATTCATCTTTTGAACAGAAAAGAACATGAATTGTTTTGAGTATTGTCTTGTTTCTGTGAGTGTGCATGTTGATTGGAATGCGGTAACACTTTCTTTCCACTGCTGTTTGTTTTACTAACAGGGTAAGGTAATGAAAACTTATAAATATTCGATGCTATGCACATTTTTGTGATTTGAAATGATGTAGCTTGATGTATTTAATCATTAAGCAAAATGCTTTACAATTTAAATGAATAGAAGTACACGAGAAAAACCTCGTAGGATTGCTAAAAAGTAATGGCTGCTATCTTACTTCCACACTTCAAACCTGTATAACTCACTCAGTTTGGTATTAAAAGTTATGACTCATTTTGGGGTTGCAGTCACATGCTGAAAAAAGTAAAACAAACTGTGAGGTTCAGAAAAAGCTTTTTATACTAGGGCCCATGCATTTTTTCATCCAAACACTGGACAGTTTACTCACAAGATTTGTTTCAATGGTGTTAATTGCAAATTTCAACTATCACTACCACTAAGGTGACCAGACGTCCCGCTTTTGACCTCGTGTCCCGCCTGCTCATCGGGTGGAACGCCCAATGTCCCGCTTTCTGGCTTTCTGGCAAGTCCATCAAATGTACCGGTTGTCTTTAAAAATCACTTTTTTCGGCATTCTTTGACGGTGACAACATCATCATCGGCACGTGTCCCTCTTTCGCCCCCGAAACGTCTGGTCACCTTAACTACCACCCTACTAGTCATTCTTTGTCATCTGCTACCATGATGTCTACTTCTGTTATTTAGGTTTCTGACTATCAGAATCCAATATGTAAAAAATAATACTTCAAGGATCTGCAGAGTTGCAAGTTATTCTTTGCTGCTAGAGCAAAATAAACTAAGATCTTCCAAGGAAGCCAATACACTGTTACTGTTTATGTGAGACTGGATTAGATAACACCAACATATCATAGCAAATTACTCATGCACGGGAGCACAGTTTTAGACTGATCACAGGTGCAAATGGTGAAATTAAATAAGGAAATGCAAGTCAAGCGCTGATTATTAACAGAATACATTTATAGCTTCTCTAACTGCCTGTATCTGATCATCTGGAATCTGTAAGGAGTGAAAGTTTAGTTTAGTTTCTTCCTTGTTACTCCTCGAGGAGCTAAGCGCCACAAGTAAGGAGTGAAAGAAAAAGTGAAATGGTTGAAATAAGTCTGTCTCCAGATTCTAACAAATGTGGTGCTTAAAGAATTACTTTTAAATTAATAACTTCCTCACCTTTTTTTTCTCCGGTTCCAAGCTTTTCTCCAACTTTTTAGTTCTGGCCTTTGCATGCTTGAGATCCTCACGATACTTGATGTCTTGTTTCTCCAGTTCAGAGAATTTTTCTTTGCTCTCTTCACACTGTTTTACAAGCCACTCATAATCCCTGCACAACATGCAAAGCACTTTTGAATTAAAGCATTTAATGTTAGTTCCTTAATTTGGGGAAAAAAGACCATCAGTTGAAGACATAGATTCTTGTGTGACTCATGATACAAGTCACAAAAGTACTTTAAACATGAAAACTCCCCACCATTAGGTCCTAGGATGAATGCAGTAGTAGTGTGTAGTTTGAGGGTGTGATTCCTTTGTAAGCAAAAGGGATGCGAGAACTAGTCACTATCTACACATTGCCTCAGATCAACAATCACTACCACCTTATATCCCTTATGTCCACACTGAAGCGCTCTCCAGTGAAAGTTGAAGGCTCTTACTTGTAAAGAGTGCAGTGTTCTTTGCCCTTTTCTTTTTTCTTTGCTGCAATGTCATCCATCTTTTCCGTGAGGACCTTCATGCCTTCTTTGACTTTATTAAATTCTGCAGCAGCCTTTTCTTCACTCTCTGCACATTCTGAACTGAAAAAAAGAGGGACGGGAGAGGGTGTGAAAAAGGCAAAATGCATTGAGACCCAGTCTTATAAGCTATAATCTAGGGCAATCAAAGTTCACTGGTAGAAGAATGGCTTGTGAAGAAATTATCACGATAATGAAGAACTCTTTCAAAACATATCAACACTAAGTGACATTGCGATGTCCAACATACATCATATACTTAACAATTCCCAGCCACACACACACACATACACACAAGCACTCCAGTTGGTAGATGAAGTATGATTTAAAATCCTCTTGAACTCCTCAACACTTGGTCCATTTTTAGGCTGGGAGCATTTTATGCACAGTTGGGGCTGTGTAATGGAAACTTCTGTGGCCAAAACCCTTCAGATTCATTTTTGGGTTAATAAGTCATAGAGTCCATGATAAATGATACACACACAGCAGCAAAGACAGATATGAGAGCAGCATCCCTTTAAAGCATGGATATGCCAGGATGACTAACTTGAATTGTCAGCAAAGTTTAAAAGGCAACCAGCATAGTTGCTTCTAAAGGGAGGAAACATAAATTGCTTTATGTAGCACAAGTCTGGTTGCACCATTCTGCCGCCTTTGTAGAAGGGTGATGACTTTATCAGGAAAAGTGCAGAGGTGAAGTACTTAGGGTTAGGTGTAATCAGAGCATGTTAATGTCTGATTTTCAAGAAAACTCCATTTCAAACTGTTAAAAAGATGCTGAAACAAAAATAAGGATGATGGTTAACACAATCGCCTACAATCTTTCATAAATCACACTACAATACTTACATATATTTTTGGTACAGTTCATTCTTGTGACGCACTATGCTGTTTTCTAATTTTAGGTACTCCACAGCTTCATTTTTGGGTCCCTCGAGGTCATCTTTTTCTTTTTCTACTGCTTTTACACGATTTAGCTGAAACACAAAGCTTGTTTCTGAATACTTTAAAAAATTTAAATTACAATAGCTATGCAGATTTAGAAAACCTGCTGACAGAAAATAAGACACTTTACAATTTATGACCAAACAAGTGCAAATTTGAATGAAAACTTGTGCAAATTGCTGCACACACTTTGCAGAAAAGGTAATTTTTTTTCTCTATTGCACAAATGGGAGTACACAAGCTGTAGAAAAGCTATAGATTCCTATAGATAATACAGTTCTGATAAAGAATAACAGATTTCTATAGTTAGCTGAATTAAGTCAATTAATATTAAGCCAATCAGGAAGAAAAATATTACAACCATTTTTAGATATGACTCAGCACACTACTTTACTAGGAGCTAATCAAAAAACACATCAATATTAAACAATTTAAGGTGTGCTTACTTTTTCAGCTCGTAGCTCATTCAAAGTTTCAACACGCTGACATAGCATAGCAATAGGTTGCTTGAATCTATTGCTGCCAATAATGTCCTCCAGAAACTCTAGCATGCCATCCTCATGTTCTGTCTGAGCCTTTGGCTTCATCATTGCAATCTGTTCTACCTCTCCCTGGTCACAGACAAGCCAGTTCTACACAACTCCATCCAGTCCTCCTTCGGGTTTGATATAAAAAATGTTTAGCAATAATTAATACCATTACTAAAACATTCACTTCTGTAGATTTAATTAATGTTGGAACCACTGACAGTCCACTGGTCAAGTCTGTTAATGGCCAGTAAGGGCAGAGTAGCCGCCAGTGACACCGGACACGCAGGCTGGGATGTGGAGTGCAGTGTTCTCAATTTTATTGTGTGCCAACTTCGCTGAGTCGGCAAAACAGCGAAGGGCAGGTAGTGCTACTACAAGTCAGAAAGGGACAACTCAATTCTTGACTAGGAAAAAAAATGAGTGGAAGTCCTTCTTGTTGAAGATGTAAAGGTTATTGTTTGACTTATGTTGTTCTTGTATGTTTGCTGGTATGGAGCGATCAGCGTTGTAAATTTGCATCAGTAAAGGACTGGTAAAGACTGGGACTGAAGAGTTGTTTTATGGAAAGGGAATATACATCAGAATATGCTGTTGGACCTTTATGTAAGCTTTGTATATGTGCTACCTCAGCAGAAAGGTTGAAAAATAAGTTGTGATCATAATCATTTCAGTCATTTATTTAGGGGGTTTCGTTGTTAGTTTAGTACTTGTTACTCCTTGAGGCGCATAGGGCTGCAACAACACCTTACCAGTGGACCCGGTTTGGGCCCATGTGGTTCCGATGTCCTTTGCCTTGCTCTCTACTGTTCTTTCCCAAGTCTGCTTTGGTCTCTCAACTCTCCTCTTCCCCTGAGGGTTCCAGTCAAGTACCTGCTTGGCGCTGGTGTCAGCTGGTTTGCGCAGGGTGTGTCCTATCCAGTCCTATTTGTGCTTTTTGATGTCTTAGCTTGTGGCATTCTGGTTAGTTCTTTTCCACAGGCTGCTGTTGGAGATCTTTTCAGGCCATCTTATTCCCAGAATATGGCATAGGCATTGGTTGGTAAAGGTCTGGAGCTTGTTGTTGATGGCATTTGTCATTCTCCATGCAGGTTTCAGAACAATACAGTAGGACTGCCTTCACATTGGTCTTGAAGATTGTTTTAGTTGTTTTGAGTATGAGGCATTGATTAGTGCTACTAATGAAGTCTCAAGGTCCTGCCATCAGCATGTCTTTAAAATTGTCAAATAGCTTCATTTACATTAAAATTTCTTTTCCACAACTTTGGAATATCCATCACCCTAACTCACAAATATGCACAAGTAAAGCATGCATCACTTTTATTTTAGCTGTTTTCACTTTTAAGATAATCAGATTGTTGGTTATGACATTCGGTAATTGATACATACCTGAAGAATAAGAAAACGGTTGTGGTCCAAATCTATCCCAGAAGCCCTCAGCAGTGCAGCTACATCCTTGTATGTGGCCTTCCTTCCATCCAGATAATAAGCTGAAGAATTGTCTTTAAAGGCTGTACGTGAGACCACCAGCTTGGAGTTTGGTACAACAGTGTAGTCATTCTCATCTGACTGAAAAAAAACAAAACAATGAAAAACTCTTGCACCTATGAATATTTTGAAAAAATTTGTTTCCCTTTATACAGCATGAACACCTTCACAATAATCTTAAAATTTTGCTGGCACTAATCATTCAGTTATATACATATGGTATAACAAGTTTAATTTTGATTGACCATTATAACACAACAGCATACCTCTGTATCAATGATTTTCTGAAAATGGACGGCCACTGTGCAGTGATCAATGTCCTTGTGATTTTCACTGTTATGAATCAAGAAACTGACTTTCTTTGAGCGTATCTTGTTTGCCCGGTAACCAAAGACAAAGAGCATGGAGTCAATAACATTGGATTTTCCACTTCCATTAGGACCAACAATGGCAGTAAAGCTCTGCAAACGAAAGCAGAAAAATTATTTTAACCCATGTTACATTTGGTGCAGTCACTAATGAGCTGACAAAACAAAATTTGTTTTGCCTCAAAATCAAATAAAACAATGGCAATGATAAAGATGACAACAGTATAGAACTGCAAGTTCAGTTTTTCTGAAGAAAAATTGCTGGTGGAGCAATAATTCTTTACTGCTGATACTGTTCAGCAAACTGATTGCCAGTTTCCTACTAAATTTTGCTACCAAACATTAGTTATAATGTTTTCCATGGCATGCAATCAAAATAAGGTGAATTAAGACCAACTATCCCTCCAATGCTAGTACCACCAATATAAATTATTACCACGAAATGAGTTTGTTAAAATGTATGCATGCCATCTCATAACTGATCATCAAGACATTCACTCAGAAATACATTTAGGGATCAGTATGAAAACATGCAGTCTGACGATCAGCCATTAGCTGTAATAGGTACAGAACACAGTCCAAACCTTATACAGGGCTTCTGCTAAGGCTAAATTCTTTGGGGTCCCAGGGACCCCTTCTTCAGATTTTTAAGGGGTCCCTGTTCTTCGCCCAAATTTGAAGGGGACCCCATTGACAAAAATTGAAGGGGTCCTCCGAACTTTTAATGCGTACTGTACGCAATTTTTTGCGTAAGCAGAAGCCCTGCTTATATAATAATAAATAATGTTTATTTATATAGCGCTTTTCCCCACCACAAAGGGCTTTACTAAAGAGAAAAACACTTGAATAATGGATGCTGGTCTCAAAACCAATCACTGAAAAATCGCCAAGTTCTAGCAGTAAGATCATCAGGTTAGTTTTACAATCACTGAGAAATAGCCAGATTCTGCTCAAGAATTTCCAGACTGAAATACTGGAGGCAACCATCATCATGTTGGGGTAGTCATAGACTGTTCACAAGCCCTAGCTCCTACTAGAACATGTAGTATACCCCACAAGATATGTGACCGCTAGCTCTGGCTGATCACTGTGAAAACGGGCATGCAGCAGGTGACAGCAAGAGCCATAGCTCATAACAGGCATGTGGCTCTGAAAAATGTGTTTAAAAGAAAAAGTAAGTCATAAGCTTGTTAATGTTTGTTTACCTTATGAAATGGCCCCAGTGTCTGCACACCGGCATATGATTTGAAATTTTCATTCACAATATGGGTAATCATGAGACGAGGTCCATTTACATCATAGGTTGCAACTGCTTGCAGTGCATCTGGAACCTCTATTTCACCATAATCTGTATGGTAATTAAAAAAAAACACACAGGTTATTCTTGGTAATTTTGAGATTTTTGTATACTACAAAATACTTTATGCAATCAGAACTTCAAGACATGATTTTATCAACACACAAATCCTTTTTTTTTCCTATGTGAAGCTGAGAACATTCCATTTGATATCATGAATAGGAATGTACAGGGTGACTACTTCTTATGAGGCAATACCTAGTTAGGTTGAGTGTCCTTACTTTTCTGTTAGCTGACTACAACCCAACTCAAGCATGAAATTAAAGTGACAAAATATTATGAGAAAGTCGTCACAATTGGCAAAAACTGAGACTTAGGAAGGAAGGCAAGCATAAACACTTCATCGACATCTCAAAGGTTTGCCAGGGAAGGTCCATTCTCCAACAATTAACATATCTGAATATGCTTCACATTTTACAATTCTACTTTTGATGAGACTCTTCCACACACACACACTTCGCGTACGTCTGTGTTCACACAAAAATAAGCCCAATGTGTAGTTGATATTATTCCTCGGTGCATGTTTTATATCCAGTCCGTACCATCACAATTAAAGACACGCGGATTACTCTTCGTTGAAGAATCATCAATGGGATCCACATCCATCTCTTCCACTTCACTATCAGCAACATCTCTTGCTTTTTCCATGATTGAAAATAAGAATACTTCAAAGAAAAAGAAACAATTTCAAACTTTTGAAAAAATTTTGAAATTTCTGTTTATAAAAAGCATTCAGGTCTTTCATATCTATTTATATTTTTTTAGAAGACAGCATTTTTCAGAAAATCTACTTTACCGAAATATATGTAACAATGAATACACTTTGTACGATGAAATTTAGTTTAAAAGTACCAAAACTGAAATGCCTAGTATTTTTTTTAACTCTCCGTGAAATCAATAAAAGATTAAGTAAAAATAAATATAGTTTCAACGAAAACATAACAAAACAACAACCTATGAAAGCATCAACATAGCACTCTAACCTTTACTTCCAACTTGAATAAGGCGCTCACCGGAAGTTATGCTCTTGAATGACGATTGGTTGCTTCGTGTTCCCTCTAACCTCCCCTTCGCCCCTCAGTCGGAAGTAGTGGGCAATCAGTAAGAAAAGTAGGCAGACGACCAATACCAACGTCAGTAAAGAAGCCAGGTGGACTGTTAGATCCTTGACAGCTGTCAGTATGCTACAAAGATGATATGCTATGTTTCGCGCATTTAACTACATTCCATATCGAAAAATGAGGGTTGTTTTCCTTTTAGTTGGATTTGCCGCAATCGCAGCGGGTGAGTTTGAGCGAGTTCGTTTGTTTGCTAATATTTATTTGCTAACAGTTATGAAAAGTGTGTTGTTACATCAAGTATTGTTGGTCGTAAGAATAAACATATTATCAGATATAAAAAAATAGATTTGATATTTTAGGGAGTTGACATGCTCATTTTCGAGTCAAACGCAAACGCCCTCATGTACCGACGCAGAAACACGTAGTTGTGATACTATTCTAACAGTTCATTTCTTCATAATCAATTGTAATTAAAAGAAATTACATTTGATGATCAGTGGGTTTTTCAAATACTTGAATTTTTTTCATTTTTGCTATACAAACTTTAATTCCTATGTGTCATTTTAGCAGAATAATTTAAAGAGAATGGAAATATAATGGAATAAATGTCATTAGTAATAAGCATAGAGAGATATGGCTGTTTGGCACAGACGCAACCAAAGTTTCAGAGAGAGAGATAGAGGCAAGGAAATGTACTTAATGTCATTAACAGATGACTGAGGACAAAGCAGATGAGAAAGAATCAGGACAGGATTTTGTGCAGAAAATTAACAGGATGGGACAAAGTAGAATCCCCTTACAATGTACGGATGCAAAAAAAAAAACCCAAAACAAACAAACCCTAAAAAAGAAACATTGATGAAAAGAGCAATGTTCATTAACATAACAGAACATGGAGCTATTTTGAGTTGTGCAGGGCAGTTATGGAGAAGACAGTCAAAATCAACATTATTCATAGACAGGCAAAGTTTTCTCCCATAAAGCAGACCAAATAATACTATATAATACCCTTCACCAGCATACTAAAATGAAGGAGACAGGAAACAAAGGTAAAAAAACATCCTGCTTTTTGAGAGGTTGTAGAGCTGTGCTGTAAACACTTAACAGTTTGCTCATCCACATTGTAGTTTACTAGCATGGAGAGTAATAAAAGTTTAGCTGCTTTAAGTGCATGTGTGTGTGTGTGCACTGGGGTGGTGGGAGACATGGTTTTATAAGCTTGTAGACATGAATTGTTGAGTTAATATTTACAATTTTCTCCTTTCAGTGATATATGCCAGTATACCTTCAGCTGTAACATACCAAAAAAGGTAATGCCAAACTTTAAAACCTGTTCAGATTTAATATGCAGGTCACCAAAGAAATTGCGATATGAGTGGTTTTATAAGGTCAAGTGGTTTTTGCTTAATTGTCATAGCTTTTAAACACATACTAAATGTATTTACTAGTTAAATGACATTTCTAAACACTACAATGTTATTGACACACAAAATAACATACATATTTTTCTTTACTGTGCAATGCAAATACTTTAATGAACTTTGAACAAATTGTACCAACTGGAAAAATTTGTGAGGATTAATAAGAAAATTAACTTTTATTTTTATTGTGCTTGTCAAATGTCTATGTTACTAATAATTAATGATGTAGGAAGAACATATTATGTACCCTGTTTATTTTTCTTGATTTAAAGCAAACATATCAGCACTGTTCTGTTAGTCAGGTCTCTTCAGTGCCTCTTGGCAAGGTTTTGCAAGTTTACTATGTCAAAAATCTAAAAGGTAATAATAGGGTTAGATTGCTCACTGCAACAAGAGTCGACAGCAATTTTGGTTTTCCAGAGATAAAGAATCCCTTTTTATAATTTTGTAGTTATATTTACTCCATTTGATCTACACTTTCACAGTGGATGCAAGCTAAGATTACTGTATATTATAAAAGACTTCAGAGTCAAGCACTAATTTGTGTGGCACATGTTAATAATTTGTAATCACTGCCTCTTATGCTATACTGTGTTGAATTTTGAAAAATAAAATTGCTACAGAGATTCCATTGGTGCTGTAGACATTTTTATGCCAGGATGCAACTGTTGATGATCTGTTCAGTCATGTTCTGCCTGCTATGAAGCCAGCCTTTTTTTCTGTTAGTGGTTCTTCTATGCTGGTGACATTTTTGTCAATGCAATTCTGGATTACTTTCAACTTGACTTTGCTTAATTGACTATTTAGCATGGGGTTCTCTGTTTACTGTTTTATTCCTTTGGAAAGAACGACTAGTGTTTGTATTTATTTTTGGGGTCATTCTTTGTGTTCCAAAATTCTTTTTTCACAGAGCATTCAGGGCTTATGTTGCTTCTTCCCCAACTTATTTGAGCAGCTCAGTTGGAACTTTGTCAGCTTTAGGGGCCTTAGTAATGAAGCAAGAGCAAATCGTTTCCCCCAGTATAGAGTCAAGAAATTTTGTTTTCGTAGTCACGATACCTAGACCCCATGGGCATTACATCTTTCTTCACCCAAGGGCATCTTTCCCACCACTTTACAACAATGGCCTTATGGATAAAACATCATCTTCAGGGTTTACACACTTTTTTGTGATTTTTATCTTGGAAAACAAGATGCTTTTTCGTGAGTTCCCCACGTTGCCCTAGGGCAATGACTTGCCATCGCCTCATAACAACGGCCCTTGGTGACTTTAAGCTTTACTGCTTCCTCTTTGTCTTCCAATAGGACTAGTAGGTCTGCAGGGTCATTGGTTCCAGTCTGGTTGTTTTAGAGAATGTTAGTACCTGTTCTTGGCTGGAAGCTGTACAGGTCATTGTAATCATTAGTCCATCATTTTAGTGCTGCAGTGCTTTCCCTGAGAAAGTAGCCTTCACTGTTTTCAAGGGTTTAAAGACCTTCCCATCTGGTTTGAGTTTCTGGTAGCTAGAGCTAATATAAATAGATCCTGTAAATTTCAGAGGCTGTAACATAGCAGTTTATTTATTGCCCTAATTTCAAAGTTAGTGATTTGCACCTATAGATCATTAGTAAGACAGCTGTTTATTTGGGACAAAAATGTTTTTAAAGAAAACCTTGAACTTCTCTGTCTATAAAATGCTATGCTACTTGACAAAGTGACCACTGCACCTACACAGTACTCTTTTTGTATACAAATACTACTTTGCTTTTAATGTCATTCAGTATTAAATAGGCTGAGGAAGCAAGAGGGTTTTGAGGTATCACAAAAGTACTTCTAGGGTCCATGCTTACTATATAGAAATAATTATACTTTTCCTGTAACCTGGACATTTATAGAGCAGATGGAAATTTTACAAAAGTGATAGACATTGACACAAATCCTAGATATATGTTAAAGAACTTGCTTGAGGTCAAAAGCCACAGATGTCATTGATAGCAATGAGTTGAGGTTAATATAGTAGACAAGGCAAGGAGGAGAGATGTCTTTAGTCATCATCCTTTTTTTTTTTTTTTTTTTTTTAATGCCCATTGGTAAGCTCATTCATTCATTTCTTTGACTTAATTCTTGCATTATGTATTATTTATTATTATATAATTTCCTTTTACAAAAGCATAGATGGAGGAGAAAATTTCTTTTTGAATAGGTTTTCTTTTTTTGTTTTTAAACTGGAGGATGAACATATTTTTGCTAGAAAAGTGTATGCATATGTGTGCACAGACATGCATTCAGAAGATGCGTATTTGTATATGTATGTTTGTAAACATGCATGTAAATGAGACTGTTGTTCCTTTGCCTTACTGGCTTGAGGGGGCCAGCTCTGTGTCTTTTCTGTGTGGTGTTGTGATTTACCTGCTGTCTGCATGCTGTGATTCTTTTCATCTTCCTGGGCTGTTTTCTTGCCTGTGCCCTTTGTTTTTCCACTCTCATTAACTTTTTCTCTAAGGTCAAGTTTCATCATTTGTGAAAGTCGCCAATGGGTGGACTTCAAATACACCACCCAAGGGTTTTTGCTTTTGAATGCAGTTTAGTCTTTCTTCTATGCATGGTGTGATAGAACCAACCATCTGATCTACAGTAAAGACTTTCCTGGTATTGAGTAATCTATTATTGTAGATGAAATAATGTGAAAACAGTGACATCTTGATGAGCAACAACAGTTTTTTTCTCCATCAAACAATCTACAGGATTCATGTTTAACATAACAATCATTTAGTGCTGTAATGTATTGCTTCTATTTGATATATCTATGTCTGCATTTGTGCAAGAGAAAGGGATGACTGTGTGTGTAAACAGCACCTAGAATGACGTGCTTTAAATGTCATAATTTATTTTGAATGTTTTGAATCTGTAAATTATTGTGATAGGTCAAGTGCTTTATTAATAATCATCATTATTGTTATTGTATTAAATGTAAATCACTTTGAGCCCATCTTCAGTGATTAGGAAAGGCAATATAATTCAACTGCATTATTATTGTTATGTGTTTGTTGGCATTGATCTCAGCATGTGAGCATGTGAAATATGTCTACATTTATTATTAATGTTTTTTTTCTGCATTGATGATATTTTCTTATCTTCATAACATTTTTTTAGAATTTATAAGCAGTATCTGTGGATTAGCTATATACATTAGGATTAGGTGCAAACTATAATGAGACTTTAAGTTTTTGTTTTGAAATTTTAATTTTTTTGTTCTGAAATGGGATACTTTAATAATTTTGTTTTCTCATTTAATTTTTGGGCTTTTGGTATCTAGAGGACTATCAGGAAACAACCTTCACGATGAACTGGTTTTCTTAGAGATGAAAATTAGAGATCTAGAGCAAGGGTGAGTATTTAAAATTTTTTACCAAAAACACAATTCATATGAGAATTTATTCTAGCTTCTGATTTTGTGTTTTTTCAAACTTGATCCTTAGACAGTTCTGGCTTCAGCTTATACAAACTTTAATCTTTGGCTTAGTACCTATTGCTTCTTTATATGCTATTGTAAATACTTGTGACAGTTTTGCTCAACATGTGTGACTTAGACATTGTAAGTAGTAAGTGCAGGTACTTTTTAACATTTAAAGTTGTGTATGTGTGTAGCCTGTGCATGCACACATGTGCATCCATTTATGTGCATGTGTGTTTTTGTCTATTTCTTAGAAAGAAAAAGTATCCTGATGTGAAATTCTTAACCTACAAAGATCGAAAGAGGATTTTGGTGAGTTCTTCTGTTTATGCATCATTTTCTTTGTAAAAGATTGGCTGTGAGAAATGTTTTGTAAATGAAACAAGGAAGTTTTGAACATTTAACTATGAAATGTAAATATTAATATTGGATTATACTTTCACCAATACACACTAAGATTCTTTTATTTGTGATGTGGTTTTTTTGAAAATGCAGGGATTTATCTGCATGAACATAGTAACATTGCAAGTTTATAATTTTTAACATTTATTTTATTACTTTTCATTCACCTCATAAATATTTGTATTCATTATATTTACAATTCTTGATGGATTTATATTTTAATGTTATTTGTGGGTACATTCATCTCATTTTCAGAACTTTTATAAATATCACAAAATGGCAGAGAATAAGTTTTATTTTTCTTTAACCCAAACAGGTAACAGGTGGAGCAGGCTTTGTTGGGTCTCATCTTGTAGATCGTTTAATGATGGAAGGTCATGAGGTGACAGTAGTTGATAATTTCTTCACTGGCCGTAAGCGGAATGTTGAACACTGGATTGGGCATGAAAATTTTGAGCTTTTACACCATGACATTGTCAACCCATTGTACATTGAAGGTAATCAGGATCTTTAGTCTGTCCTTCTTTTCTTCTGCATGATCCAGCCTAACAAAATAGTAGCTTGGTCAGTTGTTTCTGCAGCAGAGATCTATAGATTGTATACAAGAGGCTGAGAAATAGTTAAGTATCAAATGCTTATAGTAACTTCTAAAATTGAAGTATGTTGATTTTATAAAGTTTGAATCTGGGAATATTTTTTCTTCAAAACTTAATCACAATTTAAAACAATTTTAATTATAAAAATTAATAAAACAAGCTCTGTTTATATAAATGTTAAAAATGCACCGTTTGAAGGGTCACTGTTAAGATGGAAATTTTACTCTCATTTTGATAATGACATACTGAGGTCTGTAAAGGTAAGATCTTGTTTAGACTTAAAAACTGTTTTCCTTCCAAGGCTGTTTTGTGAAGTGAAATGAAAGTGTCTGTTTCGGTTTGTTCTCTCAACCATTATACACCAACTCTTACATAATGAAATAAATTGTACATGGAATGTCTGTTGTCATGAAACTTTGTGCTGTTATGATCACATTAATCTGTGCTGTTTTTTGATTTGAATAAAAACTTTTAAATGAACATTTAGAGTCTAAATGGACTGATGCTTGAGACTGCATCTTACATTTTATTCTCAGTTGACGAAATTTATCATCTGGCCTGTCCAGCGTCTCCTCCGAACTACATGTACAATCCAATCAAGA
This sequence comes from Pomacea canaliculata, assembly GCF_003073045.1. Classification (NCBI taxonomy): domain Eukaryota; kingdom Metazoa; phylum Mollusca; class Gastropoda; order Architaenioglossa; family Ampullariidae; genus Pomacea; species Pomacea canaliculata. The sequence continues at coordinate 16,617,537 of NC_037603.1, forward strand.
CCATCAAGACTAGCACACTTGGGACCATCAATATGCTTGGTCAGATTAGCAGTATTAATTACATTACAGTGAAACCTTCCTATTTTCTGTGTATTGTTAAGCAGCCATTTTTATTTGGTAATAGTTACCATGTCATTTGATTTATCTTTTGGACCTGGATCAATTTCACTTTCAATGTTGGGACAATGTGGTTGCTACAAAGTTGATTCAACACAGTCAGGTGGTAGCTGTGACTGGAGATATAGGATTTGGGTCAAAATGACTTGTGACCCAATGAAGAAGAAGGTCTCCTAAAGTTTAGTCAGTTTGTATATAATTTATTTTACATGATTTGTTGATGCTGTGGTGTTATTGCTCCATTTAACCCGGTTGGCATTGACTTCAGTGCCATATTCAAATATTCTTTTCTTTGCTTTTTATACTGAAAAATAGAATTCAGAACATTTCCAGATATTTTCTTAAACAATTTTTCTTTCAGGCCTTGCCAAAAGGGTGCGAGCCAGAGTTCTTCTAGCCTCTACATCAGAAGTTTATGGAGGTATGTGACTGTGTCATATTGAAGCCTTGGCAATAAATAATAATGCCATAAGGGAGAGATTTATTTATTGTAGGAAAGTTGTTTATAAGAAATCATCGTGAAGAGTATCTTAACTATTTCTAGCTTCCTTTTCCAATTTTAAAACACAGCTTTTCTTAACAGACCCAGAACAACATCCACAGACAGAAGATTACTGGGGTCACGTCAACCCCATAGGACCAAGAGCCTGTTATGATGAAGGAAAGCGAGTGGCTGAGACTATGTGCTATGCATACAATAAACAGGTTTGAATTCAATATGAAAAGCATAAGCATATGTAGGTTGCAAGATATAGCTAAAACTTGTGTATTGTATATCATTGGAGGGAAAAAGACACTTGAAGATTGTAAGCAAGAGCCAGTTTCTCACGTGCACATTTGACATGTTTTTTTTCAATTAGAAACTTAGGAGACTAAAAGCATGCTCTAAACAGTAGCTGTTATTGTAATATGTCAGAAATTTGATTATAAAATAGATTTTAATGTGTGGAAAGTCACTTTATGTGTGCAGGAAAATGTTGAAGTACGTGTAGCAAGAATATTCAACACATTTGGACCTCGCATGCATATGAATGATGGTCGTGTAGTCAGCAACTTCATCCTTCAAGCTCTTCAGAATGAGTCTATCACTGTAAGTACTCAACTAGAAGAAACTACCTTTTTTTTAACAACTTAAATATATGTAAACAAATAAATTAATTGTATTTTTAGAGTTATTAAAACATAACTGCAGGGTGTTAGCCCAGTTTCTGTTATATTTCTGATACATGATCCCATTGTTGCTAGTCATTGCCCACCACTAGCTTTCATTGTCACTCCTGGCTGGTGTGCAAACACACACACAGCACCTTGCATAGGCACTCACTGCTTTCCAAAACAACCTTCTCTAAGAGTCTTAGGAAGAATGCCTCAAGGGACAATGTGCTCTGGGGTTTGCTACATTGTCTCCCAGGGACTGGAACCCAAAACACTCATGCCACACTATAGCGCTTGAAGGCTTTTCGTGCCAAAACTGTGGACAGGGTTGGAAGGGGGCAATGAACAGTGAACCTCTATTGCTAGATCAATCAGCAAACACAGCACTTAAGCAGACGACACATGACGTAGCATGGGCATGATGTCAAGCATTGCTACAGTCTGATAGTATATTTCTTTTTCGTACTGTACTAGATGATATGACTATGTGGAGATCACCCTCTAGCTACTCAAATCCAGCTGTCCAAATCTGTTCCATTAAAACAACCACAGAACAGTTGGACATGAAATCAGTTCATCCCTCTCCCCTCCTATCCCCACCTGTCATGCTAGTGAGCTCTCAACTCCAGTTTTTCTCCTGGCTTCAAGCTACCTGGATATACCAGTGTGGCCTGTGAAGTATGGCGAAGGCTACATGCTAACATCTTCGCAACACTGACAGTCTTTCATGCCTGCCCTGATCTTTTCCTTGTGAAGATTACCACTCCTAGACCACTGGGAACAAGGTTGCAGGCAATTGTTCAAAGGCAAACTGCGGCGGGGAAAGTATATGCATTGGCATTTCTAATGCTCTTTAGAGCAGTGTAATGTGAGGCTAGGTATCTACTCCTCTCCCTCGGGACACAGAGTGACAATGCGGTTACATGACACTGATACCTTTTCTTTTAGTAAGATAGAAAGGCCAGATGGTAGTAGCCATGCAAGTATGTATGTAACCTGTGCTCTCTCTGTCAGTGTCCTATCAGGCCAAGCGTTGTCTATGCACTTATTTTTTAGTTTCTAAAAGGTTTATGGAAAGGGGTGTGTATTGAAATCAAATCAAATCAAATCAGACTTTATTGTCTGTAGAGGAGACCCAAGACAGAAATTTTTCTTTTGCTCACAAGGGCAGGGTTACATACATACTCATACAGACATCTAACACACACAGTTAGGAGTAAAGATACATTATTGTTTGTTTGAAAGGGAGCGCACATTCAACAAGGTGATGGCTGATAATGGATGCAGCACCCTCTTCTCTTCAGACTGTGTTTGATTCCTTCTGAGTCCTTGTGCCTTTGTTTAGGATGGTGATGGCTGCTGGCACAAAGGACCTCTGGTAGGCAGCTTTCCGTACACGTGGCACTTTATAGCGCCTGCCTGAGGGCAACAGTTGGAAGTTGGGATGGAGAGGGTCACATTATGTTGTTAAAAGAAAGAAAAGATTGCAAGCATGCTGTTTCCTTCTGTGCATGGTATTCTGTTCATGGCCAAGCTGTCAGCGGTCCAGACTTAACACCTCCACCCAGCCCCCACACCATTGTTAGCTGTGGGGCTTCGTGAGCCAAGCAGGCAGCAGAAGTTTGTGGGTTGCTGAATTCATATAAGCTCTGATAACACTTCGGTGTGTTATGCTGTTTGCCTAAACTCAAGCTGTGTATAAAGCCCATTGCTGGGTCCATCTCTGTCTACTCCTGTTAATACTTCTAGTCGATGGATGGATTTTAAGTTTGTGGGTGTTGGCAACTATGTCGCTGCTCTTGCAGGGCTTTTCCTTTCGAACTCTAACATCGACATCTTGGGTTCACTGAGGCTGATTGTTGTACTGTTTTTATTCTGTGATAATTGTTGCCACGCAATATACCCACTAGCATGTTGACTGTATATATATATGTGTGTGTGTGCGTGCTCATATGTGCAGGCATGGGGGCAGTAAGAGGCAGAAGTGAAGATGATCATGATAAAAGGATGAAGTGCTCGGGTCTATGTTTATGGGTGTGGTAGATCTTGAAGTGTCTTGCTGGCAGAGAGATACAAGTCTTCCGTCGATTAGTGAATGATGGCATATGCTTCGGTTAAGCAATAGCGAATAGTTCACTGAGTTATCCATATATTTCCCGCCACCTTGCTGCTGACGAACAGCGGATTTGTCAATATCATGCAGCCTGTCATTGAGAAGCTGGCCTCTTGGCTGTCACATGCTTGAAGACTTTCCCTTGTTCAGCTAAGCATGCTTTTTTTTTTTTTTTTTTTTTTTTCCTTTTTCTGATTTGTGGACCTGTGTTGTGAGTAGTGGTCATGCGCTTTGCAGCAGCAGATCGTTCGCTCACAACTGTGGTCCTTTTTTAGCCGTCTGATTCTAACTTCTCTTTTGGTTTTCTGCAGCTGCTAATGTTTTATTGGTGTACTTTTCTGTATCATTTCGGCGCATTGAGCGTTTCCCTAGGATTCGGATTTTGCGCGTTATAAGTCTCCTTCCTTCCTTCCTTATGTGAACTTGGATCCTGTGTATACTTTAGCACTAAAGTTTAAAATCCCTGTTGTTCTGGCCTTGAACCAGGCTGGTTCATGACACCAACCTTCTTGAGCTTGGAATAATGTGTAACATGGAATAGCTGTTGTTTCATGGTGATAGCCTTCCAGCTAGAGTTCTGAGTTTTCATGCAATCGGTCGGGCCTGGTTCTAGGCAGTCATTAAGGCTGTTTATATAACGCTGTTCACAGCAGCCTCTCTTATGCTGCTAGAGCACATAAAGTAGTGCATGTACCACTCGTTTAACCCGCTAGAAGGGTAGACCTGAAAGTATCATTCATGCAATAGGAAGGCGTGCTATGACGTTCCACAGGTTCTACCTATGGGACCTAGCACCCCTTCTGACACTGGTAGAAGGATTGGCAGTGGCTCGGCAACATAGCATGGGTTATGGTCTATTTGGCTAGCCCGAAGGCAGCTTTCATTAGCACAATTAAGGCAGCTTCACAGCCTACAGTCTGGCTTGATTTGAGGTGTGTTAATTTGTTGTTTTACCTAACGTATCACTAGGTTTGCTGCCAGGGTGGGTTACCACTCCCTCCACCTGTTAGTTTCCACATAGTCATGTCATCTGGTACAGTACAAAGAAGAAATACCATTTTTAGTAGTAAGATTTCTTTGTTCGAGTACTTACCAGATGACATGACAGCTAGCTCCCTCCCGCCTCCCTCAGCCCAGGTGAAAACTGGAGTTGAGTGCTCACTAACATGACAGGTGGAGATAGGAGGGGGTATGAACTGATTTATATCCTACTGTTTTGTGGTCGTTTGGCCGGAACAGGTTTGGACAGCTTGATTTGAGGTAGCTAGAGGGTGATCTCCACATACTCATGTCATCTGGTAAGTACTCGAAGAAAGAAATTTTACCACTAAAAATGGTATTTCTTGCCAGGTGTACGGAGATGGAACACAGACACGCTCATTCCAGTATGTGAGTGACCTTGTGGATGGCCTGATGCGATTGATGGCCTCTAACTATTCCCTTCCTATTAATCTTGGCAATCCAGAGGAGCACACAATTATGGACTTTGCCCAAATTATCAAAAATCTTGTTGGTAAGTAATTGTCTGTTTTGTTTTTTCTTTTGTTTATGAAAGAAATTGTGAAAACTACAGGAAAACAAAACTTAGCAAATGTTTATCATCAAAAATAAAACTATGTTTAGTCTCTAATAAAAATAAAATTAAAAAAATGCATGTTCTTGTGGAAAACACTTTTCTATTCAAATCTTTAACATAGGCATGCCATGTGTCTCTGCGTTACAGGAGGAGAGAGTCGCATTGTCACCAAAAAACCCATGCAGGATGACCCACAGAGACGAAGACCAGATATAACACGAGCTAACAAATATCTCAACTGGGAACCCAAGGTAGCTTTATGATTAAGCTGCATATTGTAATCTTTGTTTTTATTGCTAAGTTTGCCAAATTATGGACATGGCTCCATCAGTGACAGAATGTTGCAGTCTTTTCTTTCCAGTTATTTGGACTTTACCAAGTTAAGTGATGACTGGAAACAAAGTGCAAGCGATCACAAGTGCTATTTTATTGCCCACCTAACGAAGGAAGTTCTGCCCCTTTCACTTTCTATGGATCTGGAATCCTAACACTTATTTTTCCATCAGTTCTTCTTGATGTTAATCTTTCCTTTAAACAGCAGATTTTGAAATCTTCTGTCACACATCAGAGCTCTTTATAAGATTTATTTTTATCATAATATAGCCAATGTATGCTCTACCTCCATAGTGCTACTTTGGCAGGACCATTGTGCCAGTCTCCTTTCCACACATACCTTAAGGTTTCAAAATCTACATACAGCTTGCAAGGTTCTAACTCTTGCAAGGTGGAGTACATCACTTCTTTCCAAAACAGCCACACTGGTTTTCTGTGAGCAAAGTCTTAACTAAGCAGTTGTGCTGGATGGGCAATGTTTTTTTAATGTGTCACATCTGCATTTATGCAGGTAGATTCTCACCGTGTTTTCCCAAGGATGTGTATATGTGGATTACTGTCTGTCTGCTGAGACCAAAGCTTAGCCTCTTGCGAAATTCTCTGCTTTTAGTCTCAGCAAGCCTAAACAATGAATGGGTCTAAACTGAAAGCTTCGTACAAACCTGCCTCGTTTTAGTAGTTAACTGGAAAAAAATTTTCTGCCAGCAGTCCACCAATACAAATTCGTGGTTTTCTTATGGGCCCATGAACAGTCGTCAGCCATCTGTTGCACTTTTACTATTACATGTAATGAACTGCATGAGATCATCAAAAATGGGGGACAGTATCTGTATTGCTGAAGAGTTTCTTGTGTTCCTTATTTTATTATTTACACTTCTTACCCTTTTTGAAGGTATGGTCAACATGTAAAATATTTGTGCTTGTGGCAGAGACTGCAGTAAGGAAACAGATGTGTATGGGTGAGAAGTAAGGTGTTGCTTATATAAAAGCAATAAAAAGATAAAAGGTGATAATACATTAGCCTAGTGGCCTCTTTTTTTTTTCTTATTGCTGCAAGGTGGGCAGAAGGAGTTATCCAGCCATTGCCCTGAAGTAAACAGCCTTTTACTCCGAAGTTGAGCACACTAACAGGAAGCCATCCATGGAAAATAATACGATTTTTGATTTCTCTCTGTCTTATAACCATCTAACTTTTTTATCAAATAATCATAATTATAACAGTAATTATAATAGTTGATTAACATACTGAAGTTTCAAAAATATAACAAAATAACAGCAAAGCGTAAGTGTGAAAATAAATAAACTTGTGAAACAGCTAAAACATGCACGACTGTGATAGAGAGACATCAAATCAAATCAAATCAAACTTTATTGTCTGTCGAGGAAACCCAAGACAGAAATTTTTCTTTTGCTCACAAACACATATAATATGATGGGCAGGCATACATACTCATACATAAATTTAACACACACGCGCACCTACATGTTCTCACACACAAATAGGTAACTTCACAGGATACCATTAGACCTTTGAGTCCTTGTGTCTTTTATTTACGATGGTGAGGGCTGCTGGCATGAAGGACCTTTGGTAGGCAGTTTTTCGTACACGTGGCACTTTATAGTGCCTGCCTGAGGGCAACATCTGGAAGTTGGGATGGAGAGGGTGCGTTAGGTCGGAAGTGATGTTATATGCCATCTTTCTGACTGCATGAAGGTACAAGTCAGAAAGTGGCAGCTGTGATATACTGTGATAGACATAGTGGGGAAAGGAAGTTTAAAGTTTCTGCCTGCCACAAAAGGTGTTAGATCTTTTTATATGCATTTTTCAGGTACCAATGATGGTGGGTATCAATAAAACGATTGAATACTTCCGCAATGAGTTACGAAGATCGCGACACAGTGAGCGGAATTTCCATGCACCAGACTACTTTCAGGTTTGAGCTATATACCATGGTATATTTTCAGAGGAAAACAGAGTTTTTGTTGGATTTTCCATTCTCTTATATACTTTTTTAAAATAATTGTTTGAACAATTATCTCATGAGGTCAGGGAAAGGAACTAACATAGGGATATTGAAATTTTTTGTGCAGTGTCAATGTATTAAATCAGAAAAATCTAATGTTGCTGGAGTTTATGTAACATGAGTTTCTTTTATTTCTGAAAGTTTGAAAGTACCTGAAATAAATTAGAAAGATTTGAAAAAGTGCTGATGAGATTGTGATGGGACAACATTTTAGCCATGACAGATCTTGTTTCCTTGAGAATTACAAGGGTTATCAAGGACCTAAGAATTATACTATCAGCCTAATCTTTTATTTGTTTACAAACCGGTTTGTTTTGTAACAACTGTGTGTGTGTGTGCCATTTTTTTCTGATGCAACTTCACACATTCCACTTCACAAGATTGTATGTCTGGATATATGACTTATGCTGTTACCATGGCAGTTGTGATAAATATTTGCCATGCATCATTGTGGACTGTGTGAACTTGTTTGTGTGGATTCTAAATGTATCAGAGTGAAAAATAACTAATTTCATTATCATCCTAAATTGTAATTTTGTGTGTGTGTGAGAGAGATGAAGAGCTCTGTGCTGACTGGTTGATGCGGAATTAAACAGACAAGGAAGATGTTTTAGGGTTTTTTTTCTCTTGTGCATTTTAATTTCATGGTGGTGTGTCATGGGTGGAATCCATGTACAACAAATTCTGTGGGACACATTCACTATAATGATGAGAAATTTAGTGACTTCTATGTGTAAAAGAAGGCCTCAGTCAGTTGGGAAAACAATTCTTAATTGAGATTCACTTTTAACAGGTTTATATAGAAAGGCTCAGCCATTATTAGTCATAAGCAGCTTTAAGTGACTGACAGTGAGGGGTGGCTGTTGACTATACAGAATTAGTTAAGGATGTGTAAATGCAGTGGTAACAATGAAATTTTTTTTCCCAAGTAAAGATCATTATCTATACATTCAACTTAGGACTATATCACTAGAGAAAAGATATCACTTTTCCTCTTATGTGTATTTTACAGTCCCTAAAGGTCCGCTGCATTGTTGGCCATCTTTGTAAGTGTTCATGAAATTTCTTTAAAGAGCAATTCACCAAAATCACCTGAAAATATATATGATACGTAAACAAACTTAAACATGCTAAAAGCGCTAGTTTAGGAGCTAATACAACACTTCTGCTTTTTTATTTTACCTGAAATCTGCATCTACAAAGTGACTTAGTAAGTGTTGTGAGCATATGAGTCACATTCTTTAGGTTTATGACACCTTCTGACTATATATATGGTGTATTATAGATAGGGTTCAGTTGGATACTTTCAACATCTGTTTGTTTTTTTAAAACAACCTCCTAATCTATACATTTTTTTGGATATTCTAAAGTAAGGTGCAATGATAACCATTTAGCTTGTGAGCCTGGAGCCATGTCTGGGTAAGTGCAGGGTTCATCACAATTAGCGGGCATGCTTCCAGAAAACATCATTCTATCTTCTTGGCATGATCCTTTCCTTGCATTTGGTAAATTAAAAGGTTCATGCCCCACAGTACAGTTTTATGAGATATCCAACAACTTTTTATTGACCATCCAAGATTATTGTTAGTACAAACACAATTTGTTATGGAGATTTTCCGCAGAGATTTTAATTTATTTAATATATTTTCCTTACTTTATTGTGTTCTGTAAGATTTACTTATTCTAAAAGGCTAACACATCAAATGCCTTGGAGCCAAAGTAAGGGTGCTATAAATTAAACAATATTTCTGTGAGTGTTATAAAATTGGTAGTTATTTTTTATGCTTGCCTTGCAGCAACCTAATTTCTTAAAAAGTAACTGGTTAACATGACTTCCAAGTGACATGAACAGTTGACAAAGTGTATAGATTTATGATGCATCCGAAGGCTTTGTGAAATGTTACAGTGAGATCTCATGTCATGTTACTGCCAGAATTTTTTGTGAAATGTTGCTGTAGTAACTTTCAGAAAGCTCACATTTCTTGTTTATTTCAAACACAGACTTGGAATGTGATTTCAAGGAAGACAGTGCCTTTGGTTGTTAGTCTTTTAAAATCCATTCTTGGCAATTCCATTTATTGCATGAAAGAAGACCAGAATTGGTGTCTTTAAATAAATCACTGTCTTACAATCAGCAAAACTTTGCACATCACTACATGTTCTGACATTTTCAACCCAATAAATGTTATTTTTGTCCAGTTTTTTGGGCATTGATGAAGGTTCTTTGTATAATTTCTATTTATAATGTAAATATCTGCTTATTTGCCCCAGATATAATGTGTAGGAATCCTGCCCTATGATATGTGCCCCCAGAAGTAGTTGTAGCAGAAGGGGGAAGTCTAATTTTGGATGCTCAGTTAAGTTGACATTGTGCCAGAGGTTGACTCCTCTGATATATATATATAGTAAGGATTTAATCTGTCAGCTAGGCATAGCTTCTTGTTTGACAGAATATTGTAAGTGACTGGCCATCTCTGTTACAGCAAGAAGGAATGTTGACTCTCTCCAGATGTAGAGCATCTTTATTTTTGTTTTGACATCTTCTGTAAGATGTTACTCCAGAATGTGCCTTTTTTTTTTAAATGTTCTACCAGTTTCTTTTGACATGTTTGTTTTGATTTTTTGACATTGCCTAGTTTGTGAAAACCCATCTTCAAAATTGTTTTTAGCTATTAAGCAATCATGTCTACAATGCTGTGTGGATCTAACAGCATGTTCAATGTCATCTCAGGGTTTATTCCAATTTAAGCTATCTACAGTAAAGACAGAAGTAAGGATTGCTTTACCTACTTTCTACGACACAAATAAATAGCTTCTTCATCTTTAAAATGATTGAGAACTATAAATGTTCATACTGTGCGTGAAGGAAAACTATTCAGTGAGAAACAGTCCGTACATATTTTGAGTCTTAAAACTTAATTGTGTTATTCCTGTTCTCCAAGGATTTCAAGACTTTGGATGTAGTGAAATTATCCAAATGATGACCTTGCTCAAACAGGACAGATTATAAAACCGTTTTATCTTTATAACTTTTTTATATTTAAGTCTGGTCTTTACCAGGCATTGTTTCTTGACTTCCCACAAATGTTGGGTTGGGTGCCTTTTCAGCACAGGTAGTTTCATTATCAGGCTGGATGTGGAAGAAAGCACCAGTATTTCTAATATGAGCTGTTGACACTGACCTACCTTCCAAATGGTTAAGTGCTATTATTTTGAAATGTAGAGAAAATGCTTTTTGTGCTAAATGTTGGATAATACTGGCAAGCCTTCTTAGCTGTTTAGCTTTTTGGGAGCATATGCAATATGCTTAAAACATGTTTATTATGCATACATTATGTTGGACACATCATATCACAGTGAAGAAGTTTGGCTTTAATCTTTTATACATTCATATTCACATAGAATTCTGCATTACAAAAGCCTGAGGTTAAGGGTGAATCTTTAATGAAGTTAATTATTTATGTGATAACAAGTAGTAGTATTTTTAAGTGGAAGTTGAATTTCCAGACATACAATGTCTGCCATATTTTTTTTCTGTAACATGCTGAGTGATAATCATGGCCTTCAGTTTTGATAAAAGAATGATCTATTTTGTTTAAGAGATATATAATTTTGAAAGAAAGTGTTGTTTCCAAAAGCCATCTTGTTCTGAGGAATATTGTTTGAAAAGATTTTCAAATATTTATGTTTGTATTTTACTGAGCTGTTTGTGGTATTTTGATGCTTCTTCGGCATTATTGACAAATTTTCATGTCTTTGAAAACACATTTTCCTCCCAGAAAATAATCTTTAGCTTGGAGCATTTGACCTTTGTCAGTTTCAGTTTACTGATCAGAATGTTTCATTTTCATTTCAGTTTTGAATGATAACTCATTTATTTGAAAAAAGGCAATAGCGTATCACTGGTGGTGTTTCTTTGTGAGAATTGTTGTGTTGCTTTAATATTATCGGGATTTTAGTTGGTGTGGGCTAATTTGAGGCTGTTTCTAGTTTTAAATCTGGGTTATATGAATGCGTAAATGAGTGGGTTTTTTTTCAACCTGAACTTGACCTAAAATAAAGACAGTTACTGATTATCAAATGACAAATTTGTCCTATTTTTTACATACCTGCATATTGTGGTACTAGTCAGTTCCTATAAGAGTGATTTTTACTCTTTTAAAGCATCTAATGGCCTTGTTGCATCAAGATTTTAGAAAAACATTATTAATTTTTTAAATGCTCATGAAATAAATAATCCAGCAATGTACTTTTTTCTCCGGACAATATGATGTAGTCTTTGCATAGTAGTATATCAACTAAAACACTGCCTCCATCAATGTGCCTCATGATGCACATACCCAACCTCTAGTGATTTTGTAGTCTTGTGCCATTACACAGCATGACTTGTCAGGAAGACCATAACATAAAAGGTACGCAGAACTTATCAAGTTATGGGAGGAGCATTTATGTTCCTTGTGTAAGAAGTTCTTTAACATAATGTCTATAACATAAGTAGTCTTTGAACTGTGTGCTTTCTGTACATGTTGTTATTAGTTTTCATTATTGTTTGCTAAGAAATTTGTTAGTTCTGGCCATGTATATAAAAGAAAAGTCTCCAATATCAAGTATCTCCAATTCTGCAAGTTGTCTGGTACTTGCATACAAACCCCGCAAAGCTGGTTCAGTTAGAAAAATTAGCATGCAGCAAGAGTAGAAAAGCAAATAGTTGCATGTGAGGCCAGAGACATGCATGCAAGCTCCATGTTAAAATGGTGCTGCATACTTTCCGTATTGGACCCAGCTGTTGAATAGGGAACAAAAGGAACTCCCTCAATAACCAAAAATGTTCTCTGTAACACTTCCCAATAATTAAAAGGCTACAAGACTTCCTTCACCTTTTGTTAAGGCTAAAAATAACTAATCATGTTTGTTTATGGTGTATTATGACTAGACCTTGACTGATTATAGCTTATACTGAAAAATGATTGCAATCCTGCAATAAAAATAATGGCCTGTTATGTGCACTATTGGTTTGCAAAGATCGTCACTCACTGGTTAAAAAAGGGGGAATAACTTTATGCTGGTGACATACATTTTAATGCTCATGTGCAAAACACACTCCATATGCAACATTCTAATTATCCAGCCAACAAAAGCACTCGCATCGTAGAGGACAACATACTCAGCCCCACTCTCAGCCAAAAGCCCTCATATGAAAGAGGACAATATTCTAGCTATTAACATATACACAAATATACAAAGAAAAAGAATTACGGTATCATTTTACAATTATTGTTACTAAAATGTAGCTAATTACAAAGAAATTTTATCTTCCACTGCAGTGACATTATCTTTGCATTGAAAAAAAAAGTTTGTTGAAAATGAGCTGGTTTTCATTTTAACTTCCTCTGAATCACATGCAAGACATCAATTAAAAAGGAAATTTACAAATTCATCAAAGACAACATCGCGAGATAAAAAAGGAGTATCTGATTTTTTTTTCATCTCAATAAGCTATTTTTATACATGTTGCACTTCTTATAGAAAGGCATAGAATGTATTAAGTCCTACTCATGCATCTACTGACTTGCATATTGGTCCTTTACTTCTAAACAGCAAAACATTAAGCAGTGAAAAAAGAGATAATTAAATGGAGTGGTTGGTGCCACCATGCCTATCACTGACAAAATCGGGTTCAGATCTTGGCTCCGGTACTCCTTTCTTTGGCAGGGCCAACCATTATTTGTTTTACTGGATGCAGTTTTTTTTATCCCCCTCATTACTTTTTATATCTATGGGTGCATGCTCACATGGGGAATATCATGCAACTGAGCCTAGTGAGGTGTTACACAAAGAAGCATTATTTGTTTCATGTATTTATACTTATATCTATTTTTTGAAGTCGGAAAATCCCATTCAACCACATTTGGTTCTGTGTTATTAGGTGAAAAAGCATGTAAACTATGAATATGTAAATATAATGTATAACGGCCTTTAAACAAACCAACAAAAACTAATGGTTCAGAACTTCAATAAAATGTTTATTGTAAATTGTACCTTTTATTCATTTTAAAATTTAAACTGTAAGGGGACTTTTGGAATACCCAGTATATATTTACACTGTGCACACACACTCTTTCTCTCTGTACTACTTTACTTTTTTTTTTAATTCATGTAAACTTGATTTGACAAATACTTTACAAGATCCAGATGGACAACCAAAACCTTTCGAAAAACAAAAAACAAGGGTGGGAAAAGACCAGCAGGTCTAGGTATTCTGGTCTTGAGATTTAATGTAAAACAGCATGAGAACTTTTCTGATAAGTGTTTGCATTTTAACTCCGCACTACATCAATGTAGTACTGCTGAATTTGCTTTATGAGCTTCATGAGCAACATATTATTAAATGAGATTCTTCTTGTGCAATGATACTGTCAACATGCAGTGTTATGTACCCACCAAACAATATACACTGCAGAAATTAAGCTACTTGACAAAGGGCAGGCTGCATAATGTAAATGGAAAATGCTTCTATGAAATAAAGTAGGAAAGAAATAACTTGGTGACAATACTAGGTCACTACATGTATTTACATTACTTCCACTGAGAGCCATTTCCCACCGGAAGCAGATTTGTGATATATTTATTTGTACAGGTGAAGACCATGCTACTCTGCCTATGAATTTGTAACCCTATTTTCACCATGTGATGACTGGCAATTCCCGACACTAAAAAGTACTACATGCATATTTCTGCAATCAGCAAACTTTTAAAAACTCATCCCACAAAGAAATCCACCACCAAATCCAACAGCTAGGAAAACATTGTTTTTCACAAACTCTTGCACCTGCAAAATAATAAAACAAAGTTATACAGTGACTAATGTACATGTCTAATGTTTTCATGTACTTTTAAAACACTGGCTGATGTGCATGTTATCAACAGTTTAAAGAAACAAGCACTCACATGTGTAATGTAGACAAACGTATTGTCAAATAACAGCTAGGAACAGTGCTCAAGGATAGATGTTAAAATAGTGGTAAAGAAACTCCATTGCCCTCATCATGTGGTACTTAGAGTTAACCATTTTTACACCCAATTCCGTGGTAGAGTAACTATCACAGTTCATGCCAAGGAGATTAAACATAGAAAAACATGTAATAAGATGCTAAATACAGCTATAAACATAGCAAAATAATCCACAATGGCAGCATAGTTTCTTCCCTTATACCCTATTCTTACACGGCAACCCAATTGCTGAGTGTATATACACATGGAACATGATAAAACATAAACCAAGGTTTGTTTACAGATATGCTGAACATCACTAAGAGGTTTTGTTTTTGAAATATTAATAAGTGATATAAGCATGATATGTATCACAACTTGGGGAGGTATTTAAGAACAGATCTAGTTGGTGAGTCACAATATCAAAGTTAAATTCAAATCTAGACAGCTAATTGTTGAAAACAGATGCAAGATTCAAATGCTGAAGAGGATAGCCTCTAGACCAGTTTTGAAAAAAAAACTCTTTAAAAACATGCCTATGCCACTTTTGTGTGTGAAGGTTAGGTATTGCTGGATTCATGTACAGTGCCTTGATCTTGCTGTGTTGGGGAAAAGTGCTCATATGAACTTACTATTACTGACGTCTTTCTAGATTCTACATGTTTTGTTAAAATATGTAAACATGGATTCCAATGTGCAAATCTCTTTAGTCTTTGGAGAAGAACTTGAACTTAGTTATCTAAAGTAAAGACCTAGGAAAAAACAAACCTATATACTCACACTGCGTGCCATACTTGGATACGTATGGTGAGTTTTACGTTGAATTTCACGACGTGCTTGCTCTGCAGTTTCCTGTACACGATCCCAGTTGATTTTTATGAAGCCTTGGTGGTGTGCAATCTAATACAAGGAAACAAATATGCTACATTACTTCACACTTTTTTTCTGGTTACACATTGAGTAATCACAACAAGCCTACTAGCAAAAATGGTGCCAGGTAAAAATTCAAATGAGCATTTTGAAATAATCATATATTTCCTCTAATATTTCTTCCGAGTCTTTAAAGATATTCGTGTGAATTTAAAACTCTAATACATTTTTTAAATATCGGTTCAAGAGATATAAAAGAAGAATAACTAGTAGAAAACTAGGAGTTGTTGCTGTTGTAACATATGGTATGTGGGGTTTTTTTTTTGGGGGGGGGGGGGAAATGAGTACTTTCACAAGAATGAGCTGCACTGTTTGTCATCATATGACTTTAGTTTTATGACATGGAAAAGAAATACAATGTTTTGTAAGAATAAATAAATGACAGCATATTTGATCAAGAAAGTCAACACAAGGAGGATGACATTATTCTGTGAAGATGTTGACTTCATGAAAGAAATCTTAACATCACAGCAAATATCTTATTCATTCCTATAAACACTTTCTATTTACTTAATCTAAATTAACCCTTTATGTATCCAGCAGGTCCTTTCATGATCATTACTGCTATTTAGCTCACCTGTATCAGAAGGACTGTACCTCCCAATGTACCTGCAGCCAATTTGCCTACCTTTGCAAACAGAAACCCTGACAACCTGTTGGACAATGGCAGATGCATGAATATAAACAGAATTTGTTTTACAGTGCTGATCATGTGAATCATGTTTAAGTTCTAAATTTTGCATTCAGAATGTTGCTTAGATTCTCAAAATAAACTTTGTAGATTATTATTCAAACCAAACCAATGTTAATGATGCCTTTATTCAAACACTAAAACTGCTTAGAAAATTAAAAAACAAAAGACCTTTCCATCAAATGTGCAAACAAAGGGAAATAATATAGGCACAACAGATGATGTTTCTATAACAAGTGTTCATTTTTTTTAAAAAAAGACATGAATCACAAAATTATACCCACATTCCTGAAATACTTCCAACAACAACCTGTTTCATGACTGATTGGTTGGGACCTATCAGGTCACTCAAGACCTTTTGAAGGGCATTATGATTTGACCCACTGACATCCAGGATCTCATAGCCTTCCTCTTCTTCAGAATTGTTGTGGGACATTCTCCCTGTGTGTCTGCTGATCAGACGAGGATGAATTAATTTATTTACCAAGTAACACTACATTACGAACATTTGTTGATGATGGCTGCCACTTACTCAACAAATATCACACTCGCAGACACATATATAAATAAGATAATGAGTTAAATGTAAAGGTTCTATAACTTAATTGGTGGTTCTAAATAATTTCTTTATCTGATGATAAGAAACTGGCAAGAAAGAAATTTTGAACACCTTTTTTTAAAAAGAAATTTAATAGCTTGACAAATGAAGACTACAAAGCATATCTATTCTTTGCTGCGTCGGGAGTAGGAGGAATGTGTATACATATACCATTCAGCAAAACACAATGGGAACATTATTCTACACAATTTGTATACACATATACCTGTATATATCCTGATATATATATATCCTGATAGTTCTCTTTTGTTTTTGGTGTGATAGTAACCTTTTTGGGCTTCAACACCCCTTTTAATGCTTTACCCACCCTTTTTTTACATTTTGGTTACTTATTACGTTGGCCTTTTTAAATATATCATGTTTATAAGAATTAGGAAAGTTTTTAATCCACAACCTTTAAAGTTACAACTACTTTTTGCCGTGATGTAGCCATAGTTGCTAGCACGGCATAAAAAAACAAACAAATACACATATACCACACCGTAAATTAATGATGAAACTGGTTTGACATTTACTTTTAAATTTTATTTTTATAAATTTATAGTTGGAAGGAAGAATTCCTGAATGCGACATAGTTGTTTGGTACATTCAGCACACTTACCAAATATTAAAACTTATAAGCAAGCACTTTTATATCGATTATCAATATACGGTATTCATAATTATACTGACTGACAGATAAGGACAGTGGGAAAGAAAAACTGTTTTACTTTCAGCTAAACATGCGCACTCTCTCTCTCCTATACCTTTGCTCCTCCCCTTTTCTCTCTCTCTAACAAGTGAATAGAAAGGACTGATCGATGTCAATGAATCAATGACTAAATGCCAATAAAATACTAAATAGAAAAAGCAAATAGCTTGAGTCCAACCTAGTGATAACTGGTAACTTAAACGGTTCACATCTACATTTAACTGACTATCCAATCATTCGTTCTTCAAAAAATATAATAAGCGGTAATATTCTACTTTTTTTAATAAAAAAAAGCACTAATATAACAAAGTATTATCTTTACCTTACTATTTAGCTGAAACGAAAGCAGAAATGACAAACCATTTGGGAATCAGACTACTTGAGATAGGAACAAAATTAAGGAAAGTAACATATATAGATGAGTCCCGTCCTTCTTGAATAATCCTTCTTCAAATAACACTTCGTCCTACGACCCCATGCTAGTCGAGATTCAGAAAGCTTAAACGAAGGATTGTTTTAGTTTATTCCTTGTTGCTCCTTTGAGGAACATATAGGACCGCAACAACAACTCGCCAGCGGACCAGGTTTTGGGCAGCCCCCTTCAGTTGGGTCCATGTGGTTTCGACGTCTGTTGCCTCGCTCTCTACTTTTCTTTTTCAAGTCTTCTTTGGTCTCCCAACTCGATCTCCTCTTCCCCTGAGGACTCCAGTCAAGTGCCTGCTTGCCTATGGTGTCAGCTGGTTTGCGCAGGGTGTGTCCTATCCAGCCTCATTTGCGCGTGTTGATGTCTTGGCTGGTGGCATTCTGGTTGGTTCTTTTCTACAGACTGCTCTTGGAGATCTTTTCAGGCCATCTTATTCCAAGAATATATATGGCGTAGGCTTCGGTTGGTAAAGGTCTGTAGCTTGTTGTTGATGGCATTTGTCACTCTCCAGGTTTCAGAACCATACAGTAGGACTGTCTTCACATTGGTCTTGAAGATGCGGGTCTTATTGCGAAAGGATAATGCTCGGGAGTTCCAGATGGGGCGTAGGCTGTTGAAAGCATCCCTGGCCTTGTTGATGCGGCTTTCGATGTCATCATCCGCTCCACCGTCCTTGTTGACGATGCTTCCCAGGTACGTGAAGCGGTCTGTTTCCAAGATGTTCTCTCCTTGAAGCTCGATTGGGAGTCCCTGCTTGTTGATTCTCACCACTTAAATTAGGTCTTCTCTCTGTTGACCTTTAAGCCATCTTTTCTGCTTCCTCTGCTAATTTAGTTTGTTTCGTGCATGTTGTTGCCGATGAGATAGAAGACTATATATAATGTCATCTGCAAAGTCCAGATCCTCTATAGCTGTTTGGTGAAGGTCCACTGCAGGATACCGCTGTTGTTGTCTTGCGCATAATCCAGTCTATATGACAATCGGGAAGATTGTTATATAGTGATAATAATATTCAACCGTCTTACGCAGGTCTTCACTATATAAGGTTTAGTGGGTTTACCATTGTCAATAACTTGGCAGAACGATTCTTCGTACAACCCTTGAATGATGTTTATGAGCTTAGGTGGAATGCCGTAGTGGATCATCAGACTCCAGATGACGTCCCTGTCTACACTGTCGAATGCCTTCTCAAAGTCCACAAAAGTTATATAGAGGGAGTACTGCCACTCAACAGACTGCTCGATGATGATACGGAGGGTGGAAATGTGGTCAGTGCACCTCTCCTCACTCGGACATCTTGAAGACTCCTTCTCCACTTTCGAGCAACTGTTATATGGTCGATCTGGTTTTCAATCGGGCCATCAGGGGAAGTCCAATTACGTTGTCTTGTGTATATTCTTGTGTGGGAACACAGTGCCACTTATCACATGGTAATTGAAAGTGCAGAAGTCTGTGAAAAGCTCCCCGTTTTCATGGCAGCTGCCGTCGCCATGTCTTCCCATGATGAGTTCCCTATTGGTGTTATCTCCCACTTCAGCATTTAGGTCTCCCATAATGATCTTTAGATCTCTTCTTGGTGTGCGGTCAAGCAGAGACTGCGGGGAACTGTAGAAGTCTTTTTTTCCTCATCATCTGCTGCATTGGTTGGTGTTTAGCAATGGATGATGGTGATCTTCCTTCCTTTGGCGTTGAATCTTGCTGACATGAGCCGTGGTGAGACTGGTTTCCGGGACATCAATGCCTTTTTTGCCTCTGTTGACATCAGCAGTGCTACTCCATGGGTATGATCGTGGTCCAGGTCTTTGTGGCCAGAGTAAATAATGGTTTCTCCTGATGTTGGTCTGGTCTGGCCACTTCCATTCTATCTGGTTTCGCATAGCCCGAGGACTCTGATATTGTATTGTCTCATTTCTCTTGCCACTTGAACTGACTTGCCACATTCATAGAGGGTTCTGATGTTCCAGGTCCCTATCCTGTTTCTTGCCTTGGTCGTCAAAAGATGAGTAGGCAAGTTGGCTTCCTTAAGCCTTTCACCAGTATGCGTCATAAGCTCCTCTAGAAAGGAATCTTCCCGACCAGGCCTTTGTTGTGGTACTGTTGCGGTTTCTGTAACAGCTTTTTTTTAAAAAAATACATGTGGGTTGTTAGCCCAAAGCAAAACCTCCAACCTGGAGGGCCAGGGTGCAACATTTTAGTCTGGCTCTAACCCTGACAGACTGTTAGGCCTGGTTAGAACTGCCAGGAGTACAAGGCTTCCCCCGACATAGCTCTGTGGGTCGACAAGGCGCGCGTCACCACACCACTACAAGGTAAGTTACACCAACTGGTGGTGGAAACGAAGGATTGACCTGCGTACAAATCTCTCCTCTCCGCTCGAATCTGTGTATGTATCTGTGTAAGTTTCTACAACGCTCACCAGGAGGCCGGGAAGGAAGTCAGTGGCGGTGTGGCATAGAAGACATGCTAACACGCCTTGGGTGCGCGCCGTCAGTCCGCTTGAAGTATGTACTG
This sequence comes from Pomacea canaliculata, assembly GCF_003073045.1. Classification (NCBI taxonomy): domain Eukaryota; kingdom Metazoa; phylum Mollusca; class Gastropoda; order Architaenioglossa; family Ampullariidae; genus Pomacea; species Pomacea canaliculata. The sequence goes on from NC_037603.1 coordinate 16,637,711, forward strand.
AATGTAGGTTGGCCGACTGCTGCCGTACGTAGGTACGTACATCAAAGCGGACCTACGAGTGGATGGTGCAGGAGGTGAGTCTGACAGCTATATACCTTGCCTACTGCTGGTGGTCTCAACCAGGTACAGCGACAGTACCCGTTCCTGTGCAGCTAGGTACCAACCGCCTTTGTAAATCACGAATTGCGTGTCTGTTGCTTTGGCCATGTGCGTGCGCGTTCACAACAGTGGCTAGACCGCTTTAATTAGCGTGATCACGACAGTCTGAGGAAGCTTTTCTGCGGACAGTTTGCTCAGCAACAAGTTCATTTTATGGTACCTCAAGGCTCAAGCTATATCCTCTGGCCTCTGCTGCTGGTGGGTTAGCTCCGTCTCGTTTTCGTCCCTTTAATTACTTGCTCTTCTTCGCCATTATCAGCCCTCGACAGCGGCTGCCCTCTGGTTGGTGGCCGTTTATATACCACAAAGTTAGACGTGCCACTGTCGCTCTCATTTTCACCGGCAGATGACTCTGCCCTAGTGGTGTCGTCACCTCTGAGAGGGTGGCGTAATTTTCGTTGCCTTCGATGAAACGAGTGATCGCTCGCACCTTTTTGTTGATGTGCGTCCTCTAATATGCCACACACTGGTAGCAACATATTGCGGTGAAGAGTCCGTTTTTTTCTTTTGTAAGCTCAGTTTCGTGCTTCACACGTGTTGACCTGGCCACCATTAGTTTCGCTGGTTCCAGAATTCTCGGTTCGACCGCTAATCAAGTCTCTGCGCGACTGCTGTTTCACTGTTCTATATGGCGAGTCTACACAGTTTGGTGCCACCTCGGTCATACCCATGGATCTTTCACACGGAACCTTAATTGTTAACTATATAAACTGATGGTGGTTGTAAACAGTGCTGAAGGTCCCGGAAATCCTTCTATTCAAGAAGACCATATAATTATAAGCTCATTACAATACAAACGTGCACCAGAAAACATCGCATTTTACCAAATGCCAAACGCAAAACATTTCAGATCTTTGCAGCATTTTTACAGCACAATATTTTAACTAAAGAGTACAAGATCGAGAGTTTCTGATATTATTCTATTTCATCTACACGGAGGGGATTTAGAAGTAAACAGATGCTACCCTACGTACAAACATTTGGAGAGATGAACAGACGCCGTGTAGCTAAAATAAAATTATTTCTTACAATACTTCCATGAGTCCGAATTTTGAGTTGCACACCTTTTTCCACCTTGCGACAACCCAGGCGGAGCAGTGCCTTCAACGTCTACCCGATCTCCCAGTCTCAGTTTGGTGCACGCTCGTTATTGGCGTCACGATCTCAGCTGGTACTTGAGATAAATGCGTATGAAGTGGACGACCATATCCTTCTACCCTCTTCTTGTACATCAACTCGAATTTAATTTGATAGCACCAATTTGAAAAGTAATAATTAAAAGTTTCATTATTACAGTATTTTTATTTAAAAATGGCAAAATAACTGAGAGCTATTAAACATATAATACTACATTTGAAGCATAAAATCTCAAAACGAGGATGTTTACACTTTTTTTATTCTTCGGTTATTGTACTCACACATATCCCACATCCCCCAACACACAATTTTGATACATTGGTACCTTGGCACTAAACGACAACAATCGAGGCGCCAGGCAGTGAGGATTCAGATCTCGTCTCGGCACACTCTCTGTAGGCGGCACCTGTCCAAAGGGCTGGACGTTAGAGGTTTTCAATGGGTAATCTGTTTTCTCCCCCTACCTCAAGGTGGAAGCACTTTGATGCCAACTAAAACAATCTGTTTGGGATGGTCAAGCGCAAATCTATTTTCCCCATAAGAAATAATGTTTATAGATTCAGGCATCCACCAACAGTTATTTCGTACTATTCGTAGTATTTTATGGTACAGTATAAATAAGAGTTTCTTTCTGGCTGTATTTATTATTTTGTTTATCCACACCAATAACACCGTTTCACCTACCTTGGCAGCATAGTCAGCAGAAAAGACGGAGGTACAGATGAAGATGTCAAAAGCCGAATAAACAAAGCCAGGCTTGCATTCCACACCCTACAACCTATCTGGAACTCAAGGCTTTGTCCCTACACACCAAGATCCGCATCTATAATACAAATGTAAAGTCAGTCCTTCTGTATGGATCTGAGATATGGCGGGTGACAAATGCCATCACCAACAAGATACAGACATTCGTCAACAAATGTCTGCGCCGCATCCTTAACATCAGATGGCCTGAGAAGATCTCCAATACAGACCTGTGGGAGAGAGCCAACCAAAAGCCTGCCAGCCAAGACATCAAGAAGCGGAAGTGGGGCTGGATTGGCCACACTCTACGAAAGCCAGCCAACAATTTAACACAAGCTCTGGGCTGGAACCCACAGGGGAGGCGCAAGGTTGGGAGACCTAGACAGACGTGGAGGAGATCAGTCCACAGAGAGGCAGAGACAGCTGGCATGACATGGTCCCAACTGGAAAGGGATGCCCAGGACCGGGTCCAATGGCGGGGTGTGGTTGAGGCCACTGGGGGCGAATAGGAAACAACAACACACCAATAACAACAAAAATCTCCCTCTCTTGAGACCTTTGGTTTGTTAACAGTACTTCTTTCACTACATCAGTTGCTTTAATGGACTCTTTGTTTTAGTATTGTGGATATTGTTGACTTAACTATGCCATACTAATTCAAACACACCTATACTTAGCAATAAGTTGAGTTTTTTAAAATTCAACTGTTGTTTTACTGTTTTCCCGTTTCCTTTTCCTTCACTTTAGAAACTAGAAAGTTTCTTGGGTGCCATGATGACCATATGGTATACATATGTAAAGATATGTTTAAAAAAATATCATTAACACAGCAATGGAATCAACACACAAAGTGAAGTATCAGGGGTAAGCATGGCATTGCATACAGTTTTTAGCACAATGGTTGAGTGCAGAGCAAGTGCACTGAAACAGAATTCTTTTGAAAATATTGGTCGAAGATCAAAATGTTTGAGTACAAAGCAGATTGAGTGCCAAGGTACCAATGTATTTTGGTGATATAAATTCTTTCTTCTAGAGGGATAAATCTGCAATAAAAACCAACAGTAACAACATGAAAGAATTCCAGTATTTCTAAATGTGGGTACAGATATATATATATAAAAGCTTAAAAATATAAATACTTTAAACAACAAACAAAAAAATATGTGAACCACAGTCTCTTGCAATCTTCTGTTGCAGTAAGGATTGTCTTGTCTAGCACTGGTGAGTTTGGTTCATCTGGCAGGGCAGCGTTTTAAATGAATGGAATGATTGTCAGACAGATCCTCAACATGGGGACATCTCAAGGGTGTGTGTTTTCTCTCATCCTATTCTCTGTGTACATTAATGAGCTTACTAATAACACTACTCTAAAACTTGTGAAACATGCAGATGACATGGACCTAATGGGCTGCCTCAGAGATGAACAGTCCCCATCACAGTAATCTGCCTGTGTGGGGCTGGTTTGATTGCAGCTTTCTGGAGCTGAATGTTGGAAAAAAAGAAGAGATGTCCTTTGTTAAAAAGCATGATGGAAGAGATGGCACTATCTTTCTCTCCCTTTCACTTGAAATCAGGGGACAGCAGTTGCAGAGTACTAACAGTCTGAAGTCCTTTGGTATGGTCATAGATGACAGGCTCTCCTATGACACAAACGTTATGTACAAAACAGCCAAGCAGAGACTGCATCTTTTGAGGAAAGTCCATGGCTTTGCTCTAAAGTGCTGGAGGCAGTGTATAGGTCTCTTGCTGAAAGCTTTTTTCCTTCTAACATCACAGCTTGGTATGGCCACCTCCTCGTCAAAAATAAGAAGGCTGGTCACAGTCATCAACCAGGCAGGCAAGATAATTGGCATAACACAAATACTACCTTCTGATTTGTATATCCATGTAATCGGAAAGATGACATATACAAATAGTACAGACTCTCCATCCCAACTCTCAGCTACTACCTCCCAGCAGGTGCTACAAAGTGCCACTTGAGCAAAGAAATGTATACCTGAGGTCCTTCATGCCAACATTTGTCACCATCCCAGTAAGAAGTACAAGGACTAATAGGATGAGATTGTATTAAATTGTATTTTCTTAGCATTATTTTATTTAGGAAGGGTGCATGTGCATATGTGTGAATGTGTAATCAACACATGATGAGTTGTTTGTAATTGTTCTTGTGTGAGCCAAAGGCAATTTTTTTTTCTGGCCTGAGCCTTAGACAGACAATAAAGATTGAAAACTGATGTAGAAATGTCAAGTTAAGTTTATCTCACGTTGAAGAAGGAATCCGATATTGGATTCCTAAACAAAACCTCTAGGTAATCAATGTATCCAACTCAGGCTTGATGTCAATTACATTTGGCCTCACTTTCTTTCGGGTTTGCAAACATCTACATGCAATATCAAACAGTCCTTCAACAGTCTCTGATTTCCACATGCCAGCCGATGTGTCAAGAAAGTCATGTATCTGTGATGGTTTTTCACAATTCTCCAAGATATGGGTTGTGATGTCTTTCTCCTCTCTCATGTTGTCTTGTGCTGGAAGTCCTGTTCACATAATGGTAAACTGTAAGCTGTATTATTAATTATTAATGTAACTGTAGGCATATATCAAGAAAAATGTTTCCCGTTTAATAGAAAAATGCATTAATCATATAGTAGAAATATTTCACAAACACACTTTTACAAGATCAAGGTAACTTAGTGTGTGTGTGTGTGTCGATGTGTACTATTTCCGCTGTAAGTGTTAAGATTACCTAATAATTTTACTGAAGTTTTAAAAACCACAAAAAATGTTTTACATTAAGGTTTGAAAACCATTTGAATTTTATTAAGGAAGGAGAAAAATCATCAAATACACAAGAATAATGACTAATACTACCAACGGTCTGGGTCTGCATTTGGTTTTTAAACACAGCATAAGCAGTCTACTTTGTATAAAAGAGTGTCATCTGCTGTAAGTAAGGGACTATCTGCTAAATAGCTGTCAGTACGACAGTGCCATGTCGTGAGATTTGTGTTTTTCTGTTGTCTGAATATATGACTGTCTGTAAAGTGTATAACTGCACTCTTGGAAAAGAAGTGGAATTTGATACGATACTGCTGCAGGTTACATCTCAGTCTGTATTTCACTAAGGAGTTTATGCAGCATAGACAGCTTAAAAGGTTTCTTTTCACAGGATGAGGGGAAACTAGATGTAATGATGTGATAACACAAAAAAGGGCTGACAAAATATCCTGCTGAGAGACTGTTCTGTCAACAGTTAAAGATCCAATATTAAAGCAGCATTGGAAGAAGGTTAAGCCTTACATCTTTCGGGGTATAAACAAGTGACAGACATCATTAACTTGAGCCAGTTTAAATCCACATGCTCATATCAATTCTTACAATGTTGACTACCTGGCACATGACAGACATCAGTAACTCTAGCCAATTTATATCTGCCTGTACTTGCTTATTTCAATTCTTACAATGCTGACTGCCTAATGTATGACTGACAATCTGCATTTCACAACCATGTCACTCAAGTAAATTTACCTGTGATAACCTCTAAAATAACAACTCCAAAGCTGTACGAGTCAAGTTTGGTAGACACATCAAAGCGAATGGCCTCCGGAGCCAAGTAAACAGGCGTTCCTATAACAACACTGACTTGTTTGACTGTCTGGCTGGCTCCTGATGGTGCTGCACATACTGTGGCAAAATCTCCCACCTGCATCAAATTAAAAACATCTGTCAGTATGCTTGATAGAAGAAATGAAGCTGCTGACAGAAGGCAGATCTGGGTAATACTGGACAAAAAAAAAGGCCACTATTTTGTAGCAATAATGAAAACCAATGAAAATAAATGAAGCAGAATAGTCTTGGAAAGAATACTGATGGACTGTTGTGTTTGTGGGAGGAAGAGAGGGGTGGGTGGAACTGACAGAAACCACATTTAAATTTAAAAACATAAAAAAAAGTGCTATGCAAGGGATAAAAAGACTGATAAATAATAATATTTATTTTTATGGCACCATATCCCAGCCCTATGAGAAAGCTCATGGTGCTTTATAAATGATATTAATTATAACAACAATAATAATAATCATGATATGGACAGAAGACACCAACCAAGACAACAGGAAAGAAATGGGGATAACATGTGAAAACAGGATGATGATGATGATAATAATAATAATGCGTAATGCTTTTTGATTAACAATTTAACGAATACAGTACTCCATTATCTAACAAGTATATGAAATTTAAATAAATGCATAAATTATGGAAACACAGTCCTTGAGCCAGAAGACAACGGAGGACCAGATATTTGTCTGAGCAGCCTTGCGACACATTTCACAAAGATTTAAGGTTAGATCGTCATCAAAGAGGTCATTAGAAAGAATAGGTGCTAAGGATAAACCTCCGCTGGTCACACAAGCTGTAGATGGTTGGCTACCTCAAGTCATCAAGAAATTTAGCTACACTGCACATGTTTTATCTCAATGTCAACGTGCACAAACAAGAAACTGGACTAAGATGACATGGCATCATAGTGAACAGATCAGCTGAAGCCATAGAAGTAAAACAAAATGTCACAATCGAGAAACACAGTCCAGAACATCACTAGGATCATGACAAGTTAAATAAAGAAGTCCAAAAATAAAAATAACTTATAAAAATAACAAAATCCAAAAAACTATGGAGAGCTAGCCCCTCAAGACGGTAAGACACAGGGACATCACTCTCCTTAAATGGGAAAATACAGACAGGTATTGTAATGACCAACATAACATGTTTTCTATTGCTGTTGTTTAAAAAGTTACTTATTACAAGTTACTGATAAACTGTGCTCACCTTGGCTGTAAACTGAGAATCAAGAAGAATGTTGGCACTCTTAATGTCCCGATGAACATGCTTCTGACTGTTGAGATAAACAATGCCACTGGCTGTTCCCTTTAAAATGCTTAGTCTCAAGCTTGCTGAGAGAGGAGGAGTCCCATTTAAACAGGCAAGCCGATCTTCTAAAGACCCATTTGAAAGGTATTGGTACACCTGCATTCATAATTATTGGTACACCTGCATTCATAATTATAATTTTACAATTAAGAAATAAGAGGACTAGGAGTGTGAGTATGTGCTTTACAAATTTAGCATTTGTTATTATTATTAACAAAAATAGTGAATTTCACTGGCCAGTTTAAATCTCCACATATGCAATCAATTACATATAATTCTTACATGTTAACTAAACACACATACTACTCTCTCTCACACACACACACATATAAATCTGTCACAGGACAAAGCAAAATCCTCATTTTCTGTCCAATCATTTCTCACGTTTTCCCAACATCTTCAATAAGAGTATATCAAAGCTTCACTTACAAAGCTGAGTGTGCATGCCCTACTCTAATACTAGATCTGATAATGCAAGGACAAGGTACCTCCCCTGACACAGTGCAAGAACAAAGTACTCAAAAAAAATTATACAAACAAAGTAGTATGACTTACAAGACATGGTGACACACCATCCACACTATAGCCCAAAAGATGAACAACATTTTCATGACGGTATTTGGACAATGTCTTCACTTCAGTCTCAATCTGTTTAACTAGATCCTCCATCTTCACCTGGCCATTCTGCTTCAGGCATTTGACTGCAACCTTGAAACTATTGTGAAACTGTCCTACGTAGACCAACCCAAAGCCTCCTGATCCGATTAAATTACCTCCTGTAGACAAAAGAAAAGTGCGGCTGCTCTGTAGCTGAATATGCACAATTATTGTTTATGGCACATGCACAGTCCAAAGCTTTTAAGGTAGACATCACTGTTGACTGGGTTTGACTTTTGTGTGATAAATGCTTGCTTTTATTTTGACTGGAAATTATAGTTTGAATTATTTAATTAATGCTCACCATACCTAAAACAACCCACTACAATATAAGGCACAGGAATTTTTCCCATAGACAAACCTGCTACTTTCCTAAATTTATTTCAAGATGCAAAATCTTACCTTTTTCAAGAGGTTGCTCATTGAAGTTGTTTGTAATATGACACAACATTGAGTATGGTATATTCTGGATCTCAATACCATTCAGATCTGTTATAACAAAATACTCAGTTAATGCATTATTTCAGACTGTTTACCCAGACATACCTATACATAATATGCCATGAGAAAAATAATGAAAGAACATATTAACTGAGTTTTTTTGCAGCTGTCTGGGATTACACTAATCTGGATTTATCATATAAGATTTTCTCTGACAAGAAAAAATAAAAGCACATCACTTTGAATCACTACCCCTTTGGTGAACAAAAAATCTCCTGCATAAAGTTAACACTAAAATCAAAATTAGCAATCAAAAGAAGCAGAAAATCCTACAATAAAACTTATTTATAATGAATTTTTTTCTCAAATTCTCTCAAAGCAAAGATCCAGTGCAATTCAGTCAACGATTGGATGTTACCAGCTTATCCCCAAAAGTCAAATGAGCTTTAAGCATACATACCTATCAAAGATATCAAGTCACTTTCCTGGCTTTGTGCACATTGAGTATGCAGAAGTGATGCTGGACTGCCACTCTGTGCATCTTCTGAAACCTGACCAGAGATCCAGGATAAAATATGGGAACAGTCACTACATGAATCCAGCTGTGAAGATAAATTATCTTTGCTTGTGGGTTTACAACAATCTGTTCCTTCTGCAGGCTGTTCTTTTGCCCCAAGGCCTGCATTACCATCCCCTGGTGACTGTTCACTGCTGATGTCTCCACTGATGCTTCCACAGTTATGGTCAGCATTTCGTGGTGCTGGACCAATATGTAGAAGGTCGTTGTGAAGATAGTCAGCGGCAGCAAGCAAATCAGCTGCAGTTAGAATGGCGATCAAGTGATGAATGCGGGCATTCTGAAATAAAACAGCACACAATGTAGTGTTCATGTATTGTACATGGCTCTATAATATGCAATTCAGGATGCTGATCAAGGGGGGGGGAATTGGTGTTTTACGCCGTGTCAGCAGCTAAGGCTATATTACGGCAAGCAGCCAGCCCTGTAAACAGATGCCACGTGCAGAGAAAGATCAGCGTGCCCGAGACGAGAAATGAACTCAGGGCAGCCAACCTTCACTGTGTTGGTGACAGGCGCTAACAGCGCTAACCGTTGCGCCACCGGACCGCTCAGGATGCTGATCAAAAGTGAATCTATAGATTGGACTGCATTTATACCATTCTTAGATACATGACAGTTCCATAAACTTGAGAATGTCCTCTTTACACCAACAAATGAACATATACTAAATTTGCAAAAGAGATGACTGCTTCTACAATTCTTTTTTTAACTAACAATTGGGTAATGGTTAAATTTACCTGTGTCCCCCAGTCTTGAAGTACTCTTCGTGTTGCACTACCCCTCTGGCTTTGTCGGCTTTGATGTGCTATTATTTCAATCTGTTGATAGGTGTATCTGTAACATCAGTATTTAAAGTATGAAGCAGTCTAAACCTGAAAACAGGATAGGTACAGTGCCGACAGCTTAATTTTAAAAAAGTCTGCCACATCCTGATATTGTCTAAACCTTCGAATTTTACTATTAGAAAAATATTTATTGACAATCCCTAACATTGTAATCTAGTCTCAGGTCTTTGTGCCTCTTATACAAGCATACACTTCAGCTACCATAAACATAGATTACAGTGTGTGTGTGAGCACAATGTGGTATTTGTGTCTGATTAAAACAAAGTCATACCAACAGGAGACCACACACCTGCACATTCCCAAAACTGACACACATAGAAAGGCCAATATGTCAGCTTGAGTTTACTGTTTTAAATTATACTGATTAAGTGCACAGACCATGCATGCAGGTGTCACACAAGAACACATACATCTCTATTTCATGCAATTATAAAAAAAGTAGTCAGCCAACAGCGTGTATAAGTTGGCTGATAAACCTCTACGAATATTTCCTGGCTCCTAACTAATAATTATAAGGAGCTAAAATATTATTTGATTCCCTACATCTGATCGTGGCCTCTCTCCCGTCTCGCACCCTTCCCACAGTTCTGTCATGTAAGTGCCATAGATCAACAATTTGGGAGGTTGTCCCTTTCTGTGTGCACAACTTACCTAGGTTCTGCGTCGCTTTGTCCTGTCATCTCCAATTTCTTTGGAATCTTCTCCGCGAACCTTTCCCACAAATTTCCTGGGTCCAGCATCGTCGCTAGTTTCGTGTAGGCAGAATGAGGCATGTGGCGAATAAAAGAATCCATAGACAATTCTTTTCCTACAACCATTTTTAAATGTAAAAAAAGTTTCCAAGAGATGGATTCGAAAATCTACAGTTTTATCGGTGATTCCCAACTACTTCCTGAAAGTTTACAGGCAGCTGACAAGCATACAGGACACATCGTCCCTATGATGTGAACACAAACACAACACGGACTACGTCACAACATTCTAACCAATCGCTTGTCAGAACTCACTTCCGGCATAGAGTCGCATCGCATTTCGTGGAACTGTGCAGAAATTAATAAATATACACATCTATGACCTGTACAAGTGCGTGGAACTGAGCTGTCGTACGATGTGATATGAAAATGACTGAAAATCCTCCTGGACGAACTTCTTTCTTGAATTGACCGACAACCGCAAGTTTTATACTCAGTTCGACCACAAACGTCTAAATAGGTCTGTGGTTCGACTGAGCATGGCAATTAAAACGTCAGAGTAAATGAGTACAAACTTGTATTACTGTACTGCTGGCAAACGATGTATTTCCCCAGTTAGCTACTAAAACGAGGCAGTTGTGTATAAAGCTTCCGGTTTAGTCACTTTCTTTTCTAGGCTCGCCGAGACTAACAGCGGAAATTATACAAGAGGCAATAAGCGTTGGCAGACAGACAGCAGTCCATCTATACACATATAGTATGAGCGGACATAATAACATTTATATAGCGCTTTAAACGATTTGCTCAAAGTGCTTTACAGAAATTATAATTAACAGTAAACCCAATCACCAACAACCATGCACCCATATTCACACGTAGCAGCCATGCTCACTTCGACAACAGAAATACCTGCTGATACACGAAATAGACACACTTTATAAGCATGCTCATAGCACGAACCACGAACTTGCATTACTTGACTGCTGGCAGACGATTTTTTTCCCAGTTAACTACTAAAATGAGGCGAAAAAGGTCAAAGGCAATGACAGATGGATAAATCTGCTGGATCGACGCTACATCACCCTATGCATAACCCCAGCCAGAGACGTTAAAGCTATAACGTCTATGCCCCAGCCTCAACGACAGCTAGATCAGCCTTATATATAGTGCCCCTGGCTGTAAACCTGACAGTTTGATTCCAACATTAATAGCTGGTCCTAATAATTAGTCAGTTGATGCTGACGAGAGAGGTGAGGAGATTAATGCTCTTGTATACCTATACTATAGACTATATGTCATATCCTCTATATAGTGATCGACGTCTTAGAAGAAGTATATAGTATAAGAAACGGTAAGGCAGCGGCCGGGCCAGATGGGCTAACAAGATGCGTCTGTTTGACAAGAACTCTGCTGACTTAAAGTTATCACATTTCTTAATTCAACTAGTATTTTTACAAGTTTCAAAAAACAGAACAATATTTCTATAATGTCTTGATATAGCTGGATACTATGTTTATTACCATTAACCACATCATTTCTTCTTCTTCTTCTTCGTCGTTCACTCAAATGGACACGCCTGCCTCCTGCACAAATGATGCTGTGCGCCGCAGGTCCTCCAGGCTGCCGTGTAGCTTCCTCAATACTGGCGTCTCATCAGTCCAAATGCGGTGCCTGAGTTCTTCGTGCATGGGACATTCTTGCAGTAGATGTGCTGTTGTCTGACTGCCTGTCTGGCACGGGCACTGGTCTGTCTGGCCGATCCGGAGCTTGGTGTAAAGGTGGTAATTGAGACGGTTGTGGCCTGTCCTCAGCCTGAAAATAATGACCTGCTCAGCTCTTGTAAGCAGGTAGTATGGGTCGTTTCGGTTGAAACGTGGGTGCTGCTGCAGCCACTTGTTGTGCTGTTTGGCCTTGATGATGGATTTGACTTCGCTGTAGGTGGTGGACCTGTCTTGCTGCTCTTTTTTGGATCCTTCCTTGGCAAGAGTGTCTGCGGCTTCGTTGCCAAAAACCCCACAGTGGGAGGGAATCCACTGTAAGACGACTGTGCAGTCTCCGCATAAGGAGGAGAGAGCAGTGGACAGGTCGTTCAGTTTCTTGTCTCTGGCAGTCTGTAAGGCCTGCAGAACAGACAGTGCGTCCGTAAAGAAGACGACGTTGTTGGAGGTGTCTGGACTGTTTTTAACGTGGGTGGCACCGGTCTGAATGGCAACTGCTTCAGCCTTGAAGTTGGTGGAGTAGAGGCCGGTTGCGAGAGAAAGACGGTCTTCTCTTCCTCCTGGGTACCTGATGTAAATTCCGGCGCCACCATTTTTCACGGCTTGTTCGGCTGACCCGTCAGTGAACACGTGAGTCCATTGATCTTGTGGGAAGTTGTTGTGGATATACTCCATAGTACAGGACTTCTTCACAGCGTCTAGGGAGTCTTTCTTGCTGACACCAGGGATGCTGCAGTGAATCAGGGGGAAAGCAGTTTCATTCCATGCTGGGTTTGTCCGGCACAGGGGATCTCTCTGAGGTCGTGTTCCAAGATGTCTCGGTGTTTTCGTTCAAGGATCCTAGCCTGGTGGATGAAACTTCCCCTTTTCAACCTTCCTTCGTCGGCTGAGCCAGTCTGTTTCTCATGGGGTGATTTGGAAGTCTCTTGAACTTGGCGGCTTGGACGAGCATCTTTGTGTCACGTCGGTCCTCAAGTGATTCCAACCCTGTGATTGTCTCCAGTTCTTGTATGGGCGTAGACCTCATGGCTCCAGTGATGAGTCTGGCTGCTTGGTTCTGAACCTTGCTGACCTTCTCAAAGTTGGATTTTGCTGCTGTGCCCCATGCTGTCATGCCATACTCTAGGACTGGTCTGACCCTTCCGGTGTACAGCTTCTACCACATCATTTGATAGTTCTTTAATAATCAGCGAACATATAGCCGGTGTACAGATTTGCCACTGCCCTTACTTTTGCTTTTACCCTATTATACATTCGATCCTTGAATGGCCTTATACCAGACCTGGGCAAAGGCCGGCACGCGGGCCGGATCCGGCCCGCCTCCTGTCTCTGACCGGCCCGCCCGCTGGCGAAGGGATAGTATATATACTATATATACAATATTGGGTAAAACTGAGTTAACTATATTAGTCCGGCCCTCTAAAACCATCCCAATTTCTCATGCGGCCCCTTGGGAAAATTAATTGCCCACCCCTGCCTTATACAATCCTTAGCTTGTTCTTTTTGCAAAATCCCCCATACGGCCTATATTTTGTGCGGAAGTCTGCCTGTGATTTTAGTTACTTTTTCATAATTTTCTTACCAGTTAAATGCTATTTTATTTAAACTACAAAATATTTATAACGAGATCCAACTAGAGCTCTCAGGTAAGTCTACATCACAATTTGTTGTAAAGTACCGTAAATATCGGACTATAAGCCTCGACATTTGTCCCCAGCTATAAACCCCGCGGCTTAAACAGCGAACGTGGCTTGTTTGCGGATTTTTCAGATTCCTATTAATTTTTCGATGAGCTCCATGTTAAAGTGTTAACTGTGCACGTTATTGCAGTGTTAGCTGTTCACATTTTAAAATTAAAGCCACATACGAACGAAGCATTCAGATCAGCTGTGGAAGTACACACCCTCACCATGCCAAAAACGAGACGAAATGACGCATGTTTCAAGTTGTATATTTACGGCTTATAAGCCAGCTAGTGTGGCTTATCTGTGAAAAAAGTAGAGATTTTGGAGAAAAAAAAATTAGTTGGTGCGGATAATATACAGGTGCGCTCAATAGACAAACTTACGATAGTTATATTAACGCCTCAGATTTTTCATTTGGATCTTATTTTGCCAGCACTGAACACCTTGTTACAATGCTGTGTAAGAAAATGATATTATCAAATCAGTAGAAATCGTGACAAATTGACCTATTAACCCACTTGGCCCCGCTGCTACATCATGTTATATGTTATCAATCCTGAGTAACCAGCATAAAATGATATAGACCTCTGTCATTTAGCTGTTTCGCTCGGTGGGCATCATTAGTTGCATCAATTCTGTTGTAGTCGGGCCTATCCTGTGCCCTTTCTATGTCAGTAGGTAACCTCACTGGTGGTCTATCCACTACGTGGTGTTAATCTACCACTAAGTCTTCTGTTTGCCTCGTCGACCTCCTCCCTCCACCCTTCTCTGGAGGATTGTTTTGGGCAATGCATCATGTCGAGCGACATGTCCGAACAAAACCACCTTCCGCCTCTGGAAAGCAGAGGTTCCTGGGGGACCTATTTGGATGGTGACCAGACTGCGAACGAAGTCGTTTGACTTCTCGTCCCTGTGGGAGATATGGAACAGTCCCCGAAGGTACTTCATCTCAAATGCGTGAATCTTTATCTCTGTGTCAGTCAGCAGAATCCAAGTTTCGCAGCCGTACAGCAAGACGGGAGCGAACAGGGACTTGTATACTTGTACAGTGATACCTCGGTTCTCGAACGCCTTGACTTTCGACCAAATCGGTATTCGACCAGGAAATTCAAGAAAATTTTGTCTTGGAATCCGAACAAATATTTGGAACTAGAACATCCGAACGTCCGAGATGAGCCGAGTTGAGCCGAACGGCGTTCATTCGGCCCAGCGCGCCTTGCTTGCGTCATCAGTGTGGGTGCAGAGAGAGAGAGTCACGTTTTTGTGGAGAGAGTCATGAAATGTGTGCAAAATGGGCAGAAATCACAAATTTTGTTGAACAACATCACCCTGATAAAGTGGTAGCAAATAGAGCAGTTAACATTTTTAATGACAATGTTATGTCCACTTTCCGCAAAATTTTGCAAAGGAGAAAAAAACAGCAAACAATTGACAAATTCTTCCGTAAAGAAATCAGACAAGCAACTGCAGAGCAAGATTCTGATTCTCCTCAGCAAAAGATACAGAGAACAGAAACACCCGAAGAGCAGTTACCCTCTGTTTTTATTGAAGAGGACTCCCCTTCAAAACAATAACCATCCCCCTACCCTCCTTCCTCCACATTCATTCCCTCCTGCCATAAAGTTTGGTACAGGTACAGTAAATGAAACACAATTTACTGTACTGTACAGTACATTTTATTTATTTATTTTTTTTTTGCTTTAATAAATACACTTTTATTTCTTATTTCTTGCTGAGACACATGTTTTTCTACATATTATATACAAATTAGGCCAGTAAATAGGCATTTTCTGGGGCTTGGAACGAATTAATACAGTTTCAATTATTGCCTATGGGTTTCATTGCTTCGGTTCTCGAACAATTTGGTTCTCGACCGTCCTCCCGGAACGAATTATGTTCGAGAACCGAGGTATCACTGTATTTGTTCTTGAAGTTGATACTGCTGTCCCATATCTTCATCAGCTTCGCTATTGCTGCCGTTACTGTTGTGATCCTTTGACGAATGTCCGCTACGCAACTGCCATCCCTTGAGAGCATCCCGCCCAGGTACTTGAAACTCTGCAACGCCATTCAGCTGGATCTCTGCTTGTTCCTGTCCGACAGTGTTCACTATTGTTTTACTTTTATCTGTGCTGATGTCCATGCCATAAGGGCTCGCAATTTTGTGTGAGAGCCTGCAACTCATCATTGCTACCTCCTCGATGTCGTCAAGAAAGCGAAGATTGCTTGGCGGTCTTCCTTCGATGCAAGCAATTGTGTAATGATTTATATGTTAGACCAGTACTGGTTCTCAAAGTGTGGTCCGCGGGCATAAGTCAGGTGGTCCGCGGCTGACAGTCGTCATATGTCAGCAAAGTGATGTTTAAAGTGATGCATTCCTCGCATAAACATTTTAATTATAAAGAACGAGGTATGTAGTTTTATGTTAACTTAATTATTACTAGACTACTGTCACAAAAGGACATTTAGTTTTGAATTGTAATGAAACAAATGCGTCAATTTAAATTTGAAATTCATAGTACAGAGTGATTTTTAGGTTTTGGTGGTCCGCCATAATTTTTACTTAAGTAAAGTGGTGCGCGGTCCGAAATACTTTGAGAACCACTGTGTTAGACTATGTACACATCCACCCCGTGTGATAGCTTAAAGCTGACAGCTTAAAGAGTAAAGTCATATGTTCGTTTACCTGGTCGCCGCTGTACTATGGGGCCGTTATGGAGTGAGAGTGTACTTTATAATGTTTATAGGCCGTTGATGCAGAGAAACGCTTGTGCACGTGGCAACCTGACCCACTGCAAGCACAGGACACGCTCATGCAGTTGTACTGACAGTCATCTTACAGTACAAAATAACAGCACATTGTGACTTTTCTGCATCCAGAAATATTTTTCTAATAACGTACAAACTATTATTGGTTTTCATCCACTAACACGGTTCCCGTGTAATGTAAGACATCGCTTAAAAAGTAAGTAAAAAGAATTGTTTTATATTATTTTCCTCCAAGGGCCATTTAGATATTTATAACATCATTCGCGGGTCATACAAAATTATCTACTTAAAAACTAGCCTGTTATATTTGGCGAATCTGTATACTGTAGTTTTGCAACAGTGTTAACACTTTCAACATGCACAGTCCCACCTGCCTGACATTGATCAAGTCCTCTAAGTCAATCCTCCTTTTCGTAAATAACTTGAGTGAAAAACTTGCTCTGCTTCTATGAAAACATAGGGAAACAACAACTGTTTAGAGTCCGTTAAATAATGTTTATAATTAGAAGTTCTTAGAGGAGCCAAAATCAGCCAATAGCAACAAAACCTTTTCTTCCTAATTCACGATTTTCTGTTTGTGGTTGTGCAGTGAAAGTACATTAATAATAATATCATCATGAATATTTAGTACACACATACCTTGATCGTCCTTATGGACGAGTTCGAGCATTTACATGAGATAGCAGCAAAATAATTCACGTAAATATCTTTCATGATGCACACTAGTTTATGTGATCTCCACATCGTATTCCGACTTCAAATATGACTCGGGTAAAATATGGTTAATGAGAACGGTAAATAAACCAACAGTTGTAATAACACATGAAGCAGGCAGAGCAGGGTGTGGAGACCGACCAAAATTATGCACACAGCTATTCCCTCGGCTAAACCATCACCGCCGTGTATCTACACCAACAGGGCTAGCCGCCAAAGAGTAAGCCCCCGACCGAACATTATTTACACTCTAAAATGAAAGATGAAAGTTGGGAATTCAGAAAGTAACCTGCAGAGCTGAAATTTTCTCTTTTTGCAAGGACAAACGAAACTGCGCAGGAGACCACGAGATGTTTGAAACATTATTTTGCAAAGAAAATCCATCAGTTTCAGCTGGCCTATTTACAATGTCATGATATTTGCACAGTCCAAATGCCCTTATAAAGACTTGCTAACACCATGGATCTACACTACTACTGGGCAATGCTCGATGTCAGTCAAGCAACAGCCAATGAGCTCTAAGTGCAAGCTATCTCATCCTCAGTATAAATACACGTAGTTCACTTCCATGGTGCCACATTCCAGAACATTTTCAGACATACGTCCATCTCAAGTCTCAGATTTCTTCTCTGTGACGAATCAGTTTTCAGTAATGCCGGGTAAGTCCATTTTATTTGAAATAACGAACTGAAATTGCCTTATAGGAAACAGACTAATACTTTTTGCGATTGTGAAAAATATTAACTAAATATTAAATATTAACTAACTAATTTTTTACTTAGGAAAATATTGAAACGGCATATTTAGCATTTCTCTCAAAGTCTGTTATTGCAATAAACTGATAAGTTCCTTTTGACACAAGTAATGTGGTAAAACCGTTTAGCGACTGAGCTTTTAACATATACAGTCAAATCTCCCTACTATGCCACCTACCGGGACCGAGCAAAAGTGGCATAGTAGCGAGTGGCATAGTAGAGAGGGTTCGTAAAAACGGCTTTATTTGCTCAAGTTACCCGTCAGTCCAAAGCAGGGGTGGGCAATTAATTTTCCCAAGGGGCCGCATGAGAAATTGGGATGGTTTTAGAGGGCCGGACTAATATAGTTAACTCCGTTTTACCCAATACTGTATATATATAGTATATATACTGGCGGGCGGGCCGGTCAGAGACAGGAGGCCTTTGCCCAGGTCTGGTCCAAAGCTCTCAAGAATCGTCGGCTTCGCTAGCTGTCTCCTCTCATTCTCCCCCTCACCTCTTCATCCTCCACCCCTCCCAACCACATCCGCGCACCTGCATCCTGTCGCTAGTCGACCCCCTCACACCTTCCCTCTGTCACGTGGCTGTCACCCGGCCAGCGACCACCACCCCCCACATCGCCAGCCTCCACCCTCCCTGTGTGCGTGCTAGGTTCCATCCCCACTAACTGCGATGTCCCACACTACCATACAGTATAATAATCGAGCACTGCGCGGAATTTTACAACTTGTGCCTTTTAACAATCACAAAAAAGTGGCATAGTAGCAAGAGTCTGGGGTGGCATAGTAATTTTTTTACATTGAATTTATAGTCGGGACCGAGCAAAAGTGGCATAATACCGAGAGTGGCATAGTAGCGGGGTGGCATAGTAGGGAGATTTGACTGTAGTGTGTGATGGCTTGAGTAACACTTAACATCTGCGCACTCAAAACGGGAGAGAGGAAATAGAGAGGGACATAGAGAGATGTAAAGGAACATTAAGAAACCCTTCAACCCTTCAGCTACAACTATGTAAATACATCATTTTAATTAGACATTAAGAAACACTTCAACAGCTACCGTTATGTAAAATATGTCATATTTAAAATTGTTTATTTAAAATATTCATTGTTCCAAGTAAGCTTGCACACCCAGATTACATTTTTTATTCTTCTGTTTTACTGGGAGACGAATGTGTAGAATATATATATATTTTAATGACAGTCACTGTTGGAATGGACTGTGGTTTTATTCTGTCTGATTGTCCATGTCGTGGTCATTCTTTTGCCGTCATCTGCAACTGACTAGGAACGCTTCGATGCACACTCTTCATACTACAGGTTGGGCCAGTCAAAGTAACCCGTGAGAGCCTATTACAGGAGGTGGGATTAGTTTAAGTGGCCCACCAGATGCAAGCGGTTCTAGAACATTTCCGACAATTGCTGAGAATTTTCTCCTGAGCATGTCTCTATGACTGTCGTTGTTGATATCGTATAATAAAAACTACTCAGTCTGTTGTGTGTGAAATTAAAAAAAGGAGGGGGGGCACTTTGTCTCGAAGGTCATGGGTCTGTGAGTGGTTCATCATATCTAGAGTACATCTCGCGAAAGGTGGATCCTTTACGTTTTTTTTTTTTATCTTCCTAAATTAAACCATACGTTAAGTGAACAAAGAGAGTTTCTTTCTTTCTCTCTTTCTGTTTTCCTGACAAAGCAAACTTTCGATCCACTTTCTGCTCCCCATTGAGCTCAATAGCCGCAGTTGCGGAACGGTCAGCAAGTAGGGAATATACTACCTGTCGGGCGTCGAAAGGCGAATTCAGCCCATATAGTCTCGCAACTTTCGACCAATCAGAGAGATTAAAAACTAGTTTAGACACGTCGCCAAGATGACGCCGTGATTATTCAAAATGCGCACATGAGGACATAGCAGCTTCTAGGATACTCACTAAGCTGGTCAGTGTTAGGAGCAGAAGGTCGCCGGTTCGAGGCCTGCTCGGGCTGGTTGCTAGAAAGAAAACTTCTCCCTGTCCATCTTGAAGATGCTTAACAGGAAGATGATATATCAAGGAAGGCAAAGGCTGCGGAGGGAGAGGATTATACTCCGCTTTCCAGTGTTGCAGCGTGGAAATAGGCATGGCAAGCGGAGACAGCAAGAAGGCATATGAAACACTGAAGGCCCTCACCAAGACTCAGCAGCGACCAGCCACAGTCATCGAGGACAGCGCCGGACAGCTCCTTACGAAAAACGCTGCTGTACTAAGTCGTTGGACTGAATATTGCCAAGACTTGTACAACTACAAGATCGAGCCAGACACCAGCATTCTCCAGCATCACCAGACTGGGACAAGAGAGGCTGAAGACCTGCCAGTCCTCACTGATGAGGTGAGAGAAGCTATGCACAGTCTGAAGGGAGGAAAGTCACCTGGTGTGGACAACGTACCTGCTGAGCTGCTGAAGCATGGAGGAGACGCAACAACCAAGGCCTTCACCACACTGTGTCAAAAGATATGGGAAGAAAAGAAATGGCCAAAAGAATGGGCTCAGTCTATCATCATCCCACTCCCTAAGAAAGGGAACCTGAGGCAGTGCCAGAACTACAGAACCATCAGTCTGATAAGTCACCCAAGCAAAGTAATGCTCAGAATCATCCTCAACCGCTTAAAACCTATTGCAGAGGAACTGCTGGCAGAAGAACAGGCTGGCTTCAGGGCTGGAAGAAGCACGGTAGAACAGATCTTTAACTGCCGTGTTATGATAGAAAAACACCTGGAGCATCAACGTCAACTATACCATAACTTCATCGATTTCAAAAAGCTTTTGATCGTGTCTGGCACGATGGACTCTGGCAGGTCATGAGATCATTCAACATAGAGGAGGGACTGATCCAGATGGTAGCAGCACTCTACAAGAACGCCTCCAGCGCGGTACTACTCAACAACCAACTAGGCGAGTTCTTCGCGATGACGATCGGGGTCCGTCAAGGGTGCCTACTCTCTCCCATCCTTTTTAACATCTTCCTTGAAAAAATCATGCAAGACACCCTCCACAACCACCTTACCTCAATCTCCATTGGTGGCAGACCCCTGTGCAACCTCCGCTTTGCAGATGACATTGACCTCATGGCAGGCAGTAACAACGAACTTCAGGATTTGACGGACAGACTCTCCAGGCGAGCGGGGGCCTATGGCATGGAAATAAGCTCAGAAAAAAGCAAAGTAATGATTATTTCCACCACCGACAGCAGCAGCAACATCGTCATGAACGGCCAGAAACTGGAGGAGGTCAACAACTTCAAGTATTTGGGTGCCACCCTGACTAGAGATGGTTGCTGTACAGCAGAGATCCGTATCAGGATTGGTATGGCAACATCCGCAATGTCCAGGCTGGATAGGATCTGGCGAAGCAACTCAATCAGCTTCAGTACCAAGCACAGGCTGTACAAGTCCCTCGTAGTGTCAATGCTACTCTACGGCTGCGAGACTTGGACGCTGCTTGCCGCAACGGAAAAGAAGCTCCAGGCCTTTGAGAACAAGTGCTTGAGAAGGCTGCTCCGCATCTCGTACCGCGAACACAAGACCAACGCATACGTACGGAGCACCGTAACCTCCCTCGTGGGCCCACATGAGCCCCTTCTGGCAACAGTGAAGCGGCGCAAGCTCGCCTGGTTCGGTCACGTCACCCGCCACAACACCCTGTCCAAGACGATCCTACAAGGAACCCTCGAAGGGAGCCGTCGTCGTGGTCGTCCGAGGAAAAGCTGGGTCACCAACATTAAAGAATGGACCGAACGCGAGATGCCAGACCTGCTCTCATCTGCTCAAGACAGGACCGGGTGGAAAATTCTGTCTGTTGCTGCTGCCGGACGGTCCCCCCTACGCCCGGACCGGGCATGGGACTGACCTGACCTGACCTTCCAGATGCCATGCCCTAGGCAGGATAAACCACTTAGACTCACTGCTTTTACAGACCTTATGGGACTATCTTTATAGCGACATTTTAATTTCTTAAAGATAAGCACCCTTACCAGCAAGATTTACTTATTTATTCAATATGTCATTTCTTATTAATGTTTTCAGGAATTTGATTCTTTTGACAACGTAACCCTCCATGGGGTCATTTGCCATCTGGGCGCCCCTTTGGAAAAAAACGCCTGCTCTACATGTCGGGTTGAAAATAACGCATTATCTTTGTCGGATAAAAAGTCTTTTGTACTTGTCGGATGGGTAAATAGTTTTTCCTAGCCGTCATGTAAGAAAATAGTCTCTTTCACTTGTCTCGTTAAATAGGGGGTGACGTCTTTTATTGTCTTTTACTTTTTTTCTTCTCGCCGCTGAGGGAAATGAAGCGTTAACACGTACTAAATTACGTCTGTTATGCGCAATTTAAACACAACAAGAGTCTGCACGTGTGTGTGTGTGTGACTGTGTGTGTGAATGCTCCAGTTGTTGTGCTGTAAACCTACCCCGCCGTTGTCATCAACGGTATCCCGCTAGGTTGTAAAACCACAAAAGTAAGTTGAGACTCTTGAGCTCGTCTTAGAGAGTGTTGAATGCACGACGTGGCTTAAGCCGCCATTGTATGCACTGTCTTCTCACCCGCCAGTTCCATGACCCGGCGTTACGGTTGAGTCGTTGCAAATCTCTAGTATACAAGTTTAGTCAGAAGTGGCAGCGCGGGATTTAGGGGGAAATGCCAAGGCCATACAATGTCTGACATGCGTGCCTTTACTTTGCAACAAAGCACGAAGAACAGATTTTTGTCGGAGCTTTCTCGTCCTTGACGTCACCTCACGTGCCAGACAGTACAGCGAGGACTGATTTTCCCACCCGACACAATATGCATAACACAGTCAATAACAAGTGAACAGATTACAACTTTTAAATTCTACATTTTAAATTCATTGGGAGCACTAGCATTTAGTAGCATATATATAAATACACTCCCAACACTGAGCACAACAGCATAATAAAGGTTGATGACTATTAGGTTATACATTCCTCAGGGAAATTCAAGAATACCAAGAATATAATCTCTTCTCTTGCGTTCCTACACTTGTAAAACTCCGTGTGGACGGCGTGGTGTGTGTGTGGACAGCAATAAAAGCTAAAACATTATTACAGGCTCGGAGCTTTCTTCTCTGTATTTACTCTGAGATACATTGCAAAGGTAACTACAAAAGATTATGTCTATCTCCTCTTTTTTTCTCTGCGTAAAGTAAGACGAAATCTGTATCAACAACCTATACAGCGCTGTTGCTATTAGGTACCCCAAAAGAAATTTTTCGTTGAAGGCTCGCCTCACATTTTTTTTTTTTCCTAGAGAGAACTCATCCAAGGGGAAAAGCCCCTGAGGCGTTTGTCAACAAACTGATGTGTCTCTAACCATTCTCACTTTTATGACGGACTTGCTTTTATATTCATGAAAGTCCAAATTAAAAGTGTATGTCAGAATAGACCTATTCATCTAATTGTCAAAGCTGTATTATAATGTTACCTGTGAGGGGGGCACCTCACTAGGAGGTTATTGATTACTCACTGACGTCATTTTTCTCACGCGCGTGAGCTTGAAAGCAAAGTAAACATCAGCTGATGTGAACAAGTGAAAATATCTGGAAAACATCATGCTCTTGACATTTTCTACCTGTGTAATAAAAACGGCATCTTCCATGATCAAAGCGTCTAATGGCATATAGTTGAAAACTGAAATGTTGACAACTCTTCAAACGGACGATGTTTTTTTTCTTGTGTTGAATTATGTTTTGCTGTTTTTTGTGGGCTCATTGTCACACGCAACTGAACTTGTTCGCCTCTACACGCTATCACACATCCAGTGGTGACATTCGCGCATTCTTTCCACAAAGACACACTAACTCTGCCTTTACACAGGCCCTGTCTAAATTTTAATAACTCTAATATTCAACTCACTATACGTACACAAGACTATGAACCCGGAATATCCCCTTAATGTGCAAACTGCCACCACCACCAAACCGTCCAGCAGCAACACAGCACGCATCCTGAATCTTTCATAAAACTTCCAAAACGAAAAATAGTCCCTCCAACAAGGCTGAAACAGGTAAACAAACGTAAAACTATGCCAGCTGAACACACACGTCTGAGTCGCCCCGTGTGAAGCGCCCCTTCATGCATGCTTTTTCTGACATTCTTCCTGCCGCACGTGAAGTCCGAAACTCACGTGGGGTTCACGACCTCTACATCCGTCAACTAATTACGCAGTTGCCTGTCCATGGCAGAGGGGCACCACACACACACAGGGCTGGCTACGTCACCCCGCTCCCCCCTCTACTTCCTTTCACCAAACTCAGGCGGGATTGCCGAAAAACAAAGGAGGCACGGACTGATCCGTGACACTCATAGTACACAATTCTTGTCCATTTTCAAAAAATTATACTTTCATTTCTATTTGGCACGAAAAAAATGCTTAAAAACGTATTAAAGCACATTTCTTCTTGAAACAAGTCCAGCATCGTTGGGTATTTTAAACGAACTTCTAAAATTCTAGTAATACAATGTGCAGCTTCTTTACAGTATAAGTCTGGGTTAATAAACAGCACTCCCTGTTGATTAACTACTTTTTTACAGACTGATTTTATCACTATAGAACAAAATTTGAACCTATTCAAAACAGCGAAAAATTACGTGTAACCCGTATATTTGCTCTTTGGTCTATATGCCTGACATGTGGTCGTACACCAAGCCACTGTTCCCCACTTGCCCAATTTTTGTAAGAGCATTCTTGAGAAAGGTAAGTCTACTGGGTGTTTCAAGCTGTGGTCTTGTTGTTGTTTTTGTTGAATCAATAATAAGCAAAAAGAAAAGTACTATGGTTTTTACCAGGGCCGTGCTTAGGGGCAGGCGGACGAGGCATCTGCCTAGGGCCCCGCGCTTCAAGGGGCCCCGCGCTTTTGATTGTAACCTATTGACGAACGTTACAAATAAATTAATCGTAGGCTTATGTTGTAATGTGTATGCAGCGTGCTGTCAATGATAAAAAGACGAGATAACCCTGAGGAAAAAAGTGACTTTAGATCCCAACTAAAACCGTGTGATCGTGGCGTGAGGGCCCCGCACATGCCCTTTGCCTCGGGCCCCGCGGGGGCTAAGAACGGGCCTGGTTTTTAGTGAATTCCGCTTCAACAAACTTATTTATTTATTTTAAAATATTCGTTTTAGCGCACTTTTCGATTAAAAAGTCGCCAAGTTTTTACATCAAATTAAAGCGTATTCTCGACTCTAGATGGCGAAATTGCTTAATTTAAGATTTTTTTTCCATCTTCTGAAAATTAAGTGGAGTACAGCTATGAGCAACTTCTGGCGTCAAGGGGCGAAACGCGCTTGGATAGGATAGTTCCAAACCGGTTTTTGTATCCAGTCATAATATCAAATTATAAACCATACTATTTGGGAGAAAAAAAAACCACATTTATTTTCATGTAGTGATGTTCTGAAAGCAATAATAAAAAATGTTCAATGTATTTGAACGGGAGAGAATGTTCACAAAACTAGGTCACAACAGAGACGTTAAAGCTATAACGTCTATAACGTCTATGGTCACAATCACGACAGGTGGCTGATCAGTTTGGAGTGCCTATTTCTACAGTGATTTGTTCAGGTGCGACGCCTAAAACTCGAGAGCTCCACCTGGAAGACCCGCGTCAGAGCGTGCAGGTGTTCGACAATCTCCGGTCTCGTGCGCGTTCCCGCATCATTTGTTCATGGAGGCCTCACGAGACGAGAGCGAACAGCCGGGGTCTAACGACAACATTTTTCAGATACTAAACACACACACGGCGCGAAGTGTCTGCAAATACATATATACTAGCTACAAATAACCTACTTCCCTCATTTCCTACACTTGCATGGGCACCGGAATCTGCGCCTTTGTGTAGTGTGCACGTGTGAGTGCGATGAATAATTATTAGCAAGACGATTTGGGGGCCGGATCTACGTTCATTTGTACTGTTGACCATCACTAGCAGCAAGTTCCGTGGAATTGGGTTGCATCCATATCTTGTTTGGCCCCCGTTGTCATCACAATTTATGGGTTTGGGCTCATATCTTAAGTTCTTAACCTCGTCATCGATGTTCACTCAAACATCCTTTGACCCTATGTTCACAGATGCCGCTAACTGTAATGCTGTTTCATCTTGTTTGATCTCTATGCAAGTGATAATATTATTCTTTGGTGACGTATCGTTATTCACTTGAATCTTGAATACATTGAGGACACGACTGAGTGAACTTAGACTGTGGAATGTTGGAGCAGCGACACCTGGGAACGAAGAGCATCTATCCTTACTGTGCCACAGATCGGGTGGAAGACACGTTTTGTGCTAATAACAGCCGGTAGATATTGTAGCATCCGTAGGGTGAGTGCAGAAAAGCCCCAATATTCCAGTATTTCGACCCTGTACTGACTGACATCCCCAGTGCAAACATGTGCGAAGCTCTGCCAGTAGTACTTCCAGAACAAAAGACATAAATGGATGAAGAAACACCCCATTTATGACCTAGTTTATCTCTATCCCTAGTCTTTCTTCAAGTTTCCATAGATTTTCTGCTGTGGGGTATAAACTGCCTAAGGGTAGATAAAATATCTAGGGATGGTGGATGGGTGGGTGTTAAGGGTTCGCATCGGCGAACTCCATGACACTGGCGAGGACTGTGACAAGAGTAAGGCGATGTTTACACTGGGTGGACTTTCTAGTCAATACTTCCTGCACTCGAACCTTGCGAAGTTTCAGCGCCATAATATTAGACTACAGCGATACAAAAAATGAAACTGAATGCCGTTGTAAACCTCCCGAAGGCAACCGCACGCCAGTGAGTCACTGTTACACGACAGGACAGACGAAACGAATAAATTCATTGCTGTATGCATGTATGTAAATAGAACTGTGCTCAAGAGCTGTAGATGAAACAATTATATGGATTATAAATTATTGCAAATATGTTCGAATGAATTTGTTGCCAGGAGGCGTTCTCGGTAACCCCTTAGGATGGGGACTCTGCTCAGCTCATACTTTCGGGGATTTTTTGTTTGTTTTGTTTCTTTGTGTTCCATATGTACAAATGTAGAAGCAGTTATATTCCTCGGGCATTTGGTCTCGAATATATGAATTTTTGTGTCTAGCATAATTTGTAGCATAGTTTCCCATCATAGTTTCCCATCATAGAGCAAAATGGGAACTGAGGGACTTGCGTAATCCATATTTGTTAGGAAACCAAACCTGATGTACATCATGTTCAGCACAGTTATCGATGTTATCACTGTTCCAATCGTGATGACGATTCTCTCGTGCAACTGCCATGTAAAATCAACTGAAAACGTGACACTTTTTATTCAAATAATTAAGCTGCACACAAACAAAATTCAATGCCTACAAAATTGTAACGACTTTCTAGATGATTAATGTCGCGTAATCTTACAAACACTAAAATCCCGTGAGTTAACCACGGTAGCAGAGGGCGGTAACATCAGTGGTTAGTGGATGAACCTCATTCTGATTTTTATGTGACATAACACATATTTCCCCGCAGCCTTAATTGTTTTAAACATGTGTTGTGCAATGCTTTCCCAATATTCTTATCACTTGTTTACAGGTGACAAATGTGGAAAAGGTCCAGGCTACGCTTCTCCAGAGGAGGCGATCAGGTGTGGGTCACGAGAGACGTTGATGTACGCCATGTGCATCGTGCCCCCCTCACAGCGCCACATCAGACACGACTGCATGGCCACAGTGGACATTGACCCCACCTCTCCCACCTACTGCCAGGTACGGTGTATCCTCGTTATTTGTGTAAGGGCCAAGGGGTGCGTTGTGGTGTGCGTGGACTTGATTTTATATAACTTCACATGCATGTCATACAAGTATTCTAAAAAATAAGATCAAAAATGAGCAACTGTGATTATTTTGACGAACTGTAAAAATAAACAGAAAATATAATCCTACAACAACAAGGAGGAAAATGAAAAGAGAAAAGGAGAAGCCCATGTTGCACATGACATCCATACAAACAGGCTCACCTGACAGAATGAGATGATACGGCACAGACACAAGAAGGCTTCTGAAGAAGGTTTAACTCGATAAAGCAAACATTTTGAAAATCTCCGGTGGGTGGTTTAGTCATTTCTAAGCTATGCACACAAGGCGGAAGTGAAACTATAAACAAAATGCTTCTTAAAAGGGAAGAAGAAATCAGTGAGACCAAATCATCATTAAATGTCTTAGGTGCCCAAAGTAAAATTGACTTTGAAGGAGGGATGTATGGGAGGCCAGGAGCAATGTTGTAGAGGCTTTATGGTCATTTCACAAGCTAGTCAAGGGATAGGGGCAAGAAGATGGCCCCAGGGCCGCCGAGAGCCAGCCCGGGCCCCGGGACAGACCTCTCCGGGCCCCTTGTACTTGTAATCGTAAATTATTTTCCCAGTATATAATGTATGTTTACAATTCGAATCTCAATATCTACACTCAAACTCAACTTCTGCATGTGTAATGCTTGGGTGTTCTGTCCTTAGACCTTTCTTTAAAAGAAAAAGAAAAGGAGAAGAAGAAAAAAAAATCCACTGACCAAGGCCGGGCCCCCTTGACAGCCGCGGGCCCGGGTACACCAGACCCCCCTGTCCCCCCCTCTCGTCAGGCCTGGATGGCCCCATAAAACTTGATCGCCATATGACTTTATCTAAAGTACCTTCCACGGCCGGCAGTCAGTGCACACAGCCTTCGATTGTCCGTCAGTTCTGACCTTTGAACTGCTATTTCAGATGGAGAGCTAAATTGGATAGCGAAAGTGCCAATACTTGTCCAGAAACTTCTTAAACTAAAACGATAATAAGATCCGTCGCTGTCTTTTTGGCAAACGAAGTCTATACATAAATGTAGGACTAAATGATTACAGGCCCGTGGCATTGACTTCCATTGTTATGAAATGCTTCGAACGCATCATCCTTCGCACACTTCTCTCACAGACACAACAACACCTCGATCCCTTTCAATTTGCATACAAACAGTACAGATCCACTGACGATGCCACACTCACTCTTCTGCACAATGCATACTCTCACTTAGACAGGTCTGGCTCCTATGTACATATTCTTTTTATTGATTTTTCTTCTGCATTTAATACTATACAGCCTCATCTGTTAGCTCTGAAACTTCTTAAACTTGATGTCAGCCCCAAACTCATCCTATGGATTGTTAACTTTCTGGTAAATCGTTCCCAGACAGTCTGTTTCCAGCATGCACTCTCCTCTTCCAGAAATACATCTGTTGGGAGCCCTCAGGGTACATGTCTCTCGCCTGTAATCTTCACCCTCTATACCAATGACTGTCGTGGCACTGATTCATCTCTCTTGATTAAATACTCTGATGATACTGCTCTCCTAGACCTCTCCAACTCACACTCTGCCTATGTTGATGCAGTAGATAAATTTCATAACTGGTGCAAAGAAAACTATCTTGATCTAAATGTAAAGAAAACAAAAGAGCTGGTGATTGATTTCAGACGCAAGAGCACTGTTATCCCTGACCTCTATATTGATGGTGCCAAGGTTGAACGTGTTGATCAGTACAAATATCTAGGAACTGTGATTGACGACAAACTCACTTTTACCACCAATACTGAGGTTATTCATAAGAAATGTCAATCTCGATTGTACTGTTTACAAAAACTCCGTTCCCTGGATGTCAACAAAAAGGTTTTAAGTGCTTTTTATAGATGTTTTCTTGAGTCTGTGTTGACATTTGGATTTTTATGTTGGTATGGAGGATTGAGAGCTAGTAATAGGAATGTGTTAGATAGAGTTGTGCATGTGAGTGGGAAGGTGATTGGGGAGAAGCAGGAGTGTCTGAGTGAGTTGTATGCGAGGCGAGTAGTACGGAAAGCGAGAGCGATAGTGAAAGATAGAACACATGTTTTAGCTCAATATTATAACCTTCTTCCGTCCAAGAGACGTTTTATTGTACCCAGAGCTTCCACTGCCCGTTCTCGGAATAGTTTTATACACCAGTCTGTTGTATTACTGAATAAGTGTTGGAAGGATTTGTGAGTGTGAGGGTGTGGGTGTGTGGTTTGGGAATATAGTTTTAGTGTTGTTTCTTATTTAGTCGGGTATTTACATGGACTGTAGGTGTTTGTGTGAGATGATAGTTTGAGTGGAATTAAGTTGTTATTAAGTTTTTATTATAAGTTTTATTATCAGCCAGTTGTTTTACCACGTCTTTTAATTTCTCCTAGTGAGATAATAAAGTTAAATTGAATTGAATTGAATTGAATAAATGGCCACAGCTTCGCCTGAACTGTAGAGGCAATTTTGTCTTCGGGATACCCAGACAACCCATGGAATCAGTCTTTGGCCTCCTTGAGCCTCTTGTCGTTGCCAGAGTGACATATTTGCTGTTGTGCTGGTCACGTGTGGAAGTCACATCTGTTGGGAAACAAATCACATGGTGAGACACGCAACACCTGTGCTATACGATGTATACAATGTATATGATGCTGCTTACTAGTCAGATGATAACTCCGCCCGGAAACCCAACGGGTAACCTGTCGGTCCCAAGCCCTGATGAAGGAGGGCTGGGCGTGTGGTTTGCTACAGAAACCCCAAATGCAACACAAGCATAGCGAGATTCCTCTTCCGAAGGGCCTATGGCGCGTGTTGGCGAAAGCTATGGGAAGTCAGCTCTCCGACCCAGCTTATAACGAGGCATGGAGGAGATAGGTCCATAGCGAGGCGGAGGCAGCTGGCATGACATGGTCCCAACTGGAAAGGTACGCCCTATGCTCCACTGGGGGTGAAGAAGAAGAAGACTAGTCGAGTGATAGACTTACGATGCTAGAGATTTATAATGTGACGACTGTGATACAGTCAGGTGTTGACCTGACCTTTCCATATTACAGGTCATTTCGCGCTGGCGCGCCCCTTACAAAGGCGATGAGCTGCACCACAGCGGATGGAACGTCTGCTCCAGCTGCCATGGTGACTCCAAGAAAAGTCGCAATCGTCTGATTTTGCCTTGCTTCAACAGCGACAGGATCTACGTCTTGGATACTGGCACTGATCCCAGGAGCCCACAGCTGTTTCGGGTATAAAGAAGACCATGCAGACAACCTCTGGTGACCTCTGCTGTGTACCACAGCTTAATGACGTAGCTCTGGTTACATGTTGTCTACACCTCCCCAGTCTAGTCCGGGGCGAGTCTGTTAAAAGTAAACGGGACGCTTGTCTGCTATAAGAAAGCGTGTTAATGTTTTTAATGTGTTACCTGATGATACGCTGAAAACTTGAGTAGGCCAGATGAGCTTACATCAAACATGCTGACAAAAAAGAGTGATACCAGTTTGTGATCTGTAACACTGTGGCAGGGAAAAAACTGATCTATTTCATGTCAGATGACAAACATTTCAACTATTACAGTTAGCTAGCCAAGTGCGTACCTAAATGACTTTCTTAAGGAATGGCTATACGTCTTAGTAGAATTACTACGATGCAACTTGACCCGCTACAGGTCAGTTTTAGGCATAGAAGGTAGGATCAACATACAACTCGAGAGATGTTACAGGTCAGTCACATGTTGCAGGTGATCGAGCCGACTGACGTACATAAGAAGACTGGTTTGGGGGCACCTCACACGTCCCACTGTCTTGGGACAGGGCAGGTCATGATCAGCTGCATCGCCGACGCCAACGGCAACGGGGGCAAAAGTTGGTGCCCTTTAACCTTATGCATGGTTTTTCTTCTCAACCCTAACTCCTAGATTTATGCGTCCACTGACTGTCCTCTTAACCTACATCATTCTAACGTCCGCAACACCGCAGTCTGTTTCTCTCTATTCCTATTGGTATAGTATGGAGTATTCTTACTTCAATCAAACCTGTTTTTGAGTCTCTGATGCTTTCACTTTATGCACAGGTGGTTTCATCCTCCTGGACGGCAAGGATTTTGACATCATCGGCAACTGGGAGAAGGGCCCTGTGACCCCAAAGTTCGGCTACGACTTCTGGTACCAACCTCGGCACAATGTGATGATGTCTTCGGGATTTGGTGCACCCAACGTATGGCGTTCAGGCTTCGTGGCGGACCATGTGGACCAGGGTAAAGGATTCATCGAACTATTAAAGAGTGCTGCATTCTTAGCAAGGCCAAGCTGACCAAAGATTTTCTTTGTGTGTCTGTCAATATGCAATTTGACTGACACGAGTTACTTTCAGCTATCGATATTCACTTAAAGGGGTTAATTTGTTCATCCTGTCATTGCTGTCAAGCATCTTTGGGTAATCAACCTCGCAAAATTACCCCCTCCCCCACAAAAAAAGTACACCCCAGTTTATACTTTTATAAATATATATTGTAATCCAACAAACACTTTCTGAAACAGTTTGAAAATAGATGAAATTGCTACGCACTAACGGATTTGTGGACGAAACACAGTCCACTTTGCTTGCGGAACCAGGACAAAATAAGTAGGTCACAGCGTAAAGCAAAAATTGTACCTCTAGAGAGAACAAACTTACACACTTTCCTATTTTTATATAAAACACACATTTAGATCTTTATGCGTGTTTTTTGTGCGGCGATGTGTGGTGTTGATGGTATTAATTGTAGATTTGTGGAGAGAAGGGTATAAAGGAGCAGAAAGAAATTAAAACTTTTTCTCAAAACAGTAGAAAGGTATCTTTAGCTCTTTTACTCTCTTGACATATCTCTAAGTCCAAATTATTTTTGTTAACTAGTTCTCCCAGTTTTTATGTCCCTCCCACCCTGAAGTTTTAACATCAGACCATTCAATGTTCTTAATGTGCTTGCTGCTAGCAGATGAAATGATCTATGACAGAGATAGTGTGTTTGCTTCCTGACAGGTCTGTACAGCAGCAGTATCCATGTGTGGGACTGGACGACCCACACCCTCCAGCAGAGCATTGATCTAGGCACTGACGGACTCATACCACTGGAAATTCGATTTCTGCACAACCCTGCCGCTGCCGA
Source organism: Pomacea canaliculata (assembly GCF_003073045.1). NCBI lineage: Eukaryota > Metazoa > Mollusca > Gastropoda > Architaenioglossa > Ampullariidae > Pomacea > Pomacea canaliculata. The sequence continues at coordinate 16,670,528 of NC_037603.1, forward strand.
GGGCTTTGTGGGTGCGGCGCTCGGTTCTTGCGTCTTCCGCTTCTTTAAAAAGGTTTGAAACAAGCGTCTGTGTGCAGTTTAAGAGAACTTCAGTAAATATCAGCGCCAGGCCAACCTCCAAGTAGTGTCCACTCTCCAAAAATAGCCAGTGTACCATTTTACTCCCCCCACCCCATCCATTTCTTGTTGTTTTCATTGTAGCCTTCCATAATGAAGCATACATGTATGTCTGCAGAGCGGAGAATGGGCAGCAGAGAAAGTGATTGACATTCCAGCAAAAAAGGTAGAAGGCTGGACTCAAGCCGAAATGCCAAGTGAGTTCACATCAATGAGTTGACAGACAATGATAGGCGCTCCTCCTTCTTCTGCTCCGTTCCTACCCCCATTTCGGCGGGTATAGCACCCGGGCTGGCATCCTTTTTTTTGTCTCTTTTTCTGTGCTACGGTCACCACTGTGGTTCTAGCAGTGCATGGCGGGTTTCACCATTTTTCTTTTAGTCCCCATGGCGCCTTTCGAAAAAGCCTGACAATGCTCGTAGTAATAATTGTTGTGTGTCCAGCGAATGCGGGCTAAGTTCTGTTTTTCTAGTTATTATTTTTTAGTACTTGTTTTAATTAAGGGGCCTCCTCTAAAAGAACAGGAATAAACGATATTATTGCTTATAATTAACCAGGTTTGGTGACCTTCATCCTCCTGTCTCTTGATGACCGCTTCTTGTACATCAGCAACTGGCTTCACGGTGACATTCGTCAGTACGACATCACCGACACCAGCAATCCTAAACTAGTGGGGCAGGTTGTAATTAGACTTGTTCTTCTGCATCAGTGTGTGTGTGTGTGTTCGCGCGCGCGTTAAAAAAAAAATAAATACAAGGAGTTTTTGTTTGCATCATTTTTGAACTTTTGCTGTGACTGGCTCCTAAATTTACTTTCATTACTGATTTTGTTGGGTTTTTTTTCCCTTCTAACAGTTGTTTGTTGGGGGGAATCTGTGCAAGGACCGGAACATCAAAGTTCTAGAGGACCCCGAGGGTATGATAGCGGTCAGTATCAGGCATTTATCTTCCTCTGACTAAAGATATAGAGCCGAACATATTTCAGAATTGCTATTAAAGTCACAAAGAGATGGCTGTCAAGTGAAGTGCCACCACTTCCTGTGCCTATTTTTCTTTCTTTTTTTTATTTGTTTGTTTTCTGGGTGGATTTCTAGACCTTCGCGTCTCCCAAGACAAACTGCTATCATTTCAGACCCACACTGAGCCACTGTACGTGAAAGGGCTGCGAATTGAGGGCGGTCCTCAGATGTTGCAGCTGAGTCTGGATGGGAAGCGTCTCTATGTTTGTAACTCCTTGCTGTCTGTTTGGGACCAACAGTTCTACCCAGAACTGCCCAAGTGAGCAACGTTTTTGTCATTTAATCATTTTACTTTACACAAGTATTTACTGAGGTTTGAGAAAAAAATGTTAGTAGTTGAAGAGATTGTTTGAAAGATTTTCTTTAAATTTTGATGTCCAAAGACAAATTACAGAGATGGTTGGAATTTAGAAATATGCGTTAGTTTAGTTTATTCCTTGTTACTCCTCGAGGAGCCGAGGGCCGTAAATACACACGATCCGATATATTTTATTAAAGCCATTATTTGACATTTCATGTTTCTCTTCCCCTTTTATGTCTGCCATCATTGTGTTTGCAATATAGCTGATATTATAAAAATTACAGCCTTCCTCATCACAAAGCCATACTGTCTGTACCAGCGAGGCACATATCCCCCAGAGAGTGTGTGTGTGTTTGTATGAATTTAAGTTGCACAGCCCCCTCTCAAGATTGAGACAACGGAACCTTGTGGAAATCATGAAACAATTTCAAGTCAGTAGAAATTTTTATCGTTTTATAATTACGTTTACTAAACGTTTGGTGAATCAAGATAAATTTACAAACACTGCAGCATATTAGTGACCAGAAGACCTCAACAGACCAGCTGTCATGTGACTGACGATTCTTTTTATGATGTGTGTGATCCACTGATCCAAGAATTTATCATCTCCCACAAATTTTCCTCTTCTGACGACTACAGTGGATGTTTTTTTTCTACCTTGAGCATCTCCCTGCTTCTACTGTACTGCTCCACTCCACCGGCTGAGTCTCACTCTGCTACAAGCATCATAGAAGTCTGTATTGATGAAGTAAAAGAATAGATGGTAACAAACAAGCTTAAACTAATGATGGTAAAACAGAAACCCTCCTAAGTTCAAAAGAAGAAATCTATCTTCACTCGTTTGTCCATCAAGTCACATCAAGGTGGGCGAAACCAACATCAGGAATCTGGAATTCATTGTCACTGCAGACATGAATCTTGCTAAGCAAGTTACAGCTGTCTATCAGTCAATTATCATAGACAAGATACAGCTGTCAGTCTGCCTATTATGATAGACAAGTGACAGCTGTCGATCAGTCGGACTATTATGATAGATTAGTTACAGCTGTCTGTCAGTCTGTCTATTATGAGCTACGCAAGATCAGCGCCATCCGTCACATTCTGTCTATGCGCGCTACCATCACTCTTGTCTGTTTTATCCAGACTTGATTACTGCAACTCCTTCCTTGCTGGCTGCCATCACAAACCTTTACAAACTCCAGAAAGTACAGAACTCTGCTGCACATTAAGAGCTCGGCCTTGCGTCCTAGCTAGACAACTCCGCTTCTCGTCGGATGATCGTCTCCGGACTCTTCCTGTCACCAAAACATCTCAGGCCACAGGATTTTTAGTTATTATGCAGCGAAACAATAGAACTTTCCATTTCCACCACCTACCCACTATTGAATCCTTTAAACGTGCACTGAAAACGCACCTCTTCCGTAACATACTCCTAACACCCTTTCCCACTTGGCTAGTCCTTTTTCACACCCTCCCTTTTGCAATATCATGTTACTCTCAGCTCTTGTTTTTGTTATTTCGTTCCTCTTTGTGTTATCTGTATTTGATTTTATGCTTCGTTAGTACAGCTGATGTTTCTTCTTTTATAGTTCATATGCTATTTATTTTCCTGTCCCTCGTATGCTGTCCATGTTTTGTTATTGTTCTTAAACGCTAAGAGTATATTCCGTAGGAGTGTGAATATGCGTTTAACAAATTTTGCATTTGTTATTATTACTACTGTTATTTTTCAGTCGTGAAAACCTCCATTATCCGACAGATTAGATGTATACCCCACAGTGAGGGCTTGTATAATTACTATGCTTGAAATCTTTTCGTGTCCGTTTCTGGCTTCCTCGAGTGTGCCACGTTTAGTTTTGGAATTCCGATGAAATCTCCAACGTAGCCATTACTCAACTGCGATTGCTTGTGGACTATTTTGGTGTTACGTTGAGAAAAATGAAGCATTTGTATCTTGTAGCTTACAAGGCAGTGGAAGACACCTTATAAAAGAGATTTTTTTTTATTAGCTAGGGGTGGGGGGGATTGGTGTTTTACGCCGTGTCAGCAACTAAGGCTATATTACGGCAAGCAGCCAGCCCTGTAAACAGATGCCACGTTCAGAGAAAGAACAGCGTGCCCGAGACGAGAAATGAACTCTGGGCAGATAACCTTCACTGTATTGGTGACAGGCGCAGAGGCGCTAACCGTTGCGCCACCGGACCGCTTTTATTAGCTAAGACTGTCCTAAGATGCTTTAGGTCAGGAGGTGTGAATAAGGAATAAAGATAGTTGGTGGATAACTGAATGGGTAGGAGAAATGTTTTCCTGGGTCAAATTCCAAAGCACCCCAAATGCCCAGAATAAGTTGGTTGGTTGGTTGAGTAGGAAAGTGCTTCAACCTTGTGGCGATTTTGCACTATGGGGGGAGGAAACCGACGCCCAGCCCTGTGGACAGGTGTGACATACATAGAGTGACGAGATCTGAACCCTGAGCCACTCACTCCAGTGGTGACAAGCGAGTGTTTAAAGCTTTTAACCACTGTACTACCGGGCGCTCCTATTTGGCAGAACGTGGAGGGTTTGTATACGATAATCCGAGCCTCACGATCTCCCCGTCGATGGTGATGATAGTCGCTAATCGATTTTAAACGTGCATGACTACAATGGGCTCCCTGTAATTCGTCTTTTTTTTTGCTGGTTTAGTTCAACTTGCTTTTTCACTATTCCACCCCCTGCCAATCATTCAGAATTGTGTTTTTAAGTCCGTCTTCAGATTTTTTTTGGTCTTGATTTTGATTTGTACATTTGTTGAATATAAAATTACTACAGCCCCCAAACTACCATCCATCCATCCACAAACACACACAGTAATCTCAATATTGTTTTGTCCTTGGCTGTACAGGAAAGGTAGCACTATGCTGCAAATCGATGTCAACACAGAGATGGGTGGACTGACCCTGAACCCCAACTTCTTGGTTGACTTTGGAGACGACCCAGACGGCCCCATGCTGGCTCATGAGATTCGTTATGATGGCGGTGACTGCACCTCTGACATCTGGCTCTGAGCTTCTTGTATCTCATGCTTGTACTTCATGTTCACTGAAATATCTACTGGCTTATTATTATTTGTAAGACTTTAATAGTTTATTTTATGCCAGTGATCCTTGAAATAAGTTTACTTTTGCATGACTTTTTTCACTTTATTAATCTTTCAGTATGGATAGACACAGTGTATCACAAATATTTTTAAGAAAAGTTTCCATATTGTTTAATTCCATTTCTTTACAACAGAGCATGTTTGTGCAAAATAATCACAATGCCTCACCATTATTCCATAAGAAACTAGGGAAAGAAAATCTTGACCAAAATATGAAATTTCACATACATACACAACCTGCTGTGCAATTCCATATCTGTACAAGTATATATTTTAATCTTAAAACCGATAATCTTAAACCCAGAAACCATGTGCCCTTTTTTCTGATTTCAAAGCAAACAAAAAGCTATTTTGTGCTGTACAATATTACCTAGAACCAAACTTATGACCACAAAACAGTCCACCCCTTGCTTGTATATTTTCTTTGCAAGTCTTGCATAGCTAGTAGTCTAAATAGCTCTCTTGTTTCTTGCTCCCTTCTGAATATAATAAAAAAAAAACATGAAAGTATATAGTACACAGTTTGCTTGAAAGGTTGATTTTAAAACAAAATGAATATCTATAGAGAAATTCTTTAGTTTTTGTTACATTCCTGCAGCACATCTGGAAAATATTCAAAAGCATAAGAATGCAGATAAATAAATTTACATTAATTTACCCACAAAAACTCACCATATGGTATGGTGTACAATACATCTTTCCTCCTTTTCATTAGTAAATAAAATATCTTATTGTCTTTCTCCAAAAGTATTAGTATTGATACTGCTGCTTTGCACTTGGATTGAATAAACATTGAAAATTCACCTGGATGTAGATGTCTTTTTTAGTTGTGAAATGCAAGTCCAAATTATGTAATACCTTGGAAGTACAGAATAAACTAGTTTGACCACTGTCAATATTATCAAACCTGCCTTCACAATGCACATTCACTTCCAAATAAAAGATTGCTGAATGCTTCAGGTGGTTTGTCTTCAAGTCTTCTACTAAGTAGTATTTTTATTCTCCTTCCCCAGCAAAACCCATAAAGATAATGAAAACACTTTGCCCTATTTCAAAACGCAATGATTGCTTTCACACAAATTCAAATACACTTGTAAAAAAACCAGCATTTAACAATGTCAATGCACATCAGAACCTAGTACTATTGACCCTATTTACTAGGTTTTGATCTAATTGTTTCCCCCACATACCCCGTTCTTCTCTGTTTTAGACCCTATGCAATAATAATAAATGCAAAGTTTGTAAAGCGCATACTCACATTCCTAAGGAGCATATGAACTACAAACAAGCAAAAAACATGAACTACAAAAGAATAACAACAGTACCAATGATGAAAACGCAAAGAGGAACCAAGTAACAAGGACTGAGAGCATAGTGATTCTGCAAAAGATGAGCAGGAATATAGGAATAACAAAATGGAAGCTGGTAGTTTAAAGCTCTAGGACAGTGATGCCCAACCTTTTTCAGCCTGCGGGCCATATCCATTTCGGACAGCCGTGTCGCGGGCCATATCCATTTCGGACAGCCGTGTCGCGGGCCACTTCACCACAAAAATACAAAAAGGGAAAAAAAATAGAGCAGATACCATTTTTTATTAGAAACAAGTTGTACTTGCCATTAATTATGTAGTAATTAGTGGGATATTTGAAGTTGTTTTCCCGAAACCAACTTCTGAATGTCCGGCCTCATCGTAGAGACACCAAGTCGGAGCACTGAATCGAAATGTTCGTCCATGGAAAAAAAGATTGGGAAACGCCCCTACGTGGGAATAAATACTTCTTCTTCCCTATTTTTTCGTTTTTTAAGGTCTTCTTTTATTACTAACATGCCGATTTCCTGCACTGTGGGCAGAAGTTTCGCGGGCCGGATATGGCCCGCGGGCCGTAGGTTGTGCATCCCTGCTCTAGGAAAATGTAGTACTCTCCCCCCACAACACGCACATTTGAACCATGAACGTTTAACTGCACTGGGAGTGGCGTTACTGCAGAAGATATTTCCAGAATAAGAATGTCTTTAATGTCCTTTAAGCTTCTACAGTGTGTCAATAAGCAATTATTGTATACAAATCTAGTACCAAAAAAAAAAAAAAAAAATTTAACATAGTAATCAAGGAATAAAGAAAAAAAGGCATAATGAAGAGTAGGTCATTTTCACTCCTTACTAGTCTTTTTTGGATGGTCTGATCACTTACACTTCACATCTTTATGATACAGTTCGTGGAGACTGGGTAGGTAGAGGATGGATCACAGGATGTACAATATCACATCAAAGAGCGGAGAATCAATTCTCTGCTCACAAAACAAATTATTGCTGCTTGAATCATCAATGCTAATCACTAAGGATTATAGATTCTGAATCATCAATGGAGGACAGAATGATTCTAAAATAAGGTGAGCAGCTGTCACAAGATTTCGATGTTTAACAATTTTGTAACATACATCAAAATATTGATATGCCTGTCATACTTTTCAAAGTTTTACTCATGTACAGTGATACCTCGGTTCTCGAACGCCTTGACTTTCGACCAAATCGGTATTCGACCAGGAAATTCAAGAAAATTTTGTCTTGGAATCCGAACAAATATTTGGAACTCGAACATCCGAACGTCCGAGATGAGCCGAGTTGAGCCGAACGGCGTTCATTCGGCCCAGCGCGCCTTGCTTGCGTCATCAGTGTGGGTGCAGAGAGAGAGAGTCATGAAATGTGTGCAAAATGGGCAGAAATCACAAATTTTGTTGAACAACATCACCCTGATAAAGTGGTAGCAAATAGAGCAGTTAACATTTTTAATGACAATGTTATGTCCACTTTCCGCAAAATTTTGCAAAGGAGAAAAAAACAGCAAACAATTGACAAATTCTTCCGTAAAGAAATCAGACAAGCAACTGCAGAGCAAGATTCTGATTCTCCTCAGCAAAAGATACAGAGAACAGAAACACCCGAAGAGCAGTTACCCTCTGTTTTTATTGAAGAGGACTCCCCTTCAAAACAATAACCATCCCCCTACCCTCCTTCCTCCACATTCATTCCCTCCTGCCATAAAGTTTGGTACAGGTACAGTAAATGAAACACAATTTACTGTACTGTACAGTACATTTTATTTATTTTTTTTTTTTTTTGCTTTAATAAATACACTTTTATTTCTTATTTCTTGCTGAGACACATGTTTTTCTACATATTATATACAAATTAGGCCAGTAAATAGGCATTTTCTGGGGCTTGGAACGAATTAATACAGTTTCAATTATTGCCTATGGGTTTCATTGCTTCGGTTCTCGAACAATTTGGTTCTCGACCGTCCTCCCGGAACGAATTATGTTCGAGAACCGAGGTATCACTGTATATGCAAGTCACTTATCGCACACATCATATTTTTATAATTTTTTTTTCTTTCTTTTGTATTCATAAGATCATGCCTGACAAAAATCTAGGTTTTCAGCAATTTTAAAGTGGGCTGTTTTATCCCTGATCAGTTTCAAACCCTTTCACATCTTTATAAACTTGCCCAGAATTACATTGGAGTAATATGAATAACTTTATCTAACAGCAGTCTTTTTGTAAACTTCAAAATATATTTGATATAATGTTAACTTGCTCATTAAAGAATGTGTCCCACACCAGTGTCATAACTATTTATGCTATGCAGAAATAATTTTGAATGTGCTACAGCATGTGTGATCCAGATCTCACGTATCTGCAATCTTGCAACATGTAATGTCTAAACATAGAATTAAATGCAACATCACATGTCTGTCATATGAAAAAAAAAAAGCTTTAGACTATTGGCACAAATGTTTCTCTCACTTATGATAAACATGCTTACAAAGCAGAAGCACACAAGATGTCATGCAAAACCTGGGCATTTCAAGAGGTACAGTGTTGTAGCAGCAGCACCCACCTTGAAAATTAAAATAATGAATAAAAAGTTGGACTACAGTCATTCTGATTTTGAAAATCTTTAAACAAACATTCACTTCTGAGGACATTTAGATGATTTGGGGGGACTAAATCTTGATGGCAATGATCAGGAATTGCAACGATTATTAGTTTTCAGAAACCTCTGGACCAATGTGCAAAGGTAAAAAAATAAGATTATATGTGTCAACAGAGCCTTTCATTTACACGGATGATCTTTCAGTAAGTGGCTGAAACAAAGTGGGGAGGAGGGAAGATTCACAGACCAAGGTCAACCACACAGACATCAGGATACATTACTATTATCTGTTAATTAGACATATCTGTGTACAGAAGTGACATCACAAGACGAGAGTGCATTCTGTGTGTGGTGATGCTTGCAGGCATGCATCTCAATGCTTTCTCAAACTCCACCCCATTAGACTTTCTTGTTTCTTTAGCCACTAGTCTTCAGCAGTTACAATAAAGACACAAAGACAATTTTCACTAGGATAGCTATAGTCAATGAACGTCTGAATAAATTGTGTTGGTATCTCCATAATTCTGTCAGTGTGTATAAATATGCCAATTGCTAACATCTTATATGGATATTCAGGTACATGAAATTCAAACATTTAAAAAAGAAATTATAAAAAAGAACTGAAAGTGACGACATAGCAGATGGAACTAAAAGTGAAGTTCAAACTTTGCAGAAATCAACTGTTCCTTCATCATTCCTTCCTGAAAAGGCACTTTCTCTCAAATTTAAATTATATCAAGCATCTCAAATGACCTTTCCAAAGAATATTTTGGACACACAAATAGAACGAATAGATCATGTAATTTCTTGAATGATCTCCTTCTGTTTAGTTTGGAAGTAGGCAATAGTAGAGTTCCCTATCTTTTAGCTTGATCTGCAGTTTACTGTGCATAAAACGTTTGACTCTTCATATATTTTACAAATTCTTGATCTATAAAGAGTTGATAAAAATCTACAGGTTTACAGTCAGCAAGTTCAGCAAGTTCATCAAGCTGTGTGAGGTAATGAAATTCCGTGAAGAAAAGTGGTGAAGAGTTTTGCTCTATTCACTTTTGAGACCATTCTCAGCAGAGTCAGAAAGATCCTCTTCAATGTTATTAAAAACTCTACAGCTGGATGCTTGAGATTTGGGGAAATTTTCATGTTGCTTTCACTATAACTATTTTCCATAGCCATGTGCTCACCTACAATTTTTTTTTCCTCATTTGCTGCCAATTCTCCTTGTCAGAATCAAAAAGAACAAGATCTTAGAGATCAGAAATCTAAATCACTTAAATCTGCATTTTCTGTGACAGAATTGCTTGCTCCATACTGCTAAGATGTCTTTTTTTTTAAAGGGGTGGGAGGACAGAGATCGTTAGCTGACATCCTATTCATCAGTTATGGGATACACATAGTTGGAAATGTTAAAGTAAAGCTATAACAGCATTTCCACACATTTATGTACAAAAATTAATATATATTGTATATAACATAGGTATATACTGTGTTACGTAAAGTCAAGCAAAGTGGCACACATTCTTCTCACTTTCTTCTTGAAGAAGTAAATATTTAGTTAATAGCAGAGCTGAGGAATTATAATTTTGTATGCTTCACAGATTTTTTTGTGCGTGTTGTTTTTAGAATGTTGTAGTCAGCATAATGACAGTGCGCTGCTGACACAAATGGAATGTAGAATGCCCGCAGCAATCGATGAGATCTGCAGAAAAGACATTTCTTTTTTTTAAAGAAAAAAAAAGAGAAATATAATTTTTGAGCTTTTAAAAATCTTGACAGACATCACGATATGCATCAAAATTTGTTTGCATTAACTAAATTATCTGAAAGTTTTTCGCTTATACTGCATTATTACAAATATATACATAAGTCCAACTTTTGAGAAAAGCAGTTCAGCAAACTCTTTCCTTCTTTCAATAAGTACTTATTTATGACCATGATGTGCAGTGAATTAAGAAAACCATTAATGTTTCATGCACAAAAAGAAAATGCTGACCTCCCAGCATCCAGAAAGGGAGCACTTGCCACCACTGTCCAGTCTTCCAAAGCTGCATACCGTGGCTCTAAACTGCTTTCAGTTGGCACATCAAGGTCAACAAGATAATGACATCGGCTGATGTCAATCTAAACAAAGACAGAAATAAGATAGATTACAAACAACGACAAGACTGCTGAACTGAAACACTATGGATAACAAGACTAACAAACACAACATAAACATTGTCATAATCATCATCAAGTCCTGCCAAATTTGTTTGCACATGGAGCAAGATCTTTCACTTCTCTTTGCCCTTGATTAACTTAACTGCACCACGGCTGATTTATGGCCTCCTCTGTTCCTGCTTTTCACCATGTCTGCCTTTGTTCAGACCCTCTTGAGTTTTTCCTTCGTGTGTCAAAAAAAAAAAAAAAAGACTTTTAAAAAATGAATCACCTTCTCAACTCAGGAATGATAAAAAAAAGGTATTATGTTTACTTTTCATGTGAAGGTATTCAACCCCACCCCCCAACAAAGCACCCCAAAGTTTATAAGCAGGAATGGAGGAAGCTGCTTCAGTAAGCATGCTGCCAACAACACTCTCACCTGTGCAGTAAAAAAATTATAGTTCAACCAACACTGTGTTAGCTACAATCAGACTAATACATCCAACAAAAATGATAACAGGATTAACAAACTAAACATAACAAAAGTGTGGAAAATGTCACTGCTAACACTCAAAAACATCAGTGTTACAAAACATGACAGTAAATGTTCAAACTAATATACCCAATCAACAGGAACATGTCGTGAATAACATGTTACAATGGTAAGACTGTAAAACTGACAGAATAAATAACAAGTGTTTTTAAGCATTTACCAGTCATGGCCAAGCTCAAGTGAACTATATAAGTATTCCCTTCTGTGTCAGTGCAGTCAACAAACAATAATCATGCCAGTTTTTACTTACATATCTTGATGGTTCCTCCTTGTTAAGATCATTCATGTTTGATGGAATAAGTCGTGTTCCATTAGGCCAAGGTTCATAAGCTTTTGGCAGAAGACCCTTGAACTCTGACTTGATAAACTGCAAGTGCCACCTGACAAGGAACTAGATCTGTACTATTCTGTTCAAATTTAAGGACACATGTAATATCTGCGTGTGTGTGTTTGAAATACAAAATACAAATAATCTTCACATACAAAAAAAATATATAAGAAGTACTGATAAGTATCATGTAATCAACCATAAAGATTTAGAAGATAACAATAAAAGACACCAAAACTTGTGTACTATTACCTCTTATATGTCAGGCAATAATTAAAACAAAAAATAATATAAGATCACCTATCAGATGGAAGGAAGAAATTGCTGGGGAACCGATACCAATCCTTTCCCATGCAGATATTGACATGCTTGTCAAAAGGTAATGTATGCACTTTGGGATCATTGGCCACTTTGTGAAGTTCCACAAAAATGTCCATGGATGCATGATAACCTATGGAAAAATAAACAGGCAGGAATCTATACCATAAAAGTAGCTAGTGATTACTATTGCTCCTGCCTAGAATATTGTTTTATTTTTGGCAGATCAAATGATAACAGAAAAAAATTAGGACATTGAAAGTTTTACTGGTGCTTTCACTTACTCCCACTCTCTGTGAAGAAATGTCCCACAGACAGCAACTAACCTTGGTACAGGGCCACTGAGCGTGACAAGCACAGCAAAGAGAAGAGAATGCCAGTGAAGATGGAGATGATATTACTGCTTTCTGTGTAGCGAGCACGTACAGCCTCCGGCATTATATAACTCCACAATTTCTGCATGTTAAAAATACACATTCAAGTAGCTTTTGACAAGGCGATTTATGTCAAACTTTATGTAGGTGGCTTTTCATTAGTGACAAGCTTTGATGGTGTACTATCTCCACAAGAATCAATTGTCATTGTGATAACATTAAAAAAAAAAAATAAAGTAAGTGGAAGTGGTAAACATACATCTGTATTGCTGCACAAATAATAAAACAGTGAACTTCATAAGTATGAGTAACCATTAACCTCTCTGTTCTTATATGTTTATTGTGAAAGGAGACAGATCATCAAAATGTTTGGCATGACAGAATGAAAGAAATGTTTTTGAGGGAGAAATAACTCACCTGTACAATGTCAACAAACACTGCACCACCCAGTGCGAAAAAAGGATAGATTGGGAACAGGAATCTTTCTTCCTGCAACCAACACACAGGAACACCTATGCATTGTGCTCACTGATTTAAGCACATATTTTACATCCTAAATAAATCAAAATATTATATGCAAATACACATAAATATTGTGAGGAGAGTTTTACTTTAATAATCATCTCCCATTACAGTGCTAGCATTTTCTTTTACAAGTGTCTTTGTATACCATGACTTATTTGTGAGAAGTATAGTTTCTTCCTCTTATCATCCTATGTCAAAGTCTGCAAAGCAACAAAGGGAAAAAAAAATGTATTAAAAACTGTTCATGTTCCCACAGTGCAGATTACCTTGTGTGGACGAGTAAAAAAGATCAAAATCCAGATGTACATGGGTGCCAAAATCAACCAGACTGGAAATCCTGGAGTAAAATTACATTAAAATGTTATTTTGGTTTTTTTAGCTAATATTCATGCTCTCTTTCCCTACCAAAACCTGCATTATCTGCAGATGCATGTGCATGCACACACTCACACACACAAAGGCAAAAACAGATCCAAGTACATAATAATGTTTGCCTACGGGAATGTATTTTCTTTGGAATTGTTAAAGAAAAATCAGGCAAACAAAATAAGAAAACTTATTTTTGTACTCACTTTTGTTGGCAGGCAATCTCATAACCCAAGCTCCTATAATCTGTGAAAAGGCAGAAAGTGTGGTGAAGCATTTATACCAGACCAATTTCATGTTATGATGAAATCACCTGGAATTGCCAAATTCAGAATGTGTCTATTCAGTAAAAGATGTTCATATTAACAATACACAGTGCCAGCAATGCACCAGAGTTCAAATGCAGTTTATAAACTTGTTTGTGACTAAACAGCATACTTACCTGTCACTTACTTAATTAGCATGTATCAGTGTTAAGCAGGCATCCGAATAATTTAAAAAGTGGAGCAACGCATAAACTTGTAGCATATAAGTGTTTCAAAGTCACCTTACTAACTGGTCATTTAATTAAAAAAGTGCCTAAATGAGGAGCAACACATAGATTCCAAGAGTAGAAGGTTCTACTTAAGATACTTTTTCTTAATACATTTTACACGAAACTTCAGTTTATGTTGTTTGCCTGTTTGAGTTCTGACTCTCCCAAGAAAAAAAGACATCAACTCCCCTAAGATTCTATAAAAGGAATTAATGTAACAATTATACAATAAATAACAAATTCATAAAAGAAAGATATGCTCACCACTGCTGGAAGAGAAACACATGCTGCCAAGAAAATAATGTTAAAGTTGAGAAAACCATTCAAGATGTAATAGGACATGGGTTCCACTCCTGTTGAAGACCATTTACATAAATTTAAAACTGGTAAATGGTTTAGCAAATGATGGAGGAGAATTCCATGTTTGTTAGCCACTTCTTGTCTTGGATATGGAAAAGTGTTTAGTTTGAAACAAAGCTTTTTATTAAAATGAAATCCTGCCTAACTTGAATCTGTTATCCACGTCAAAACTCAAACTATATTAAAAAAAGTAGTGAATAATAACATTATATTGCACCAGATGGAAGCTACTCACTGTGAGCAACGCACATATGAGAGAGTCGATCTTTTAATTATTTCTAAGATGAACTTTAAGATATTTCCTTTTTTAAGTTCCTTGTGTCTGGGTATGTTTTGAGCATACTGGCAAGGAATTCTAAACTGTAGGTTCAAATAGTTTTAAAGACCAGCTGCCAAAGGAAAAAAGCAGAAAGGCATCCTGAGATACAGATGAAGAACCGAGGTGTGAGCAGAACAGCAGGTTTGATGAAAGGTATTGATGAAGAAGTGGGTTTTGAGGCCAGACTTGTATGCTCTGAATGCGGATACAATTCAAAGAGAAAGGAACAGAGAATCCCAAAGCTCTTACAGGCTGGGGTGGGACCTGAGAAGGAGAAAAAATGTCTGGTAAACTTCTTCCATCTGATGCATGGAGCAGAGAGGAGGGCAATAGATCAGACAGGTATGCTGGGGGTCAAGGCTGTGAAGTCAATGGTAACAGTGTGGCAATCAATCATTTAAATACCTCAAGCTAATAATTTTCAAACAATTACTTTTCTGTGTTCAGTAAGCTTATAAGAGTATAAGTCATTCAGCTGAGCAGCCTTTGCTGTTTCCTAATGGTGAGCACTAAAAACAAATGATATGTGTCTAACGGAACAAATGTGTAAAGCTCTAATTTAGTTATTTATATATGTACATATAACTGAAAAGCATCGTCTTTGTCCCATGAACAATACATTTATTAATTTATCTGTAATTAATTGATTTTTAAAATTATCAATACAGTGTAGGGCCATTAAGCCGCGGTGATTGAGGTCCAAAGTGCTTAACCGCGGCTTAAATATTTTTTTCATAATGCATAAATTACAATAAATAATGAAAAAATAATTTTTTTTTTTATCACAATCCTTTCTCTTAACTTTGTAGCATTGTAAGGTAAGGTGTGAATTGGTTACAATGGCGGCCTCCATAACACAGACAGTGTGAATAAAACAGATTATTTGAATTTCACTGTTATTTTATTGTTTATTGATAAATAAAAGACTAATCTTCTATAAATATCTCTTTGAAGTGAAAAGCCAGCATTTAAATATTTAATCCACGATAGTGCATATGTAACCGAGTGGTGAGGGGTCGTATAGTGACGACAGCAAACGTCCAGCACTCAAACAAAAGGCAGGAACCGTCAGCAGGTGTGCGACCCTTTATTACACAGGCTAGTACAATGGCCATGGCTGCGTCACATCACCAGAGGCGCTTAAAGTCCAGCTGTCCCCTACTGTCACATGTCTGTGCTCTCTCTGATCTGCCGCCGTCTCCTCTCTCATTTCGTCTCAGCTCTGCACTTACATACCTCTCGGACGGGGTAAACTTTGCGATCCTCCTATATGGCCGGGGCAGTTACGAACTTTAACCCTAGCCAATCACTGCCAAGTATCCTCTCTCAGCAGGTCCCACCAAACAACAATCATCCGCCAGCCCCGCCAAAACTAACGACAACAAACCCTCTACGCATAGGATGTCAATCATCGACATTTGAAATGCCAAAATGACAGCTGTCAATACCTGTCTCGAGTGTTTGAGAGGCCATGTCCAGGTCCGTATGATCTAACTGGGATCTAAGCATTTTGCATGGCTTAAGCGGATTTATGGATTACTGGACCGTGGCTTAATGGCCCTACACTGTATCTATCATTAAAATAAAAGTCATCAATAAGTTAACTATTAAAGAAGTCAAAGTTGTTGTGATATCTACAAGGGATGTTCCACTTCCGCCCACACTTGGCTATAAAATGAACCCAGAGAATTTTTTAACATTTTTCTCTTATTCTTCAACTCTTTTTAAACTTTTTCAATATAGTCACCAACAATTACAACATATTTTTTGGCCCTATGGATCCATTTCTGAAAACAATTCAAAAATGATGATTTTGGCGTCAATTTCAGGTGTTCCCTCATTATTCCTCTCGAGTTTCGAAGCTCACTGCAAAAGTCATGAGAAAAAAACGTTCCATCCCAATAGTCCTTTAATACAAATTTTAATCACATTAATTACCAAAAGTGTTGAATGTCTTACCATAAAGATCAGGTCCATGGCTAGTGAAGACATTATAAAAGATGATATTAAGAGGAGCTATCACAAGCCTTCCATAGTAGTGAGTGTCGATCAATACTACTGGCAGCTGAAGCATAAATCATTAACATCAAATTGTTTAAGATCAAATCCATCATGTACACATTGTATTCAGAAATCAAGCAAATGGTTTAGAACCAACACTGTCAATATTTTTCAAATGTTCATGTAATTCCGTAATCTCAAAATCATATGTTTTCTTTTACTTTTATTATGCCAACCTTACACAGTTATATTCTTTTTTTTATTTTATTACTGTCAGTGCTAAGAACAAACATTTTACTTCAATCATGTGTTTTATATCTGGCATGAACAAATCAGACTAAACAATGATGTACACATTAACCGACATGAAATTCTAGGATAGCAGCCTGATTTTTATAATCATGCAGCTTTTTCAAAAAAATCCTAACATCCAACCCTGCATAAAACAACATGAATAGCAATAGAAGATTCAAATATCTACTATTTATCTATTTTTTTAAAGATACTATAATCTGGACATAATAATTTTTGCATAACTTTACAAATAGCCCAACAGAGCAGCCAAATGATCCATCACAAAGGTACACTCACTAAAAAAACAACAGCCGAAATTATGCACCAGAGCCCAAAGTACAGAACCTGTTTTTGTCTGAAGATTACGTCAAAGGCAATAGGAAGCCTGAAATGCAAACAAACATAAACCTGATTCCTCACTGTTAAAGTATTTTTTTTAAAAAGTGATCACTTATAATCCAAGTGTTACTGATTTAGTAGTAGTTTCTTAATAGGAAACTGGTAATCAAGGATGTTTTAGAAGTTACATTACTATGCTCATAATCTAAAACACAAGATATTACACCACGATCAAAACCGTGATTTATATGTCTTTATATTCTGTTCCTTTGTATCTATCCTTTTTAGACTCTTTTATTTTATTCATTAGTACCAATGGTATTAGCTAAAAGTGACCTCAAGCATTTTTCACTCCAAAACCTTAATCATACAATGTAATGTTTTAAAAACTGCCACTGCTACTCAGTATCACTTACCCTAATGCAGCTGCAAAAGGCCATCCTATGATGGTACTTGCTGCTACAGCCAGAATAGCCACCTGGAGCAAAAATACAATATACATTCAAAACAAAATAATTAAATAAGAATTTATTTGCTGTACACTATTGCACTATGAATGTGTGTTACTGATGGCTGCCACTTTCATGATAATTACCAATCACGCAAACATGATTAAATATACTATTATATGCACACCTATGTAAAAAAAAAAAAGGTAATAAAAATGGTATTAAAATAGTATAGAAATGCCTAATTTGATAAAGCACAAAATTGTTTTAGACATGATAGGTGTTATACATAAATAAGAAGACTAATAAAAAGAATAAAAGAACAAATAAAAGAATCAAAAACCAAGGATGGATGTGATCATAGTGAATTGAATGATGAGTATTACACATCAATAATAAGAAGACATAGAATTTTATAGGACCAAATACAAATGTCGTAATTACTGTCTATGGTGTACATAAAAACAGATCAGTATAATAGGAAACAATGTGCTCCCATAAATGCAATTGATAAACAAACCAACTGCTATCCTCATCAGCAAATAACAGCATTGAAAAGAGTCTTATAAAATCATATACAATATTTTAAAAATAAAAGTACACTAACAGACATACATTATTTTTGCCAGTCAACCAAGAAGCCACAGCGACCATGGTGAGATACATAGAGAAGGAGCTGGGAAGAAATGCTGTGCATGCAATGAACATGCCTGTACTCAGCAGCAGGAACCACAGCATCAGGCGTGCCACATTGGTCCCAACAGCTTGATTCACAGCCCTAGCATTTCAAAGCAGGCAGTGGACTGTGTATAGTTACATACACAAATGCAAATGTGCACACATGCTCGTGCCCAAACAAGCACACACATTCCCTCTCTTTTTTTGAATTTTTATTCCATTAAAGTGTGAGAGTTCAATTTTAAAAAAACCAAAGATAAAACTTTAAAAGTACATTTTTTTAAAACTATGCACAAGTACACCATAGCTAACAGTTTTTCATGAACACCTTTATTTTTATCAACATCAAAGTCTGATTTTGTTAAATAGTTCAAACTTGATCCAGCTACAGTTTGTATGTGCATGTGTGGGAACATCCTATATATGTTGATCTTATCCTTTTCTTATTTCTGTCTAGACTCACTTGTAAAGGTAAACTTCACAGGCAGCACAAACTGTTCCTAGACAGCATCGCAGCAGGTAAAAAATGAGAATCTGTACACCAGCAAAATGTAGAATCTATTTGACTTCATGGTAGTAACGGCAGCATAATAAATATTTCATCAAAAATAAATCATCAGTTTTTTCACCAAATGCCAACATTACTAATGATAACTTGTACTTCGTAAAGAAAAAAAACATTGATTTTAATTATTATTATACATTGATTTAATTATTGTCCTGTCCTATTTATTAGTTTTGATAACATTAACTTAATTTTGATTGTCCTGTGTCTTCTGCTGGAAGAATATTTATTTCACCTAAGTTTTATAAACAACCATCTTACTTTAGACCTGTTGTTTTATGGATGATAGCATCCCATGTATGATGTTGCCATGCTAGTTCCCTTTATAAGGCATTAGAATGGTGAAATAAAATTTTATGTCTCTGCTCTGGGTTTTTCGTTATTTAGTGCTTAATTTCATTTTAGGGATTATCTGTATTATTTATCAGAGAAAAACACAATATGTACATATACTGTATATACTCTACCTTTTTTTCACCTAATCAGAAATGTGACAGGTCATCATATCCATGTCACCTTTTGGATATAGGCCAATGATGAAATACATTGAATTTGTATTTGTCTTCATATTCCCTCTCTGTCCTGTCTCTCTCATGCTGTCCTTTCTCTCTTTCTGTTCATCCTCTCCCCATCCCTTTTCTCACATCATTCTTTTTCTTTCACTGTCCTTTCCTTCTCTCTCTCTCTTACACAATTCTTTTCTTTCTCTCGCTGTCCTGTCTCTCTGTGGGTTTTTTAATTTTCACCTTTATCTAAATACTTTGTTTTTTGACATTTACAAATACTGATGTTGATATCATGATGTATGGATAAAGATCAATAAAGAAGTTTTGAGTTTATGTTCTAGTCTGTATCATTACATTGACTAGTGCCTTATAATGTAGCTGAACAAATCAATAGTCAGTACTTATAGGTTGATCATATGATTTGATCTTACCGTCACTCTTGGCAATGAAAATGGCAATTAAGCAATTATAGTTGCTGGACATCTAGAAATTACCTCTTTAGCCTGAAAATTAGCTCTTTAACCTGAATGTCAACTAAAGTTTTTGTTAAGTAAATATATTTGCTGTTTCTGTAATCAATTCATAAAAAAATTATGATAAAGATAATTGGTCAAACAACCAGGATGTAGTCTGTCACACTAATAATGCATTTTCTACAAGACTAGATAAAAGAGTATACAGTTGTGTAATCTTACATGTTATTTGGTTGCTCTTTGCATTTTCTGTACTTGTTTTTATTCATCATTAGTACCGTTGTTTATTGTTTCTTAGTTGACGTGTTATTTGTTTGTTTTGCTGTCAATCGTGTGCTGTCCATGTTTCGCTTTTATTCTTAGGTGCTAAGAACATACTACTTCTGAATGTGAGTATGTGCTTTACAAATTTTGCCTTTATTATTATTATTCACACTGCTTTATACATAAAATTCACCAAAAATAACAATTTAAACAAGTTCAGACTGGATTAAAGTAACAGAATGGGTAAGGGTTAAGTAAGGTTACTTTTATCTGAAGATTATACCCAGTACATAGATTTAAATTATACCCAGTACATAAATTTAAATAACTTCTCAATTTTTTACAGTTTTTTTAATTTTTTTGTTAAAAAAAAACAACTCCAAACAAAACTTAGGATAAATCCACACAGCTGTAGAATTTAAGTGACAGCTCTGTAGGGGCCTAACTTGCAAGTGTTAACAGCATCATCAAGAAGCATGTAAGCTAAATGCCAAGAATAAATATAAGACAAAAATAATAAATTTATTACCTTATTGTTGGTGAGAAAGATCTCAAACAATCTCATAGGAATTAGATATGGCAGGATGTAAGCATAGGATCGAATGGCATAAACAGGTGAATACTCCCAGGTTTGAAAGCCATAACCATACAGCAGATAATGTGCCTATAATACAAAATAGCAGTTCACTTCATATGGGTGGAACTATCATGCTAAAAGATCTGATAATATTAACTGCAAATGTTGACTGCTTGTTTTAACTGAAAGTTCAAACAATGTGTTTTTCAATTTTACTATCATGATAATGCAAACACTCTAATATTCTTACAATATTTTCATATAATGTAAAAAAAAAAGAAATTTATTGGACACATATTTTTGGTCTGGTCACAGTTCCTTTTTTGGAATCCTTTACTATTAATGCTTTAAAACTATGAAAATACATCGTGACAACATTCTTCTTGCCCACTTTTCACAAGTCTATGGACAAATGTATATTACTTTAATCAGTTCTTTCCTTTAAGTCTGAGGAAGGTCAAGGGTGCTCAACATACGGGTGACTTGCTGCAGCTCGCTAGCATTTTAGCTCCTTACTACTGTTTTCTCATATTGTATTGTATCATAGGTGAAATATTCGTACAAGATGAACATATCATTTTGGGAAGTGAAATGGATTTAAAAACCAATTTAAAGATGGGAATAAATGAACAGTTAATCATTGCTAGGTATAAATGCTGGACATGAAAATAATAATTTAAAAATCCCATACTGATTCCCAGTAGTTATAGGTCTCATCACAGTCAGTAACAATGTTCCAAAGTGCTGCACACAGTCGTGCTGACATCAGCAGCTTAAATGCTGTCATTGTTGTTGGTGACCAGGGATCATCCATATCTTGAACAACAGACTTTGCTTTTTCTCCATACTGACTGCCATCAGCAATGTATCCTTGGTGACTAATTATAAAAAAGACAATGAGAAATTGAAAAAACCTAAAACACACACACATACATATTTGGCCTGCTGCAACCTCATTTCCTAAATCAAGAAACAGCCAGCGGTATGTCCAGAAAAACCATCTGACAAATTACCATCCAATTTTGAGATTGCTTTTGAGTGTGTGTGTGTGTGTGTGTGTGTGTGTATTCTATGCGGGATAAGTGACTTCTACCTACTAGTAAGAACCAGATGCTTTATCCTTACCTCTGCTAGTACAGATATCGGACATGTCATTTTCCTCTTATTCTTCGATGAGACATCAACGTGGATAAACTTTAATTTATAACATTTGTGACTTTCTTTCCTCTGATTTACTCCAAGAGTTAAATATCAAAACCAAGAAATCTATTCTCAGAGGTGTCCGTCTCGTTCAATGTGTGAATGGATATCTACGCTCTCTGTGGTACTACTAGTGCTACTCAGTACTAGTTTTGTATTTATATAAGATCGGTAAACAAAACAAAAAAATCTACTCTTTGTAATGAAATTCGTTAAGGTGCAGGATTTTACCGGTTTGATGAAGAGGCAGAAGCCGAGCCTGCAGATTCCTTTGTAAACCTTGTTACTTGCCGTCGCTTTGAGTGATTTGACATCATGAAATATTCCAGCCACGAATGCTAATGGTAGCAGACATGTTTCATAGACTGCACAAAATTTTAACTTCAAAGAAACTTTCGCTCTTTAAGAATATCTTCTTAAGAATTACACTTTAAAATGTAAACTTTATTTAATAGCCAATTATCATAAAATATTATCATGAAACACATCAATTGAGTTTTGAATGTGGAACTGCTTTGGCCATGACCTTCCAAAGTTTAAACATGGCGACCGTGGGGAAGTTGGAGTCTGTTGCGCAACCAAAAAACGATTTTAAGACGGTTAAATCTTCTTCCTCTCCTACGATCATTTTCTGGAGCTGCTAGAAGTCTTGAAAATACTCTTCTTGTAAATGACCGGATCGAAAATACAAGACAACGAGCACTTTTAGGAGACGGACAACGCACAACATAAGTACGAGTTAAAG
This sequence comes from Pomacea canaliculata, assembly GCF_003073045.1. Taxonomy (NCBI): domain Eukaryota; kingdom Metazoa; phylum Mollusca; class Gastropoda; order Architaenioglossa; family Ampullariidae; genus Pomacea; species Pomacea canaliculata. The sequence continues at coordinate 16,692,948 of NC_037603.1, forward strand.
TTGTGTCACTTGCTACAACGGCACGGGTGGCTTAACACGCCAGACAAACGCGCATTATTTCAAAACGATTGCCTGAGGCTGCCCAAATCATATTAATATCATTATAGTGTGGCTCAGGACTACAAGACAAATACTTATTTGTAACAACTCGATCGCCTCACCATAGCGTTCTAAAGATAACTTTATTGTCCAGCAAAGGAGATGTGTCTTCCAGCATGCAAGCAGTCAGAGAGAAAATCAAAAGCATCAACAATAACATCAGCAATGGCAGAAGTGAGCACACACACACACCCACACACACGCCCGCATCAAAAGGACAATACACCAGTTCCCATGACTACATGATAACAGTTTTTTGTTTGTTCAGAGCAGAGATGGCCGATGGAATGAATGACCTTCTATAAACGTTCTTTTTCGCAAGAGGGGCCCTCAATCTCCGTCCTGAGGGCATAGGCTCGAAGCGGGGGTTGAGTGGATGGGTGGGGTCAAGCATGATTTGTGTTGCTTTCCGGACAAGGGCTGAATCGTACACGTGGGAAAGGGTCAGCTGTTGTGAGCCTACGATTTTGCTGGCTGTGCTTAGGCGAAGAAAATCTAAACGATATATATCCTAGCAGTATCGAAAACCGAAAATCCAAGGGTCCCATAAAGTTATCACGAGATAGACTTTGAAGGCCGGGTTCTATCTGGATCGACGCTGCACACGCATACGCATTAACTGTGACAGGTGTTGCCCCGCCTGAACTCCTTATAATAGCAGCTATACTTTTAGCCGATGACGTACGTACACAGCGACCGTGGCCGCCATTTTCAAATTTTTGTTTCTATTCGCCCTTTTCTTTTCCAGCAGCTGAGTGGAAATTTAAGGTTCTCCAGTGATCATGCAATTGCAAGTATTCGACTGTTCGATAACAGTGCGATTATCTAAGTTATATATTCTGAAGCAAATACACTTTTTATTTATTAATTCCAACAATGTCCAAATTCAATGCAAAATATGCTCAGAGGAGAAGGATTACAGCACAAGTTAAGAAATACATAAAAACAATAAATGCAGAAGTTTTCCCACAAACAAGTAGAAGTCGGGCTCAGCAGTTCTGAACCCTTGCAATTTATTAACTCTTTAGTCGTTAATGATGCAGAGAATTTGGAGCTGTCAGAATTTCCCCAAACAAATTGCGATTACGATTAATCTGGTGATATTTCATCAGATGTTAGCATCCATACGCCATCGGTTTCAGCTTCGCAAAATCTAGATCAGGATCTAAACAAAACAGATGGAATGGAATTCTTTTCTTGATTATTTAGATCAGGAAGATCAAAGTAAATCAGACAGCGACACTGATCAAATTAATAAAGAATAGCGAGTGCATTTCAGAAAACCATTTGTATCAGGAATGAGCACTCTGGGCAAGCCCAATGTAACATTACACTTAGTGCTTTGTCTCGTTTATTGTGTATTCTACATAATTACCATCCATCTCTCCCCAAGGATCCCAGAACACTGTTGAAAACTCCCCAAAAGTTAAACATCAGATCTATTGAAAATAGTTCTGGATATTATTTTCATTTTGGACTTTAAGAATTGCTGTCTAAATCTAGTCTTGTTGGATTATCATAAAAGTAAGTTCTTAAAGGGATACTTAAGGCTGTGGCAACGGTCAAATGTTTCAATAATATATTTAGTTACAATTCCAGAGCACGTGAGCTATACAAGAGAGATGATTCGTTTCTCAATTAATTCCCACTTATTAGCACTATTTTGGTTGCCAATGTTTCTAAAAATAGAACAAATCCAGTGAAATCGACCCTTGTGTCCTTCCGCCGAGTAATCACGATATCTTCCTGAGATGGTCAAGTAGATGAGTCTAGTTGTGACGGCAGTCAGAGACGTACAGGAAATGTCTGGTCATTGCGAAGATTTGACGTCGTGATCGTGAGTTTATTTAGGTTTTAAAGTGAACTTTTCAAAGCACAGTTTAAAAAATTTTAGAAAACAGTCTGTTTCACTTGGTAAGCAGTATTGGTCATATGTCATAAGGTCACGTGACAGAGAACGAGACTTCGTCTAAGTAAACGAAAGAGCCTTATTTAATTTCTCTTCATAAACACAACATCCTACAAACCCTTCAACTTTTTCCATACTCCCACTCAAAAAAAAAGGCCGATTAGATTTCGGTCTGTTATCATTTTCTCTACTTAATTTTAGGGATCTGTTTGTGGCACTCTGTAAGGACACAAGGCTGTGTCACCATCCTGGTAAAATAGCATACTTAAAGTGATAAACAAATTTTATCATTGCTCTGTATCTGTAGCTCGAGGAGAATACATTTCCTTATAATAATAATAATTTGTGCACTTGTATAGCATAGCATCTTGATCAAGAAAGGTCATACTCTGCGCTGACCAGTAATGATAAAAAGAAACATTTGAACATTGGGTAACAGAATGGAAGGTGAGATATATATAGGCACATCGAACAACATAATTACAAGTACAAGAGTAGAACATGATGTACGGGATATAGGGACTGTAGAGATAGAGTAGTTACATAATGGTGCACATGACAGACAATATTACAATAGAAATTTAGGATAGTAATTCAGGGGTAGTACCTAGCAAATGTTTTCAATGTTTGAATGTAGCCTTGGAGTTTGAGTGGCAAACGTGATGTGGAAGAGTTCCACTGCTTAGCAGCAGAGAGGGAGAATGTCCGTTGTCCGAGGAATAGAATGTGGGAGTATGATGAGGAGTGAAGGTTTCGAGCAGGAGTGTGGACAGACAAGATTCCAGCAAAGAAGACAGTGGAGGAGTCCATAGCATAAGAGTTAAGAGCTTGTAGTCTATTCTAACTTTAACTGGTAGCCAATGAAGAGAGTGAAGAAGTGGTGTGACATGTTCAGATTTGCGAGTCCAGAAGACAAGATGAGCAGATGAGTTCTGGACTTTTTTGAAACATCAATGAGGTACTGTGGACAGTCAGCCAGAACTGTTGCAGCAGTCTAGTTTAGACACAGCAGTTGAGAATTTTAGTGGTTGGGAGGGACATAGTATGGCAAATGAAGCTGATCTTCCAGAGTTCATAATACACAGCACGAAAGATATTTGAAACATGCTTATCAAAAGAGATGCTAGCAGACATTATGTAACCTAAGCTATTTGCTGAAGTTACAAAATTAACATTGGCACTGCTTACCTGAGCAGAGAGACAGTACAGGGTGAACTCTGTATCTTAGGATAAGATGCTCTTGTACTTCTTACTTGTGCTCATTTGTGATGTATTGGTTGGTAAGTTGGAGGTGTATGTTAGTTGTGATAAATATTTTTTTTCAGTGTTTTTGTTTGTTATTTGGTATATAAAGATTTTAGTGTCTTTCCCTTTAAGAACATTATAAACTTTCACATTTTTAATACAAATATCAATATACTATTTGAACCCTCATTCAGCAACTCTGTACCAACACACAAAAACAGTGAAGACAACATTTTTATTTTTGTAAAAACTATTTTGGGAACTGTTACTTCTCACAATGCCACCACCTTTGTGAACCTCAGCCATTGCAAGAGCATCTCAAGTTTCAGAATAAGAAAGGCATGCAAGCAAGGCATAGTTTTTTTTTCTCTACACCATGGATAAGATAAATGGTACTTAGGAAGAATTTAAATTTATGAAGTGGTTATCATGTATGAAACTCTATTTTGATAAATAAAGCTGCTTGAAGATCATAAAGATTCTTAAAAAGTCAATCATAGTCTCCTGTTTAAAGTAACAAAAGCTTTTCCCCATTTTTATAACAACAGCTTTAGTTTCTCCAACAGACATGCTTACATAAATCTTCTTTCAACTTAACTTTTCAACATAATTATCAGATGCTTGAACAGCAGAGAGCCGGAAAGTGTATGAGTGTGTGCTATGGGTATGCTTCCCTACATCTATTTTCTATTTTGCTTGCTGGAATAAACAAAATATGTATTATTATATGATCACATATTACTATGTCTATATTATACTTATAAAAATATTTTCATAAAAGCCGGAAGAAAATAAAATAAGCTTTTCAGACTTCAGGGTACACATCTTTAGTTTAAATGCATAAAAGACTTGTAAACCAAAAGCATTTTCTCACACATCAAAAACCCCACACATGCATGCACACACAAATATGCACATGTGCACACATCAATGGTTCATGTTCTAGAAAATACTACTACTACTAAAAATCTACAATGCCACAAATATCATCTGCAAGTGTTGTCTATAAAAAGTGGGAAATATATTACGAAGAAAAATTTATACCCGTAATAAGAAGACTAGATATTAGATTATGCTTAATGCACTGGCCATTTCATCACAAAAATTTTCTACAATATCCATCAAATAATGACTTAGTAAAATGAAATACTGCATAAGTACAAGAAACTCATGCAGACAAGTAAAGTGTAAGTTAACAGCCACGAAAATAGTTATATGTATACAATTACTAGAACCAAGATTAGAAGGCTTCCATCGTGAGTACAGCAAAGTAAATAAATCTTATTTTCAAACTACATATTGAAATGAGCTATCATAAAATAGGACCTTTATCCTATAATTTTTTAAAAACCTGCTGCTCATACTTTACATATTGACTGTGCCCAACATACTGCACATTGCGTGGATTTAGTAGATACATCAGCAATGACCCCCATCGCCATAAAATCAAATTTTGGGTTTTATATCACTGATATTGCAAAATAATACTGTCATGTGTTAGGTATAAGACTAAAATATTTCCATAATGCAGGTGGTCATAGTGCCCGGAGAAACCTTAAGAGATGGCAGACACTATAGGTACTAGGAAGATAAGATAATCCTTAAGCTAGAAGAGCATGCTAGCCATGAGAAGATCTGAGTTTTCTGAAGTTGTTAGCAGAGGACAGGTTGGAAAATCTGTTAAACTTGCAGAAGAGTGAGGAAATAGGTGGAAAAATTAGTGTTTTATGCTGAGACAGCAACTAAGGCTATATCACAGTAAGGCAGCCACCCCTGTAAACAGATGCCATACGCAGAGAGAACAGCATTCCTGAGACAGCTGAACCTAGGACAGCCAACCTTCGCTGTACTGGTGACAGGCACTAACCGCTGTTTACAGAAGAGACAGTAGGAAACACCAGACATAAGTGGAGGCATGGGTTGCTGTAAAGGATTTTTGTTCATGCCTGCAACATGCAGTGGCAGGGATCATCGAGGTTTTACTTCGTGTCTGCATCAACGGAGTCATCCAAGAGAATATGCTTACTCTTTTAAGAGACTTATTAAGAGATGACCACATTTTGGCACTCCCAGTGCAAATGCACATGGGAGATCTAATGGATAATGTATTCTTTGTAGCACTCTTTCCTGAAGGACTGGAGGCAAGACAATGGTGTGACATCTGCGTGCACCATGAGCAGGAAGGCCTTGATATCAAAGAAAGACTGAAGTGGACGTGTGGTCTGGCAGCAGCCATTAGGGCTAATTATATGTTAAGTGCATGAACATGTTGAATGGCATTATTAAGCGAAACTGGCGATGAATAAATAGTGAAAGTACATGCTTAGCAGAAATTAAACTAGTGTAGCATTGGAGGAGTAACTGGATACCCTAGACTAGTCATTGTTAATAATACATAAATACTATAAAAATATTTCGAGAGAACTCATGAATATAAATACTGTTTAAGCACTGCAACATGTTGCAATTTACTATAATAAGAGGGAAACAGGAGTGGGAACTTTACAGCTGTTGACATATTAAAGATTATGATTTTCCCTGCATAAGAAGAGTGCAAGCAGCAAAGTATTGTCAGCACCAAGAAATAATGACATCTATAATATGCAGCATAAAATTTTGTATGTAATCTGTATAACATATCAACCCCACAGGATAACAAACAGGCATTCTTTCCACAATATGATACAAACTAGAGAGCATGAACAACATTTCATCCTATGCAGTATGAACAGTAGCATCTTGTCATTGGCAATAAAGGAAAAAAAAAGTCAGATAAAAATTGGAACCGAATGAGTAATCTTAAACTGAAACAGGAACAAGAAATGCCATGAAATCCAGGGATTGCTGCACTTTACTGCTCCTTTCTGGACCTCAAATTGTAGCGCCCAACATGGCCATCCTTGTCAGCTGAACTTTGATTTTTATTTAAGTCGGACAAAATAATTGGTCTGTAGTGGACAGTTGGTGCAATTCCATTTTCGCGGATATCAACCCAAGTGTGATACATGAGTGCAAATGGAATGATAACCCATATCATGTTGAAAAAGAAAAGGTACACCCACAGATAAAGACCATTATCTGTCACCAGATTCTTGCTTCCATTCACCCACTCTGGGCAAAATGTCATCCAACCTGTTCAAATCAAAGGTGCACATACAATACAAAAGTGGATCCTATAAAAAATACTTAAAATAGAATGCTTTACTTTCAAACCAATGAGAAAGATAATTGTTACAAGCAAGCAAAGTTGTTACTCTAGGACCAAATTAATATACTTCAAAGTCATGTATATAAAACTAAATGAATTTATAAACATTTAAAATGAGCTTTCTGCATTATGCACTTTTTTCCTCCAGACACCCACCCATCATTTTATTAATTAAAATCACAAGGATGAAAGCACCAGTGTCCTTAAAAGTCTGGCACAAAATGAAAACTTTTCCCACAGATTTAATATCAATCCCAATTATAGATAGATATATATTTATCTTAATATAAAACAAAAAATGATAATTTCTATACTGCAGAAGTTCTAGGTACTCACTATCCACAAAACACACAGACATGCAATAAAAAACACATGATTAGAGTGATGTCCTTTTATCTAAACAGCTCAAGGGAACTCCTCTCTGTTTTTCTGTTTTATCCAAGAATCTACATCAAATTTTTTGCCTCCATTCTGGATTATTCTTTAATGCTTGTTCCATGAAAGAAATGGAACGATGGGAGAAAGGAAAGATAAAACACAAGATAAATATGACGTTTAAACCCTACTGCCCATGGGCTATTGAGCCTTCACTGTCACTTTGCTGACTGGACAGACGATCCGGTATACCAATTTGTGGTGTTGTAGATAGTATCCGTTTGATATCCACATACACGCACAGATGTCCGGTGGCACAGCTACAGGTTACAAGTCCTGTACTTCAAATGTTCCGCATAACTCTACCCTTCGGTATGGGAAGTATCGACGACTGTTACACACGAGATGCCAGTACGTCCAGGATCTGTCCTCTCACACAGAAACCCGCTGTATCCCTTGTGATGCTGGAGTAGATTTTATACTCCCAATCGGTAAGAAGGTGTTATCCAGGTCTACTCTTCGGTAGATAAGCGTTAGCATCCGTTGTAACGTGATGCTAAAACTTCGTGAACCTGTCCACAGCACAGATCTCCCGCTGAATACCTCATCGAGCCAATACAAACACTACACTCCTCTTGAGCACACAAGATGATGACTCAGCTCCACCTTCATGGGGATGGACGTTGGCGTCCGTTAACAAAGTCTTGATACTCTTCGTAGGTCTTACTCCAGGCTGCTCAGCTCTCTCTGTCCAGAGCAACATTAGTTAGCCTAACTTAACTATCTAGTCTCCCTCTAATGACCAATTAGGCCATTAGCAACGCGGTAACTAAGACGACTGCTTAGCGATTCTTCGTGGGGTCCATGCCGACCAATCATAATCTCTGTACCGTGTAGTCGGCATGGCTCCCACCTCAATCGCCGTAGTTACGCCTATGACAACATTTCCTATGTCAAACATGTCGAATGACGTGAAATAATGTGCGTGGGGATTGCGTCAGCGCTTGCGTGACTGGTCTCCCCTGGTACCACAGACAACAAATAATTAGAACAACAAAAATAGCATTCGCTTTGAATCGCGAATCGTTACAACCATGTTGCCTGACAAGTGTTTCGTGTCATTCTGCATCTTGCTCCATGTATATTTTAGCATAATATCTCCTACTTGATGAAACTGCACCTCCTACATCCACAAACTCCATCACGTCTCCAGTATCCATTGCTATCCGATTACTAATGTCACTATCAAGCAAGTTGTTTCCTTTATTTTCTCATGCCTGAATTACTGCAACTCCCTTTTAGCTGGTCTTCTTGTTGATGCTACACTCCATGATGGTCAATGCACTCAGAACAGTGCTATCCATCTGGTGCTCCAGGCTCAGAAGACTGATCATGTCACTCCTCTGCTTCATTTCTTTAATGGCCACCCATCACCTACTGTTTCACTTACAAACTGGACTATCTTTGATATAAATGTCTCCATCATAATATCAATTACAATAATACTTAAGATCTCTGATAAAGGCACAAACCAACCCCTAAACATCAAATGAAAGCTGGCTTTTGCCCAAGGTTCTGTTTCTTATTTTTAGCAGCTATTCATGTGATAGATATGGTCTAATATTTGAGATTAATAATGGAAGTTTATTTCCTGCAAAGGTAATCCTCTTTTTCAATTTTGTAGGCTTCTTACAAAATGCTGATTTAATTTCTGGTACTATTAAATCTTTGCTGAAAGCCTGGATTTCAACATTTCCTTGAATTTTCTACACACCCCCTTCATTAGCAGAATAAATGGCACTCACCTCCATATAGTTCACATACACACAGCACAAGCTGCACGAGGTGCCGATAGAATCGATTAAAAATGATGGCATAGATGAGGACTAGACAAAGAATGCCATCAACCAGCACAGTCACTATCTCAAGTGAAATAATGGTAGGATCCGAGTACAGCCAGCGACGGTCAGCTTTCCCATACTCCTTCCCTAGGTGTGAAGAAAATAGTTGTAACAGGATGAAATATAAAAAGAAAATATTTAGTCGAAAAAAATCAGGAACTGATGTTAAGGACAGGCTTGCATATCTTGCCTATAACTCAGTCCAACAGATGAAAATGGCTATGGATATTCAAATTTACACTTCAGTTCACATCTTTATAGTGGTATTTTGACTTTCACATAAATGTCCAGTATACTAATCCACAAGCTGCTTTTCTTAAAAATGCAACAATCAACACTAATTCATTTAATAATCAGTCTTTTGTTAACCTATGGGAAGCTTTGAACTTTGTTAAACATTATAAAGCAAAATGTATTTTAGTTTTTATACCATTAAATCTACCTATACCTTCAATTTGTTATATTTTCATGTAAACAAGTGTTTTAGTCTTTTATTACCAAATCTGGAAAATATTACATTTAAAGATTAAAACTCCCACGTTAGTTTTAAAAACAATGCAGACTTATCCAACATTTTATTGCTTCATTTGTGTATAAATTTGTTAATACTTACACAACTCTGCAGTGATAAAGTTTGTCTCTGCCACAGTGCCAGTCAAAGAATGAATTACAAAGGGCCCTTCCTAAGTGATGAACAAAGCACAGCTTTATATAAAAATATAAATAACTCAAAGATTTGAAATAGCGTTTTGATAATCATCATTCCATCTACTAGCTGACAAAACGCATAACAAGTTATGTTGAATGTCATTCACAAAAGATTAATCATTTCATCATCATAGTGGGATAAAAAAAAAAAAATCATCCCGATAAAGACCAGTTAAAAGTTAAGATTCTGCACTGATTACCCTAGACACCAGGCTGCTACCTTCATCTTTTTAGTTCATTAGTTCAGCTGCACAGGTGAAGTTTTCCAGCCCAAGTCCAAAGCTGACTTTGAACCATTGACCTTATTTGTTATGTGTTGAACACATAATTCGTAAGTTTAGTTTAGTTTATTCCTTGTTGCTCCTTTGAGTAGCATAGAGCTGCAGCAATATCTCCCCAAAAGACCTGGTTTTGGGCAGCCCCCTTCAGTTGGGCTCTCTACTGTTCTTTTTCCAAGTCTGCTTTGGTCTCCCAGCTCTCCTCTTCCCCTGAGGGTTCCAGTCAAGTGCCTGCCTACCAATGATTTCAGCTGGTTTGCGCAGGTTGTGTCCTATCCAGCCCCATTAGCGCTTTTTGATGTCTTGGCTAGTGGCATTCTGGTTGGTTCTTTTCCACAGGCTGCTGTTGGAGATCTTTTCAGGCCATCTTATTCCCAGAATATGGTGTAGGCATCAGCTGGTAAAGGTCTGGAGCTTGTTGTTGATGGTATTTGTCACTCTCCAGGTTTCAGAACTATATAGGACTGCCTTCACATTGGTGTTGAAGATGTGGGTCTTACTGCGGAAGGATAATGCTTGGGAGTTCTAGATGGGGTGTAGGCTGTTGAAAGCATCCCTGGCTTTGTTGATGCGACTTTTGATATCATCCGCTCCACCATCCTTGTTGACAATGCTCCCCAGATATGTGAAGTGGTTTGTTTCTAGGATGTTCTCTCGTTGAAGTTGGATTGGGAGTTCCTACTTGTTGATTCTCATCACTTTGGTCTTCTTTCTGTTGACCTTTAAGCCAGTCTTCTCTGTTTCTTCAGCTAGCATACTCAGTTTGATTTATGCATGTTGTTGCCGATGAGATAAAAGACAGATGTCATCTGCAAAGACCAGGTCCTCTAGCTGTTTGGTGAAGTTCCACTGGATACCGGTGTTGTTGTCTTGACAACCCATAAAGCTATAGATTTTGATCGACTTACCTTTACAATAAATGCTGCACAATTTTCTCTCATTTCTTTGATGTGAATGTGGGCATTTCTTAACAAATGAACACTGACAGATGTAGCACACCCCAATAAAAAGCGAACAAACCCAACCCTTGTTTTCTTTTTTCCAACATTTTGCAAAATAATCTCCAACTTAGTGAAGCCATGCAAAACTTTATATGGGATTCTTTATAACAAAGCCTTGTACCTTTATATAATCTTCATGTGGTTTTGAACAATTTTTTTTAAATGACTGATTCTATGCTTGTTTCCAAAATTACTTGCTTAATTTAGGCTGCTTGTTTTTCACAGTCTGATTTACTGAAGATCATTCTTGTGCATGCAATGCCACGAGCCTTACCTGCTAAGTTTACTATTAACTATCACCTGGTTCAGTAAAGGCAGTTCATTAGTGGCACACCACTCCCGCTACCTTTGTTCGAACACCTTAAAATAGAGTCACGCAAACACCAGACAAATGCTTTTTGCACCACTTTACTCTTGCTTTAAAGACTAAACCAAAAGTTAATTAATGCCATTATTCTGAAAGCCATGCAAACAACTTGCCAGTAAGATCCAATACCCACAAGCCTTCTTCTTGAATGCTTAGATATTTTACTTCCTGCCATCACAAACACTGTAAATGTCAGCTTGTCATCAGTTGTTTTCCCATCTTTGTTTAAAAATGCCCGGGTGAAGCCACTTCTTAAGAAATCCACGCCTGATGTGTTGAACAATTATCACCCAGTTTCCAACGTCTTTTCTCTCAAAGATCACAGAGAAAGTAGTTTTGAGCTCTGGGCCTACTTACAAGAGAACCAGCTGACCACCGACATAATATCTGTCCTCGACAGTGGTGATATCTATTGCCTTAACTATGCTGAACCTGTCTCCTGCATTTGACACTATCGACTTCTCTCTGCTCTTTCATAGATTACATATCCTCTACGGGAGTTTTGGACCTGCAGTAGTGTGGTTCAACTTCTATCTCACTGATAGGGTGCAGACTGTGTTCATTGATGGTTAAATGTCTCGTCCTGGTCCACTTTATTGTGGTGTCCCTCAAGGCTCAGTACTCAATCCAATTCTGTATAAAAAACCACTTTCATCTTGCATCTAGTCTTACAAAGTTTCCCATCAATCATATGCTGATGGCACACAACTGAACTGCTCCACTCCACAGGATGAGTCTCACTCTGCTATTAGCACCACAGAAACCTGTATTAGTGACATCAAAGACTGGACGGTAGCAAACAAACTTAAACTCAACAATGATAAAATGGAAGCCCTCCTATGTAAGAGAAGAAATCTATCTTCTTTTGTTTGTCCACCAAATCACATTAAAGTGGGCGAAACCAGCATCCCTTTTGCACTATCTGTCAGGAATTTATTGTCACTTCAGATATGACTCTTGTTAAACAAGTCACAGCTATCTGTCAGTCTGCCTATTATGAGATACGCAAATTCAGCGCCATCCATCACATTCTGTCTACGCATACTACCAACACTTTTGTCTGTGCCAACATTGATTACTGCAACTCCTTGCTTGCTGTCCTGCCTACCTTCTTTACAAACTCCAGAAAGTACAGAACTATGCTGAATGTCTGATGCTTAGAACTTGGAAATGGGACCAGACCACTCCTCTCCTTCATTTTCTGCACTGGTTACCCATTCGTTCTCGAATCCAGTACAAACTGTCTGTGCTGTATTTTTATTTCTTTGCTGGCACCTGCTCTGATTATTTCTCTGAATTTCTCCTTCATTACGTCCCAGCTATATAACGTTGCTTCTTTTCTTATCTTCTTACTCTTCCTGTACCACAACATATGGCCACAGGATTTTTAGTTATTTTCAGTGAAGTAATGGAGCTCTCTACCTTTCTAAATCTGCCACCTACCCAATATTGAATCTTTTAAATGTGCACTGAAAACGTACCTCTTCCGTAAACAATACTCCTATCACCCTTTCCCACTATGCTAGTCCTTTTTCACACCCTTCCCTGCTCGTCTTCCTTTTGCAATATCATGATACTCTCAGTTCTTGTTACCTGGTTCCTCTTTGTGTTTTCTGTACTTGTTTTTATTCATCCTTAGTACTGTTGTTTATTCTTAGTGCATGTGTTATTCGTTTTCCTGTCCCTCGTATGCTGTCCATTTCTCGTTCTTCGAGGCTCTAAGAGCATGCTCCTTAGAAGTGTGAGTACGCGCTTTACTAATTTTGCATTATTATTAAATGTCCGGTAACTGGGAGACAAAACATTAGCACAAGTGCTTGATTTTACCTCCGCGTTATGTTAAAAAAGAAAGTCCCCATTTTCAACACTAACAAACATAAAAAAACCGCTATTTACTGAGAATTTGTTAACTTTGTCTTACCATAGTAAAATGCACTAAAGCGTCGAAAACCAACCATGCCAGAATCCACCTTTCTACTTTTGGCAGTTTTTTACCAAGATGTAAACCAACAATTACGCTTCCACCAGCATACAAAGCTGTTACTGACAGAGATATCACAGAAGCAAGAGAAAAAAGTTCTGCCATCGTGAATTTTAAGTCGTTTCAAACTTGATGAAGAAACTTCCGAGACTGTTCAATCTCTGGCTTATCAATTGAACGTTGCGGATAACGCCTTATTTTCGTGACCACGCGATTGCGAATTACTTTCGTAAGAAAACATATAACTTTGAAGTGATGTAAACTTTAACACTCCATATTTACCTTTTTAGAGTATAAATACCTAATACAAATCAAGAAATTATTTGTTTTGCTCTGATTGTTCGAAAACAACAATGAAATGAAATTTACTTAAAATGAATGAACAATAAACGTATTTTGATTGGCCATTAAAGAAATGCCTATTCGCTAAGATCTTCATTAAATGATCGGTGTTCTTGGTGACTAGCAATTATTTTGTGTCAAAACTGGAGAAAATAAATATATGCAATTGAGATGCTACTTTCATTTTACTAAATATTACAGATATATGTGCATCTTTCATATTACAACAATTTCTGTATAGTATCGAGTGGCCAATAGAAACTAGCCTTACAGGCAATGTTTGGGTAGCGTGAACAGAGAAGGCCGGCATCTTTACTGAGGTTGAAACACGCTGATCGAAATAGAAAAGAGTATTTCTGTCTTCTAACGCCAGATATTGGAAAATGGCGTCAGATGCCGTGGGGAAGGCAAGGAACCATCTCTTTAAAAACAAAGGAAAAGATGCAGATGTAAGTGTTTCATTTCTTAAGAATGTTTCTTAATTTTCCCAACATTGGAGTGTGAACTGGGACACATCTTGACATACTACGGTAGTAGAACACGCATTTTCACAGTTAAGATATTTGTTTTCGTTAGTCTATATGTTATGAAAGTATATTATTATACCTGTCCTTAATGCTGCGTAACAACGTAATCGCAAAAAAAGGAAAAACATTGAAACCGCGCCTTTTGTTTCACCAAGGTCCATGAACGACGCAGTTTAGATCGTTTTTACTTTTAGTGTCTATAGTTTAACAGCAAACGCTTTGACTTTATTTTAACAGGCGATTACACGATGTAGATTTCCTAGCTTCTAAAAATGTTTTGTCTCCTAATAACTTTGAATAAAGAATTATTGCAATACAATTAGTTCATTGCAGCTTTACGAGCCCCGCCCCGTTCCACTCCAAGTATAATCGCATTTGATTTTAACCAGAATCAGATTTATTTGCTTTATGGCTGGACTATTTAGGAAACTGATGTGTTGCAGTTCATACAGAATAAGTGAATGAGGTCTTTATAAATGAATGTTCATCCTGTTGAAGGTTTCTGTGTGGCGGAAAATATCAAAGTAGAGTCAGTAAAAGATTATTTCAAAGAATAGTTTACAAATTATTACCGTACAAATTATTATTATTTTTTTTTTTTGTATGAAAAGATTGTGAATCTTCCATAGTTTCAGGCAAGAAGATGAAAATCTAGAAGAAATAGTAGTTATCAGGCAAGGTAGGAACAAACTCTTTAAGAATAAAGCTTGCCTGCCATAAAATATGTAGAGTATTTTATGCTTTTGTTCAGTCTTGTTGAGTGTAGAATCACAAATACCTTAAAAATATGGTTCAGTCAAAATATTCTGAAGTTTTTAACCTTTCTAAAGCTAAAAATTTATTTCTGATGAAGCTAGGACCTTGCTCAAAGAAAAAAATTTTTTTAAACTCACGCTACCAGTAACTACTGTTAGTTAAACTTAGAATAGAAAATTTTCTTTGCGGAAGGCAGAAAAGTATTTGCTGCAAGTACATAACATTAAAAGAATAATTGTACATTTTGTTTAACTTGCTGAAATGTCCATTTTTTTAAAATACAATAGAACTTTATTAATCCACAAGGGCAATTCCAGCTACTGCTCATGCTAGCATTATATCGAGATAATACATATAGATCTTGAAATAATTTCTCTCACACGTATGCGCTATATATATATTCCCATCAGCAGTAAATATAGCTGGTGACCTTAGGTCACCTCAGGCTAGTACAAGATCACGGCCAGTAGAGTTGATCTAGTAAATGGCTTGTGGAATAAATGAGTTGCATTGATGATTGGTTCTGCATACAGGCATCGTGTACCTACAGCCAGACAGTAAGATGAAAACTGAAATGCCAATATGTGATCAGAAATAGCGAGGACCTGGCTGCATTCCTAAGGATTTGCTGATGATAACAAGTTGCCAAATCTGTCTGCCTGATTCCGGTGATCTTGGAGCAGATATAACAAGGGAGACAATTCTTGTTCCTAAGAGAGAGGCTATGGAACCAAGAGATGAAAGAAAAAGTGATGAGACTTTCAATGTAGGCCTGATAGAACTGAGTGAGGATGACAGAGAAAGATCTGAGTTTCTGTAGGAGGTACAGATGTTAGCTCTTACAGAAGATCATGTCAGTATTGATATCCCATTTAAGCTTGTTGTCAAAGATAGTACCTAGATATTTGTAAGAGTCGACTACCTCGATGGCATCATCATGGATAATACTGATGACTGCCTCAGGTCTGTTTGTCAGAAAGTCTAAAATCATTTCCTTAGTCTTTTAGGCATTCATGACAAAAAAGTGTTCGTCACACCAGCGAACAAAGTCAGGAAGAGTGCCACTATGATCATATTCATTGTCATACAAAAGAAACAGAAAGGTAGTGTCATCAGAAAATTTTACAAGGAAGTGCCTATTCATAGTGCTTCTACAACTGTTAGTATACAGTATGAACAGTACTGGAGACCAGCAGCAGCCTTGAGGGTAACCTGTACAGGTGACAACAGGATGTGAGAGAAGACGTTAACAGAAACTCTGTGTTGCCTGTTTGTTAAAAAGTCCAGGATCCAGAGAGTTAGTTGGTGAGATAGATGGCTTATAGCAGTGGTGCTCTACCTTTTCTCGCCTGAGGGCCGCACTAGACACGATTTAAAATCTTGCGGACCAGAATGTGGTTTTGCCAGAATTATGACCTTAAAAGGGAAATTATGTTGTTTCTGGTAAAAATGAGCGGGCCTTGTACTAGTCTGAGTTGGGCCACCTCTGGCTTGTAGTCTTAATAGTACTGATGACTTCCTCAGGCTTGTTCATCCAAAAGTCGAAGATCATTTGTTTAGTCCTTAAGGCATTCAAGACAAGAAGGTGTTTGTCACACCAGCATACAAAGTCAGGAAGAGTGCCATTGTGAACATGTTCACTATTATACAAAAGTGACATCTAGGCTAGGCACTGTCATCAACAAATTTTATAAGAAAGTTCCTATCCGTAGTGCTTCAACAACTGTTAGTATGTAGTATAAATAGTAAATGCGAGAGGTCTCATTAAAATTGTATTATGAATTAGGCTTGAATATGTTTGTAACAAGTTTGACGCTCTTTTCAGGAAATGAGGCGGCGAAGAACTGAAGTTACGGTTGAATTGCGAAAGGTAATGCCCAAATGTTTTGTATGTATGTGTAAAGTTAATGTAGTTTAAGTTATCCTTAGGTTATTAAAAATCAATTTTATACTTCGGTATGACAATTTTAGTGACAATGCAAGTTCATTAATCCTCAAGGATAATTACATATGCAGTATGCTAAGTTAATATAGATGAATGAGAAATTGTTCTTTATTTAAAAATAAGATTAACAGATCAAAACTTCAAAGACAATCCTTAATAATAAAGACCTAAAATATGCCATTTTATTTGAATAGGATCAAATGATCGAAGCTGTGGTAAGAATAAAATAAAAATGTAACATTTGACATGAAATTTAAATTTTAAAAATAAATTGTAGGCAGATAACAAGCTTGAATGGTTTAGCAAGATTCTGATATGCCAATGATCAATATGAATGGATTTTTATTGGTCTGATTGGTCTAATAGAAACAAATGCCATGGACGTGAATGATGCAATGTGTATGCAATTAAATGTGCTTTCAGTTTAACTGCTGTATTTTTCTTGAGTTAGTCACAACTTAACCTAATAATTTCTTAATATATTACAAAAATCTTGGAGTAATAATAGTTGTTATATAATTTGAATTGTATACTCTGGCTGTGGATGATAACTATTATATAAATGCATGAAAGCAAGTGGTATATAGTGAAACTTTGGTTAATGAACGCTTTTGTTCATGTACAGCTTGGATAACGGCAGAAAATTTCCCCTAAAATTTGCCTTTGTTAACGACCAAAATTTAGTTATCGAACAGCGACGCCAAGCATCTCTGCGTCACCCGATCTGACCCAAGCATCTGCTGATCCAGCCTCACTCGCTGTTCAGACATGGTTTAAGTTGGTTGCTAATATTTATTGTGCTACATTCAATGAATTTGTAACTTAAGAATTCATATATATATATAAAATCCTTCATAATGGCTCCAAAAAAAGTAAAGAGCGGTAGTAGAAATGAAGTAAAGAGGCAAAGACCTACGATTGAGTTAAAAAAGGAAATCATTTCAAAGCATTAAAGGGATTCTAAAGGCAAAATAAAACTGCTTAGAATCGCGTAAAGAGTAGGATAAATTTGAATCTCGTCTATTTATATGTATGTTCATGTGGAAAACGTTGAAGGTTTTTAGTAGACTGTTGTGTTTAATAAGAGAAATTACACGGGACTCTTTTTTTTTTTTGCTTCCACAAAGTCTCGTTCTCCATGACATGACCCTATGACGTGTGGTTTCCATAGTGAGAACCATGCCTCGAGAATGTGCTGCACCCGATTGCCACGAAAAGATGGGAAAAGATTCAAAATTTTCTTTTCATCAGTTTCTGAAAGACAGAGCCTTACAAGCCTTACAAACAGAGTGTGTCATACGAATAAAAAGATGATAAATCTTCGCAATGATACATATACAGACACTTCCTGTCAGAGACTGACGTCACAAGAAGACTCTGACATCATAAGGAGACTCCTCTGCTTGACTATCTTGGGAAGCTATCGTGGTTACTCGCCAGAAGGACACGAGTCGATTTCACTGGATTTTTTCAATTTTTATAAACATCGGCAACCGAAATAGTGCTAATAAATGGTAATTAAGTGAAAAACGAATCCTTTATTTCTCCTGTATTGCTCTCATGCTCTGTAATTGTAACTAAATATATTTTTGAAACATTTGACCGTCGCCATAGCCTTATCACAAGCCTTTAGAATCCCTTGAATACGGAGTGTGTGTGTCCAGCCTTGCGGCGGAATACAAGATGTCCAAGTTGACAATCTCGACTATATTGAAAAATAAGGAAGTAATTAAATGAGCTAGTGTTGCAAAAGGCATTGATACGATCACGAAGCAAACACCTCAGATAATAGAGGAAGTGGAAAAGTTGCTGCTTGTTTTCATTAATGAAAAACAGTTGCGCAATGATAGCATCAGCAAGGCATTCATTTGTGAAAAGGTGCTAGTGATTTACAAAGATTTGTTAAAGGAAACCCCAGGTAAAAGTAGTGCAGTCAAAAGGTTGTTGTTCTTATGTTAACATTATTTATTTTTATTATCTCCCTACTGTTACTTTTTAATTTTATTTACTCATGTTTAGCCTTTTGAATTGTATGATAGGTGATTTTATTAATGTTAATAGGGCAAAATTGGGGCTGGGAACCGATTATTTCTATTTCCTTTATTATGGGGAAATTTTCTTTAGTTAACGACCACTTTAGTTAACAACCACCTTCCAGGAATGGATTGTATTCGTTAACCAAAGTATTACTGTATTACATAATTTATTAAAGAATTAATGATCTTGAATTTGTAAAATTTTTACAGAACAAGCGTGACCAGCACATCTTGAAACGGCGAAATGTTCCAGCACAGGACAGTACTGATTCTGACGATAGCGAGAAACCCACAAGTCAGTCTTTGCAGACCATTGTCCTGAATGCCAACAGCCCTGAGCCCACAGTCCAGCTGTCAGCTGTTCAGGCTGCTCGGTAAAGATGCATGAGTTTTACTAACCCCTCAAAATTTGGATTAACTCATGTCCTGTCATGCATATTATTTATCACCTCCTCCTACCCACTCACCCACCCTAAAAAGGGTGACTTTGATGTAGTTGCATATGGTTTTCCTAACCCTAAGTCTGAATAATTCTTTCCTAATATGTCACTCCTGCAGAAGCAAACATCTTTACAACCACAGGGATAATTTGCAGACTGATGCAAACAAAACACATTGCTCTGTTTGTAAATGAATAAATAGAGGAAGAAACTGTTGGTGCCTCTATGGATTGCTTTTACTATAAATTACTTCCCTTAACCAATAAGGTATGTCGTTATTTTTTAAAATAGGCAGTGAGTCAGTTGATTGAGAGTCATTGTATTGAATAAGTTAAGAAAGAGGGGATATGACTAGGAAAGTGGATAGTTGTAGTTAAAGGTCTAGGATTTGATCCTTGAGGTGCTCAGGTTTGATACCCATTTCAAGCACAAGCTTTTTATTAACATGACAGGGTTCGCAGGGTCCTCACAAGTCCTTACGTAGAGAATTTTCGTCGTAAGGCCTTATAAGTCCTTATATTTGCCATGCGGTCCTTACAATTCCTCACACAGGTCCTTACATTTTCTCTGTGACCCTTACAAGTCCTTATATGGAGGAAATATTGCCACAGATTTATTTTTCATACCTCTTATAAATCCACAAATTTATTTTCGGAGTCGACTTCGGCGCAAAATACAGACGAATCTTCGCCTCGCCGCTATTTTAATCACATGACTGCGAAGTCTCGTTCGCGATGAGAACTTACATTTCATGATATTTTAGTCTTGACGGTTGATCACATTTCTTAGTCTTCTTGATGATTTAAAAAAATGCCGGGAAGTGTTCTTTTCAGGAGAACTTGCTAAAGGAAAAAAAATATAAAGACTGGTTGATGAAAGACTCTAAAGATAAACATTTTGCAAAAGAAAATAAATGGACTGTAATGCTTGACAGTTTCGACTCATTCCATCTTTGGTTTAGCATCAGGATTACGCTCTTTTCATTCTTCAACAGGAGCCGGTTGCACTGATCGGGCGTAAGGCCTTAGTCTGGACGTAGCAAGGGTATAGCACCCGACTTACGACCATTGCATTGCTCCCAACTAAGCGAATTTTAGTCCGCAGCTAGGGAGTAACGTTAGTCCAGCAACAGACTAGCAAATGACTAACTTACGAGCGTCCACAGCAACTCGGTTTTCGTTTATAATTTTCGGAGAAGTAGCATAGGACGACGATGTGAAACTTGTTTTTGGTAGATGAAAGTTATATCCCTTTTCAAAATGGATCTTAAACTTGTTAATCGTTATCGCGAACTACAACAAAATACGGCAAAATCGAGCCTTTGGAGTCATGTTTGCGATTCTATTATTCGGGATGTTTTCAAATAGTTGTAGGAGATACGATCAACACACATGTATAAGTCGACAGTTTCTCCGACAATTCACCGTGTTTCTAAGGCCCTTACAAATCGACTTAATAGGTAAAATACCGATCCAGAGAGATGCAAACAAGCAGAAATAATTTGACGCAATCGCTGGATTTCCAAATGCGTTTGGGTGCGTAAATGGCACCCATGTAAAATACAGGAACCATCTGAGCACGAAAATGACTTTGTAAATAAAAAAAGGTTATCATTCAATAAATGTAAATAAGTTTGTGATAGTGGCATAAATATAATTAACTGTGTTGTTATAAGTATTCTGGAAGTACTCATGACGCCAGGATTTCGACTGAGTCAAAGCTGTAACGAGCTTATAAAGTACATCCCCGATCAGTCACGGGATAAACTCCAAGCCTTTGCATTCCTTGTAGTCACCTTAATTAAAAAAAAAGTTTGGTCTACACATCTGTACTACACTATTTGCCCCTCCGTAGTTGCTAAAACACAGTCTTCTTTCAAAAGGTCTTTAGAAACTTATCTCTTTCTTGAACCAGAGCTTTGATCTTCTAGTACTGTGCATAGCTCTATTTCTCTCTCTCTTCCCCTGTTGATTGTGTGTTTGTGAGAGAGCGAGAGACATACACTGACTTTTGTATTACAGCAAAGAATGGCTTTCAGGTCTTGCAATTATTATTACTTAGATTTCTAGAAAACTTGGAACATTAACATTAATGGTGTATGTTATCAGCGCGCTAAAGATACTTTTTAAGTGCAGATAGGCATCAAAATCAACTCTGATTATTTATTACTAGAATAGTAATACATGTATTTCAGAACGTAGAGAAGACCAAAGATTAATAAATAATACCTCTTTCCGACCGTACATGAGAAAAACTTAAGCATTGATGACTGTCACTTAGGTCCTTACAAATGCATGAAAGGTCCTTATAAGGTCCTTACTTGGCACCATCCTTGATCCCTGGGAACCCTGCATGATCAAAGGATTTACTTCATTTTGTTTTTTGGGGGGTTTTTTTTCACTTTTTTTTTACTTCGCACTCTGGGATGTCAGGCAGCACATTTGGTGACATGGTATGATCTCAACAGTTTTTAATTTTTAATTTTTTTAACTTCATAATAGTCAATCCCAAATAGATGAGAACTACTGCATTCCAAAGTTGAACCATTTCTTCAAAAGTGTCACTCCTTTAGAGTCTGCCAGCAGCAAAATTTCTGATCCAATTTAAGTATTAATTCCATTCTGGTATTAAAAAATGCTGACCAACATGGCAGCAGTGTACTTCCACAAAACTCAGTGGGGGTAACCTTTGAATTTGTCATGAAAATTTACACCGATGATGAAAAAATTGTCATTAGTAATATTCTGATATTTTAATTATTAAAATAGAAAATTCTGCTATTGACACAAATGGAGACGTGTTGCATGGGATAAGGAGTAGTGAAAATGGCAAAATCAGGCCATTTATTAATTGAATGGAATAAGATTGAAGAAAATGTGATCTTGGCTGCATTTTAAACTGAAGACATTGGAGAACACAGTGAGGACAAGTTTTGGAGACCGCAGCACTGTTCTGGACATTGAGAGCATGAGAACTTCAACTTTTAATTACTACAAAACCAATTAAATCTGCTGAGAAAAAAGTGCACACCTCTTAATTGGTTCCAGCTTTTTTATTGATAAGAAAATGCTGAGGTAGATGGTGGAAATAGAATAGATATGTCTGATAGATAATTGACAAACACTGGTAGGTGTGGAAGCCAAGTATTGTTTGTGACACAGCTTCATAATACTAATAAACATTTATAAGCATATTTCCAAAATAATTTGCTCAGAGCACTTAACAAATAAGAGAAACTACAAATGGACTAATCCTAAATAAACTTACTAGCATCCATATATACAGTCATACAACAAATATATACGTACATATACAACAGATATACCCACAGAGTAAATAAAGAATATGCAAGCACATGATCTTGGCATGGTCAAGCAAAGTCATTGATTTTGAAAAATGTCTATAGTTTGAACTTAGAAGTAGTCATAGCATAGACATGAAGGCTGGTGGATAATTTGTTGCAAATTGATGTGCTTGATGTTGGGGGGGGGGGAACCTCTGTCCATATATCTTTGTTTTAGTGGAGCTTGGAGCAGCCTGGTATCAGAAGTGCGAAGAGAGTGAATGATAGTTATATATGTTCAAATCTAGATGATTGTCATATGATAACCAGGAATATGGCTATAATGTTGGTGTCGCACTTCTGCTCCCTCCACCGCCATTTATCTCCCCTGGAATAAGTAGGCCTGTGACTCAGGGGCCACTTACGTCAGGGTGGACCTAGCGCTGGGCTCAGTTGGACTGTGAAATGGTAGTTGTTGCTGCAGGAGATCTCTCAGAGAGGGGAGAATATGCCTGTTAATTGTAAGGCCGCAGTATACCTAGTGCAGGACAACAGTGCTGGTTGCTATTGCCACCGACTGGACACAGTGAATAGGAAGCCAAACTGGATGGTGCCGCATTACTAGTGAGAAGTGGGGGAGGAGGGGATGCAGTGGGAGCAGTAGTAAGTCAGAGTGACCACCTGTCTGTCATGTGTTAGCTATGTAGTGACTGGATGTATCTAGGTAGCAGAATGTTTGGAAGAAAGTGTGTAGTATGCTTGACCAATCATGAGAGAGGTGCCAGAGTCTCAGTGCTCATGAAAGAGGCAGCTATGATCAACTGAGTGATATATCAACCAATTCTCAGACATCAGCAACATTGGAGGGTCCTTCACGTGGCGAGAGACTTTTATGTGAAGAGATAAGTGGCAAGTGTGTGTTAGACGAGTGTAGTGTGCTGTATGTAGTCATTATGGTAGTGGCTCATGATTCCTGGACTAGGCATAGGGAAGTAACGGGACACCTAGAGAACAGCCATATTTGGAATTTTATCATTGTATCATCTCTTAAGTATTAATAATGTCAACTCTTGAATATTAATAATTTTCTTTTATCACACTAAATTGCCTAATGTTTGTATTTGGGATGCGCGGGGGAGAATTACAATAGGGGATCCTTGAGAGCACAGAAAGCACAAAGTTGTTGTGTCAGTGGTGAGATAATGACTGGAATTAATCCTGCAAAGTTCAGAGTAAGCAGTTTTGCAGAAATGAGAAATATCAAACTCTGAGGAATAGTGTTGGATCATCCAGGTGTATCTGTGTATTCCTGTGTCCATTTCATCAGTGTAGCAAGCTCAACAAGAGAAGCTGACAGTGAAACTTACACGTGGTGTAGTGAGAGATGGCATCAGAGGGGAAGTATACAATAACAAAAAACAACAAAAAACTTGGACAGATGCCTTTGGGACCCCATCTATCTATTCCTCTTCGTGCATCAGGTTGCACATAAGGCCTCAACCAGAGTCCGCCACCGATGTCGATCGGCTGAAACCCGCTCTAGGTGACCCCATGTCCAGCCCTTTCCTTTCATCTCCCTTTCCACTGTTCTTCTCCAAGTTTCCTTTGGGCGGCCTCGTTTTCTTCGGCCGTCTGGAGTCCATCGTAGGGCGACTCTGGAAAGGTCTGCTGTCTGCTGGCGGAGCACATGTCCAATCCATCGCCAACGCCTTCGTTGAACCTGCGTGGTGATGGACTCGGTTTCAGTTCTTCGGTGGAGTTCTTCGTTGGTGATGGTATTTGGCCAAAAGATGTTAAGTATGCGCCTGAGGCATCTGTTTTGGAAGACGTCAAGCTTGTTACTGATGGTTTTGGTCATCTTCCAGGATTCTGATCCGTAAAGGAGGGTGCTGATCACATTTGACTTGAAGATTCTCAGTTTGATCTTCTGGCTGATGTTTTTTGCCTTCCATGTGCTCCTGAGTGAGGCGAAGGCCTGGCTGGCTTTCGCCAGTCGGGCTCGAATCTCCACCTCCGCATCCCCTGTGTTTGACATTTTGGACCCAAGATAGGTGAAACTGTCAACTTCCTCAATCTCTTCTCCATTTAGTTTGATGCTGTCTTGGACTCTGGCGTTCACTCTCATACTTTTCGTTTTCTTTGTGCTGACCTTCAAGCCAAGGTTTCCAGCTGTTTCTGAGAAGGCCTTTGTTTTTTCATGCATGTCTTGGTGGCGGTGTGACAGCAGGGCAATGTCATCAGCAAAGTCCAAGTCTTCCAGCGTTGTTGTTGCTGTCATAGTCATGGTCCATCTGATTCCTCTCCTCTCACTGTCGGTGGAAGTCTTCATGATCCAGTCCATGGCCAGGATGAAGAGGAACGGCGACAGAATGCAGCCCTGCTTCACCCCGGTACTGACGTTGAAGGGGTCTGTGAGCTCCGTGTCACAGACAACCTGGGATTTGAAATCGCTGTACAGCATTGCAATGACCTGAACAAGTTTTGCAGGGACTCCGTAATGCCTCAGGATCTTCCATAAGGACTCGCGGTGGATGCTGTCAAAAGCCTTCTCCAGGTCGATGAAATTGATGTACAGCGGTGTGTTCCATTCGTTGCTCTGCTCCAGAATCTGTCGTAGAATGAAGATGTGTTCGGAGCAGGATCGCCCAGGACGAAATCCTGCTTGCTGTGGTCGGAGGTCTTTCTCAAGAGTTGCCGTCAGTCTTGACAAAACAATCTTGCTGAAGACCTTGCTGGTGAGGGAAAGAAGTGTTATGCCCCTCCAATTATTGCAGTCTCCAAGATCTCCTTTCTTGGGTAACTTGAAGATGAGCCCTGTCTTCCAAGCAACAGGGAGCTGCCCTGATTCCCAAACTTGCTTGAAGATTTCAGTCAGCTTGGGAGCTGTCACATTTATATCTGCTTTCAACATCTCTGCTGTTATTCCATCTGCCCCTGGTGCTTTGCCGCTCTTCATTGTCTTGACTGCTGCTGTCACTTCTTCCAGGCTTGGTGGGTCTGTGCAGATGTCAAGGTCTATAGCTGCTGGCTGGATGTCTGCAAGCTGAGGGGGATCTGGTCTGTTCAGAACCGACTCAAAATGTTCCTTCCAGCGCTGTAGTTTTCCTGCCTCTCCCTCGATGACATTACTGTTCACGTCTTTCACTGGCACATCACTGTTCTTAAACCCGTTGTTTAGCTGTTTGTTTATCTTGTACAGTGTCTTCAGGTCATTTTTACTTGCTGCATTTTCTGCTTCATCTGCCAGTTTCTCTATATGGTCTCTTTTGTCGGTTCTTGCCATCCTCTTTACCTCTTTGTTTAGTTTTGCATATCTTTGTCTGAGTTGTTCTTTCAGGCGTTCAGATCTGGTGCTGTTGATTCTTTGTTTGGCTGACTTTCTCTCTTCTATCTTCTTCCATGTCTCTTCTCTGATCCACTGTTCTTTCTTTTTCCGTTGGAAGCCCAGTATTTTCTCTCCTGATTCCTGTAAGACTCGATTGAAGTCGTCTAAGGTCATCTCTTGTTGGTCTCCTAGTGCTTGGAACCTGTTCTTTACTTCCATAGCAAAGGCCCTTTCTATGACTGGATTTTTTAGTTTGCCAGAGTCCACTCTCTGCTGACGTGCCTGTTTTCCTCGTGATCGACGCAGCTTCAGAGAAACTGTGGCTATCACAAGAGTGTGGTCACTGGCAATGTCTGCTCCTCTGTAGGCTCTAACATCTTGAAGTGAGCTCCTCCATTTTCGGTTGATGATGACATGGTCTATCTGGTTCTTTGTGCTCCCATCTGGTGATGTCCATGTTGCCTTGTGGATGTCTTTGTGTGGGAAGAGTGTGCCACCAATCAGTAGGTTGTTTTCTTCACAAAAGTCTGCCAGTCTCTCTCCGTTGTCATTGATGGTTCCGATTCCATGTTTGCCCATGACATGCTCCCTGCAGGTGTTGTCACTTCCCACCTTGGCATTGAGATCGCCGATGATGAGCAACATGTCATGGGCTGGAACGCTCTCTGAGGCTGCTTGGAGCTCATCGTAAAAAGCATCCTTGTCTTCTGCCTCAGAGTCATTTGTTGGTGCATAGCAGGCTAGCACTGTCAGCTTGGTGTACTTTGAATGGAATCTTGCTCTCAAAAGCCTAGGTCCATAAGGCTTCCATTCCAGCAGTGCCTTTTCCGTTTTCTTGTTGAGGAGTAGAGCTACTCCTTCAGAGTGCTGAGCGTCTGATCTTCCTGAGAACAAGATGGTATGTCCTGACGCTAGTCTCCTCTTTCCCGTGCCGGTCCATCTGACCTCACTGACTCCCAGGATGTCCAAGTTGTAGTTGTCAAACTCCTTGACTAATTGGAGCATCCTGCCAGTCTGGTACAAGGTCTGGACGTTCCAGCACCCCACCCTCAACTTTTGCCTCGGCTTCAGTAAATCCACTGTCGGGGCGCCAGCTCCCTTTCGGGTTTGGCTGTCGTCCGTCATTAGTCCAGTCACCTGGTGTGCTTCATTACCTTCGCCATCTGTGACGAGTTCTCTGGTTTTAGTTTCTGTAACATACTTTTTTTTTACATGGTGGGGTTGTTAGCCCTACCACAACCTAATTTACCTCTAGGTGAGGTGTCCACCTTAGTCGCCTCTTACGACATGCCTGGCTGGATGGCAGGGACCCTATTCTTACAATGCTTGCTAGGCAAGCATACCCCGGGGTCCCACAGGGGTTTTGGGACCCCATACCTCGGAGCAAAAGCATCTGAGTGTACACTCTCACATATACAGTCTGAATTCAGTCACTCAGAATTGAAACCAGGGCAGCAAAATCATGATTGCTAAAAAAAAAAAAAAAGTGCTGAAGTCTATGTAAAAGTATAGAATGATTTACAGTATCAAATGCAGTTCAACAACACAAATCAAACACTTTATATCATCATTAGAAGCAGATCATTGGTAACCTTAAGAAATGCAGTACTATGGCTCTTTCTATAAGCAGACTGGAACGGATCAAAGAGATGATTGTGATGCATTTGTACAAGAAGCTGAGAAAGAACATTGTTTTCCAGAATCTTCAAAATTGTTTAGAATTATTTGATACTGGTCTATAGCTGTTTAAACAGTGGTGATCTAGAAATGGTTTCTTTATGAGTGGGCGAACAATAGCTTCAGGAAGTTGTGTAGGGGTGGGGGGACCAGATGCTGGCGTAGATGGTGAAATAGTAGCAGAGTCAAGCACAATAAACATAATCTTGGTGGTGAAGACATGAGCAAACTTCTGTGGAAGTTCTTATGCTGGAAACACTGTTGGGAGTGGAGTACAGGCGGTCCTCAGGTTACGTCAGTTCCGAATTACGATGTTTCGTGGTTATGACACATCTCCCATTTACTGTATAAAGCCTTGTTTCGACTTAAGTGGTTTTGCGTCGTAAATGTTGTAATGCGAACTTAGTGTTCGTGTTCATTATTAAACATATTTTGTATGTGTTTTTTGATAATTACTGTGTTAAGATAGAATAAGTATTTACAGTATGTTATTTAAGTACAGTATGTACGTATGTTCCAACTTAAGCAAAAATCGGTTTATGACGCGAAGTAGGTTTGGAACAACGTCATAAGTTGCGGACTTCCTGTATTGGTATTTCAACCAAACTGCTACTAGCATTAAATAATTGTTGTGCAGGCAAGGATTTTTTCTAAATAAAAAGTAGGCTTTGCATGATGAACAGCGGCTGTAACACGATTCCTGGCTGCCTGAAAAATACAAATTGTCTCATACCATGAAGAAATGAATGAAGATTATTCATGATGAAAAAGCAACATGTAAGGAATGTACTTTGCAAAGGGACTAATTTTCTCATGATGTAAACATTATGTGCACTGCCATGAATAGGTCTTGTGAATTAGTTCATGAGTACAGATAATAAAGCACTCAAGATCATGTAGCATCAAACACATGATTTGCAAATAAAATATGTCCCAAGGTGTTGCTATTTATTCACCCCTTGGCTGGTACCAGTTGTTGGGGGATAGCACATGGATAGAAGCCGCAGCTGACAAAGCTCGCCATCCTCGCTATAATGAACAGGTCCTGCAGAGGGGCCAGGATAACTAGTCTGCTCCTTCACATTCATAAACCAGTTCCCCTGACAACTGGAATCAACCACAGTCTTTGATAAAGAGTCTTGGCAGGTCACAAGACCAAACCAGCCCAAGTTATGCTGCTTACTGTTGTAGGGCTTTTTGGTGCCCTGCAAGTGGGGCGACCATGTTTTGCACAAAGTCATTAGTACTATGTTCTCTGTACAAGATCCAGAACAGCCTCCTCAGGCACTTGTTCTCATATGCCTGGATTCCCCTGTCCGAATCGGCAAGCAGAGCCCACCTTTCACATCAATAAATCAAGATCACACTATGAGGGATGAGTACAGCTTGTACTTCATAGTAGCTCTGATGTTAGGGCTGTGCCAGACCCTGTCCAGCATAGCCATTGCTGCTGTTGCTATTGTGATCCTGGGATAGATATCGGTCATGGTACTGTCGTCTTTGGAGAGGGCGTCTCCCAAGTACAATAAAACCTTCCTATTCAGACTTACCAAAATCAACCAAAATTAGGTTGTAAATGAGAGGGGCCATAGTAGGGAGATCAGCCAGTCTGCTTTCATTTACAGGAGCCTCCAGACTTCACATACCTTTAAATTAAAATTCATTTATTTAAATGTTATAATAAATTTCTATGAAGCTTCTTTGCTCTGGCTTGGCCATGATTATTCTGCCATTGTTAAGTTTGAAGATTTATAGGGAAAATCTCCAGGTTAGAGCAGTCGATCAGTACACATGAACTGTGATAGACAGAGATGCTCTTAAAATGCACTACTGATATTTTTGAATGTGATTTCTGTGAAAGATTGCAATAAAATACAAACAGTCGGTCACAAGAAGTTTAATTTTATGTGACTTGGAAAAAGTTGTTAATGAAGCACAGTTAACTGATGTGCGCTGTTAAGGAGACAATAATTAATGGGAGCTGGTTATTTCAACCAAAAACTGTATCACCTACTATATCGAGCTCTTGTCTGAGTCAAATGGATCCTGCTATACCATCCCACTAAGACGTTTCTTCTCAACACTGAAAGTCAGATTGATACAGCCCCAGGCTAAATGAATGCCCAAGCAGTGTAGCAAGCTCAACAAGAGATACTGACAAATACTGATACTGATAAATCAGTGACACCTGTTTCATATAATTCAAACATTGTGTTGTATAATTTGTTTCTGAATATGTTACCAGTGGCTATTTTTGTTTGGCAAGATGGTCGCTGAACCTGTTTGAGAAATATATGGCTCTGTTGGTAACATTTAATGTTGATATCAATTCTTGTCATCGGAGATCAGTTTGTTTTTCAAGCCTGGATCGATTTGACTTGTGATTTTGGGGTATAAATAATTATAAACGGGGAAGATAGGAAATGTTTAAAAATAGAAAAATCAGATGATGCATCTTAAACTCCTATTTTCCTGTGCTTCAAAACTCATTAATCATCACAGTGTATAAATATTATGATAATGCTGCATGCAGGGTTCGGTACACATGATTTTCTTGCATGTGTTGCATTTATAAGGAGTGCAGGTTGATATATTCTTCAGACTTCCTTATTGGCACCTGTTAACTCCTGTAACATGCATGGCACTGCTTCCTGTTTTTCAGTGATATCAGAAAAATGGTGGGTTTTTCTTCCTGCAACTGCAGTTTCTCTTGCCCATTTAGTGCTGCAGTTCCTGTTAAATTATTATCACCTGCTAGGATGGCAACAAGATCTACACCAACGGAGATGATGGGGTCCTTCATATCACCTATAACATGTTTTTGAACAACTCTGCTAGATATTTTGGCAGTAATTGCCAAATTGTACCCAGCAGTTGAAACATGTCAAGTTGTCAAATTAAATGTGTCTTAATTAAGTCAGTGTATTGGCGTGAAGAAAATTCATGCTCTGGATTCCTGTGAATTTTGGTGAGGACTGGACAAAGGTGTGCACAGGCTTCAAATGCCACCTGCCTGTGCCATTTAAAAAAAAATTGTCAATAAGACAGTTTTATTCATTCAAGTAGTCAAATTTGACCAAATTATAAATCATCAAAACTGCTGGTGGTGGAGGACAACATGCCATCTTCCCAGATATAAATTTAATGTGCTGACACGCTCCTTTCTCTACACATTTTGGATTTGTTTTTTTTTTAAACATAAAATATTAGAGGAGGGATTAAGTGAGGTATTATGTAACTGTAGAAAATGTATGGTATGCACTTACATGTGTGAGAAATATTTTAACTGTGCAGGAAGCTGCTGTCCAGTGATAGAAATCCTCCCATTGATGACCTCATTTCTTCTGGCATCCTTCCAATTCTAGTGAAGTGCTTGGCAAGAGATGACTGGTGAGTAGAGAGAATAGTCCATCATAAAGCTTGAAAAAGGAATTATTGCATCATGCATGCAGGCAGGCTTGGCATTTCCTGGTTCTTATTATCTTTGGACAGTACAATGCTTCTGCTCTAGAGGTGCATGAGAGGTTTTCAAATAATGTTTGTTATAACCATTTAGAAGAGTTTTTGTCTAAAGGTGGCTCATATCCTCTGGAAACTGAACATAATGCACAAATTTTTTATGTTCATCCTCTCAGATGTGGTCATCTGTTGTAGGATTGTTATTTATTTACTCAATTTAAATTGGAGCGTTGTTTTAGTACATTAGAAGTAAATCATTAACATTTTAAATCCAAAATAAACTGGAAATAGTTTTTCTTTGAATTTTTTTTTAATTCTCAGGTGAACATCTTTAATGCATTCGGAGTGTTAGGTTGTTTTGCCATTGTTAATGGTTATCATTCAAGTGTCAGCCCATATTAATTGGGTTGATGTTCTTGTTTGTGTGTAGCCCATCTTTACAGTTTGAGGCTGCCTGGGCCCTTACAAATATTGCTTCAGGAACATCAGCCCAGACACAGGCAGTTGTCAATGCAGGTAATTGTTACTTTGTTGGTTAATAATAATTTCTGAATCCCATTCTCCCTTTCCTTGGTCAGGATAGTCACATCAAAGGAAAAAGCATTTTTCCAAAAATGGCATTGCGATCAGTGAGATTTTGTTTTGGAGTATATTTTTCTGTTACTGACTACCCAACTGTGGGTTTGCTAAAGTTGTAAATATTTCGCTTGTAAACTAAAGAGTCAGTCCATTGATTTGATACAGTTACTGTTTGATTGTTTTTTTATTAGAGAAGTTTTATGTATAATTTCAAACTACTTCTTCAGATGTTGTCTTTTGTTTTTCCTTGCTTATGTTTTCCCTGGCACACTTGCAAGGAGAAAGAAATACAATATGTGCAAGAACCTAGTACATTAAAAATTAACATGCGTGTGTGTGTGTGCGCATTCTCAGACGAAAAATCCATACCACAGAAAAGATAACTAGTTTTTTAAAAGACCATAATAATAGGCAGAATTTTCTGCTAATTGTCATTTTCAAAATCACTTATTTAATTAAATTGAACATTTAGCCCAGTAGCTACACTGTGTCAATAAATGATAAAAAATTACAAGGAATGAAGAAAACAGAAACATGAGCAGTGACCTGCTGTAATATAAAAAACATGCTTTATCATTAAGGTAATCAAAAATCTTTGAAAAATAAAAACAGTGAGATTATATACTGTAAATATATTTGACTATGTTTGAGGTTTAACTGAGAGAGAGTATCAAATGGAGCTGATGTTATGGAGTTAATGGTAAGCAAAGCAGCAAAGGTTTAAAACATAATTGTCAAGACATGCCAGCTGTGAATGTGAAGTAGAACTTACATTATGGATCTGTTGATCAGATTAAAGACACCAGAAACATATGTTTGGCTGATATTCAGCTGTTCACTTTTTTGAGCTTGAAACTGATAATCTGGAATCAATTTTGTATGATCAGAAGCTGTGCCTTACTTTCTTCGGCTGCTTCAGTCACCACATCAAAATGTCTGCGAACAAGCTGTATGGGCTTTGGGAAATATTATTGGTATGTACTGGTATTTTGATACATCGAAAACTTTTCTAGTCTAAAAGAAAGCTCACTATTCTTGCTAGTTACTATTTTACATGGGGTTAATGACTGCTGGTTCGTCAGACTTTCGATGGAGAATAATAACTGGAATCAGTTTACATAGAATATGTATTTCTTGAATTATGCAGTGTTCTGTGAGAGCATTTTTTGTTTGTTGTATAAAGTTTATTGTAATCTTTTTCCAGATCATATATATGCATAGACTTGGGTAGGTCTAATATATTCTCGCATAAAATATGCTCAGTGGATGCTAAACATTTCTTCCATTACAAAAAAATATAAGTTGAAAAATAAGCATGAGTTTTGAATGTGCATGTTATGTATGCACGAGCAGGTGATGGTCCCAGTTGCCGTGACTATGTGATAAGTCTTGGAGCTGTGCAGCATCTCCTGAACTTTATTAATCCAAATATTCCCCTGCCCTTCTTGAGGAATGTGGCATGGGTGGTGGTGAACCTTTGTCGCAACAAAGAGCCACCCCCTCCAACAGAAACAATTCAGGAGATTCTGCCTGCCTTGTGCCAGTTGATCCACCATACCGATGTCAATGTAAGTAAACAGGCAAATCTCCACAAGTCGTAATATACTGATTGGATATCAGTAACAGCAAAAACAGATTATTTTTTATCATCTGTTTTATTAATTTACACCTAAGCTTATAGTGTTATAGTTGAAGAATATATGTAGACCACCATTTCATAAAAAAGTCTTCTGAGAAATGAGTTTTGATGTCTGGTAAACAATTTCCTGCACTCAAAGCCACAAATTAGAAAATTAATTCTTACAATTATTTCAGCCGAATTTTGAGACTTCATTTTTCTTATATCACTAAAAATGTAATAAAGATGTCAATAATATATATTCAAAATCATATTTTTTTCTAAATAAATTACAGTATTATTATTGAATTATTTAGCTCACATCAACTCTATGCCTTGAAAAATCATTTAGGGAGCACAGATTAAACCCATTCCCCCCCATTCCCTATAAGAATTACCTCTAGTAGTGGTACTGAAGACAAAGCTGTAAACTTACTTGAATTACCTTTCTGTGGTAAGAATATACTAATACACATAATTTCTTCCTGGGGCATAGACTTGCTGTAAATATGTTTTATGTCCATGTGACCAATACTAGGTGTTTATAAGTGTTGTCCTTCTGATCAAAATGATGTAATGATGATAATGATTAAATTAATCATGATCATTATTTTTCTTGTTTATTTTTTGTAAACTGCATCCAAAAAAAATGTTTTTGTTGGTTACAGATTTTGGTAGATACAGTTTGGGCGCTGTCATACCTGACAGATGGTGGTAATGAACAGATTCAAATGGTCATTGATTCTGGTGTTGTTCCTTTCCTTGTACCTCTGCTTAGTCATCAAGATGTTAAAGTACAGGTAGGATTAAACATGATATATACGTGTGTATGGGTGGGTTTTTTTGGTTTTTGTATTTTGTTTTTTAAAGAGAGAAAGGGGAACTGTTTACCAAGTCACTATATCTGGATCATGTGTTGTTTACAGATCTTGCCTAGTGTGCATAATTTCTTTCTGTAACACCAATTTATAGGGCTGGATATCTGTCATTTGGGTACTCCAGGTTCCACCTTTTGATCACAAAGAAATGATCTCCTAATTATCTAAACAGTTTGATTAAAATTTTTGCCCTTTATCGATGAGTCTGTGCAGTATTACATCAATATGCATTTTAGTCTCCCTTGGGCCTGACTGGCATTTTTGTTTCTGTAAACTATAATGTCTCATGGTGTGTTAGCACATTCTGCATATTGTAGTGCCTCATTGTTCTGTTAATAAGTTTTTCTATACACTACAGTGTCCCTACAGCCTGCTCCTGGCACTTTTTGTGTACAATTTAATTCCTCTTTAAAGTTAGTAGTGAGTACTGTCTCTCCATTATGGATTGTTATGGATAATTTTGGAGAATTATGCATGCATGTAATTTCCATTCACGATTATGGGTTTGACGCCTTCTGGTTTTGATGTAGGCTTGGTTGCAGAATGTGTAATATTTGAACAGTATTTGTGCTTACCACAAAACAAATTGTCGTTAAAACATTTTCAGTAAATTGCATTCAGCCTGAGTTCGTTTTAGATGGCCAGCTTTGGTTCTCATGAATTTTCTAAATAGAGAAAAAAATAAAGTTACTATTGAGGAACTAAAAATTCTCAGCAGACAATAGGTTTCAGTGAAGCAAAATTAAAATATCTTTTAAAAAATGTCCTTCTCATTTTAAAACAGTATTTCTATGCCTTGTAAATCAAGATGATGAGGAAGAGGTATTAATGAGGCAGATAAAATGTTTTACATCAGCCCAAATCCAATCATTTTCTTGAGCAGGATACAATTCTAGAATAAAGATATACATGTTTTTATCAGCTGTTATTTTTATCATTTGTCAAAACTACTGAAATAAAATGATTTTAACCAGTACTATATAAAAATCATAATTGGAAAATTAAACATGACTGAGAAAACAGAATGCCTGACCCTTCCTCTTATGATCTAGTCCTCCATTTTTACCTGAATGACTAACTTAAAATAATTGTAGATTTTAACTTGTGTGGCTTATTTTTACTGAAATAATCATTGATTATGGAAGATTTACTCAAAAACATTTACAGCTTAATTAAAATAGTATCATATCAGTCTGTCCTTATGAAACTATATTCTGCATGGAGAATGAACACCAGTAGTAGACAACTTTCTCGTATGTGTAATACTATCAAGCTTGTATTTTTATTGTTAAATGCTTGTACCATGGCTCACATTTATGCTTGTCTCAGTTTGGTACATTTTGGAAATAGATGGCACCTCTCTGAACAAAATATTCAAGACATACTGTAAACTTTTTAGTCTGCAGAGGAGGTATGCACTGTTTATGCCTCATCCATGATACCAGTGTCTGAACTGGGTGTACCAAATATGATAAATTTCTGCACATTTCTTTTGCGCATCTTATTATGAAAAGGACCATAATGCCTCTGTGATCTCTTACTGGTACTTTTTCTGTGCAGTAAGTAGTCCATCTCTAAAATGTATATTAAAATATTACTGCTATAGCACAGAAAGACTTTAAACATAAAAACTGTTTTGTAGCATTAGATGTAAACTGGTTTGCAATGTCCCATGCCTTTAAGGAGAAGTCAGATTTGTGTGTATAAAAAATTTTTTTTGTTGGTCTCTTTCAACATAAGCTATGGCATTCATATAAATGAGGTTATTTTGATTGTTTGCAGACAGCTGCTTTGAGAGCTGTAGGCAACATAGTAACAGGCACCGATGAGCAAACTCAAGTTGTTTTAAACTGTGGGGCGCTGAACCACTTCCATGCTCTTCTGACACATCCGAAGGAGAAGATCAACAAGGTTAGTTTTCTTATGAGGAGCTTCATTGTCAGTATTATATAGGTATTATGACTTTATTAATAAGCACTTTTTAAAAAAATCTGTTAATAAGCAAACATTTTAGAGCAGTGGCATTCTACACAACAGGTGACATATTTACAGAGGTTTTCACCCTTCCCTCTACCCATCTTTAACAGTAATATGGTGTCTACATAGCTTATATATGCATTTGAAAAACTTAGATGCAGTTGACAAATAAGATTAAGTTGATGAAAGCTGTATCTGTATTAGCTGGTTGATGGGAAATGATGACAAAAGAGTCGAGGTTTGTGTGAATGTGTGCGTATTTGTGTGTGAGTGAGTGAGAGAAACAAAAGGCTCAGTTGGCAGATCTGATATCAAGTTTGATTAGATGGGAGTGCATATGAGACAAAAGAATCCATATGTACTTTTTTTGTACAACTTCACAATTTGTTAATGCTCTCACTTTGGCACAGTATGTAATGTTATTTTGAAGTGCAAAAAGTCTGCAAAGATTGCCCTTTACTGCCGAAAGGCAGTGAATCAGTGTTTTTTGTTCTACATCTTTGTAACTATTTCATGACTTTGTTTCAGCATAATGAGTCCACCTTTGGCTATGATATTGCACTTCATAAATTCTTATTGATTATTATTATTAAAGGCCTCTG
Source organism: Pomacea canaliculata (assembly GCF_003073045.1). Classification (NCBI taxonomy): domain Eukaryota; kingdom Metazoa; phylum Mollusca; class Gastropoda; order Architaenioglossa; family Ampullariidae; genus Pomacea; species Pomacea canaliculata. Next base: position 16,729,464 of record NC_037603.1, read on the forward strand.
TAGTGTTGCTTAGCTATTAAAAAAATTAGTTCTCAGATTTAATATTGATTGAGAATAGTGATGGCAGTTTGAATTTGCAAATTTTGATTATTCCATTTACAAATATAGGTTTTGGTATTCTCTTCTTTTGTTTGGTTAGTCACTTGGATGGTTAAGATTAGGTTGTTCAGTTGATGAACCTTGTTCCACTCATTAGGACATTTAATTTGCATGATACTTGATGACTGCTGGAATGTTTTTCAGGAAGCTGTATGGTTTCTTTCAAACATAACTGCTGGCAACCAGCAGCAAGTACAGGCTGTTATAGATGCTGGGCTCATTCCACTTATCATCCATCACTTACATGGGGTGAGAAAGAAGTTTGAACTATCTGGTTATATTTCACATGCCTAGTCACATTTACTGTTAGTTTCTATCTTTATTAAAACCTGCCTTATAGACTTATTTAGATATCTTGTTAATTATTACATAAGTTTTCAAATTCTTACAAATTAATCATATAAAGAGACAAAGGCTTTTGTGCTGCTCAGGCTTTCTCTTGATTTTTTTTTAATGTAGCCTCATATCCTTATGGCATTTATTCTTTTAAGCAATTGCAACTCTCTAAGAGCTCAAACTTCTAGGGATGAAGGCAATATAAAGGAACAATAATGAGTATATTCACAGGAAATTTGTATGGTCATTAGCTTGAGTACATTACTAACCCTAACCCTGAATTTCATTTTCCTTTGAAAAATACTTTTGCCTAGCATCTCTTTCATCACACTTTTCCTTTTTCACACAAACATGCAAAATGGCTGTTTTTTATTATTGCAGAAACAGCTACCTGCTATTGCAGATTGTATATTTGGAACAATTTAAAATATGCATTTATTTCTATCAATTTTTCAGAGCGATTTCCAGACCCAGAAGGAAGCAGCTTGGGCTATCAGTAATCTTACAATCAGCGGGAAAAAAGAACAGGTTTGTACATGAGATTCACTAGCATGATTTGCATGTACAGATGGGAACTATTTAAGGCCAGGCACCGGTCATAAAATTGTCAAAAATTTTACATTTTGGCCATTTTGAGATTACTTCATACTGTCAAAGTTTATATTTTGTTCTATTCACTCACCAAGTGGTTTTTCATAGAACAATCTAGAAATATGTCTATTTTGTCAATGAAAACATCTACTTCTATCCTATTTACTTTTCCCGAGCGCAGAATTAGCGAGAATAGAGAATGTTTGAGACATAGCAACACACCTCGCCACGTGGGCAACTGTGTCACATCGTATATCGGTCGAAAGGTCAAGACTTGAATTTTCAAACAAAGGCTGAGTCAGAACCCATAGAAGGCCCCAAGCTATGATACGAGCTCTTTTCTAGACGACACAAAGGGTCGGAAACTTCCTTATATGGACGCTTGCGTAAACATACTTTGCATATAGCCAATCAGAATTCACTAATGCCGACCTAGACGGGGTCATAGGGCACACGAACACGCTTCGGCTGTGCTCGGGTATCCCACAAGGCAACTGTCATGGCCTCCGGATGTATAAACAAATGGCGACAGCAAGTCAAAGCTTGTTCTGTGATATTTTCTTTTCTAAGACATTAACGTTGATATTAAATGTTCATTGTGCCTGTCAGACGCTCATTTCTTCTCACAATACCACGTGCGAAAAAATAAAAACCACGTGGACATTCTTAGACCGTCGTAGCAGCTATAAAAAGTAACTTAGTGAACCGAATTCGGCTGTCGAAATCAGCATCAGTCATGTGGTAAGCGAGCTGAAAATAAAGCGAAGTTTTAATTTCTGCTGCAAAGCTCGGTAGTAATCAGGACTAGATGCGAACATTTACACATTTGAGTCAACTTGCAATGCTAGTTATTTATGTACTTTGTCAGGAATGTAAGGAATCAGAGCTTTACATCATTAACACAGATAACAAAGGTTGGGTGGGGGCTGGGTTGTCTTACTCAAACCAAATGTAACAAACAGAATGTGAAGACAATTATGTGTAACATTCCTAACAAACAGAATGAAAACTGCTATCTAGTCAAGTTTGTAGCCATTCAGTGTCTAGAGAGCACATCATTGTCAGCCCCCTAAAAGGCCATGCAGACAGCTGGTGCTTTTCCCAGAAATCTTTGACAGAAAATAAGATAGCCCCTAGCCACAAAAATCAACCATCTTTAATCCATGTGACTACAGAGGTAATTCATAAAATAATCCTAGCATACAGAGGAACAGAACATGAGCAGCTGCTCAAATTATGGTGCACTCAGTGATGTATCTCTAGATTTCATGAATAGGTTATCTTATTCCTATTTGCCCCCACTGGAGCATAGGGCTGCAAGAATTGGTTATACTCCCCTATAAGCTTTTGAAATAATTTCTTTAATTGATGTTTATCCCATCACCCTGCAACTGAAGGCTAAGAAAGATGAGAGTGTTTCCTACTAATGGTGCTACTTCAGTAGATGCTCGCAAAAATTGGAAGCAATATATGTGATATCGCGCATCACTAAATGTTAGATAGCAAAAGACCAAAGATGGCAAAAACCATGAAGCTAGTGGACACTGAACTTCTATATAACTAACTAAACCTATAACTGTGTTGCTCAATGTTTGCAAACACCATTGTTTTTATTACTGTGTACTTTTCTGAAGCCTGGTCAGCATTTGGGTACACAACACAACCATGTTGACTTTTCTAAAAGTGAATAAAATAATTAATTTTATTAGTTATGTTAAAGTTATATGTAGTACCACATTGAAAGATGGTTATATTTTTCATTCAACAGGTAAATTACATGAAAGGCTTAGATAAAACAAAGTTACTAAGCTTGAACTTTGTGATCTCACTTTTTCCGTTCCTTTGTTTTTGTTACAGTTTGTTTACTTAAAATCCCTATAACTTAATATTGACATGTGATACAGGCCTAAAATTTGAATGAAGTTTTCTTTATACATATTAAAGCATTTCAGGGAGAGGTTTTTTAAAAAAAATTAGTGGTTTAGTAGTTACTAAGCTTTCACTTTGTTTTACCTCGCCTTTTTAGTTTCTTGTTTTAGCAAGCTTGTTTACTTCAAAAGCTTATAACTTTATATTGACATGTGATACAGACCTAAAATTTGGTTGAAATTTTCTTTATTCATATTTAAACATTTCTATGAGAACTTTTTAAAAAAATATTGAGTAGTTTAGTAGTTACTAAGCTTTCAATTTTTCTGTCCTCGTTTTCTCAGTTTCTTGTTTTGGTTAGAGACTGTTTACTTCAAAAGCTTACTCCTTCTTTTTGACAAGAGATATAGTCCTGCAATTTGGTTGAGCTTTTCTTCATACAAATTTAAACATTTGTAGGAGAGCTTTTCAAGAAATATTTAGTATTTTGGTAGTTATACCGTTTTAAATCAATTTCTTAAAATTTAACACAGTGTTTTAAAAAAAAATTCATTAAAAAAAAACTAAGCCGATTTTGCAAAATCCCCCTCCTACGTTTGTAGATCTTACTTTTAGGTAACTATTTCAAACAGAATTTTGAGTCTACTCACAAAATTGACGAAGTTATAAGCTTTTTAAAATGTTTGTTTGGGCGCCATTTTGGATTGTTTCCATGGCAACCGATAGCGCGACGAGTGCAGTAAAACCATTTTTTGAAACTTCATTCAAGGGCTAAATAGCTGATACAAAAAAATCCGCGCTATCCCATGAAACAAAAAACTTTTTTTTTCGACCGGTGTCTACCCTTAAATGTAACACTTTGATTTTCTTTAGACTAAAATAGTAAATAAGATAAAAGGAAGGGGCATGTTTTGTAAAGAATATGAATATGGGAGATTTTAATACTGTTTCACTTACAGATAATGCTTGAAACTGTATTGTGCTGTTTTGCAGACTGGTTGGGCAGAAAAGAGGTGTGAAAATAATACATTGATTTTGATGACAATGGCTATCACCTATTTATATCCACCACCTTCCCATCATTGAGTCTTTTATACGAGTATTAAGGCCAAGTACGCCCCCTTGAAATTAATGCATATTATGAATGTTCAACAAGTCTTCTCTAGGTGGTTTTTCATAAAACCATCTAGAAATATATATTACGTCACTAAAGACAATGATTTCATACTTGCTTTTGTCAAGCGCAGAATTAGCAAGAATAGAGAATGTTTGGGACATAGAAACACACTTGCCCTTTTGAGAAAAACATCACATATCGTCAGAGCTTTCAAACAAAGGCTAGGTCGAGGATGATAGAAGGTTCCCTTTGCTATGATTCGCACTCTTTTCTAGACAAGGCAAAGGCTCAGAAATTTCCTAAAATGAATGCATGTGTAAACGTACTTTGCATATACTCAAATCAGAATTCATTAACGCTGACCTTGGCGGGATCATTGGTCAACATGCATCAAAAGTTTTCAGGCATCCCATAATCCAACTGTCATGGCTTACAGATGTAAACAAATGTCAACAGTAACTCAAAGCTAGTTCTGGAATACTTTATTTCTGAGACATTAACCCTACATATTAAATGTTCACTATGCCTGTCAGATGCTCATTTCTTCTTAGAATACCACATGCAAAAAAATTCTTAGACATTCTTAGACCATTGTAGCAGCTAAAAAAAATATAACCTTTTAAATCTAATTCTGCTGTAGAAATCACCATCATGTGGTAAGCATCTCGAAAAAAAAAGAAGCAAAGTTTTGATTTCTGCTTCAAATCTCGGTAATAATTAGGACTAGATGTGAATGCTTACAACTTTGAGTGAACTTTCTGTGCTTGTTATTTAAGTACTTTGTCTGGAATATAAGGAAACAGAGCTTTACATCGTTTGCGCAAAGATTTTTAAGGGGTGATTTGTATTTTAAAATTTAGTTACAATATTAACATGCATATAAACTTAGAAACACTACTGACTTTATTATTAGCTTCTGAAATAGCAGATAGAAAAAAAGTCTTCATACAGCTGTAGCAATGAATTTATTGTCAAGCATGGATATTGTATCGGAAGCAGCCAACATTGTATATAAAAGATCTGGATCTATTTATATAAAAATACTGCTTAATGGTTATTCTATTGCATGTAAGTCAAACCCTTGCCCTGGTTGTCAACAAGAAAAAGAACGAAATAGACTCGTGTACATACATACTTTCACATCTTGGGCCACAGTCCTAGAGACTTGCTAAGGAACAAAGGAAGTTTGTCTTATTCAAACCAAATGTAACAGAATGTGTGCAGACTGGCAATTATGTATGATTAATGATATTCCTTACAAATAAAATGAATGTTATCTAGTCAAGTGTGTAGCATTCAGCATCTAGAGAGCACATCATTGTCAACCGCTGGTTTTCCCAGAAATCTTTGACAGAAAATAGGGAACCACCTAGCCACAAAAATCATGTATCTTTATCTGACTACATAGGTAATTTATAAAATAATCCTAGCATACAGAAGAACAGAATGTGAACAGCTGCTCAAATTCTGGTGCACTCCATGATGTATGTCTAGATTCCATAAATAGATTATGCTCCCCAAAGAGTTCTTTCCTGAAAGTTCAGTTCTGTGTGCAGTTTGTCTTTAATGAAGAAGCTTTTGAATTAATTCCTTAATAAAAGAATGATATGTTGATGTTCATCCCACCACCCTGCAACTGCTGACTAAGAAAGACAAACAGTGTTTCGTACTAATGCAGCTATTTCAGTTGAAGCTCACAAAAACTGGAAGCAATATGTAAGGCAGCGTCACTAAATGTGATGGCTAAACCTATGAAGCTAGTGGACGCTGAACTTCTATAAAACTAACTCAACCTATAACTGTGTGGCTCAATGTTTGCAAGCACCATTTTTTTATTACTGTGTATTTTTGCAGCCTAGTCAACATTTGGACACACAACAGCAATCATGTTGACTTTTCTAAAAGTGAAATAATTGTATTAGTTGTGTTAAAGTTATATGTAGGAAAACATTAAAAGGTGGTTATATTTTTCCATCAAACATAAATAGCATGAAAGGCTTGGATAAAACAGAGTTACTAAGCTTTCACCTTTTCTGTTCTCGCATTCTCTCAGTTTCTTGGTTTTGTTAGCTTATTTACTTCAAAACCTGATAACTTTATATTGACATGAGATATAGGCCTGAAATTTGGTTAAGATTTTCTTTGTACATATCTAAACATTTTTATGAGGGCTTCAAAACAAAATATTTAGTAGTTTATTGGTTTCTAAGCTTTCACTTTTTTCCTCGCCTTTTCAGTTTCTTGTTTTAGTGAGCTTGTTTATTTTAAATGCTTGTAACTTTATATTTGCATGTAATATAGACCTGATATTTGGTTGAGTTTTTCTTTATACCTGAAATTTGGTTGAGATTTTCTTTATACAATTCTAAACATTTCTTTGAGGGCTTTTAAAGAAATATTTAGTAGTTTTACTGTTTTAAATCAAATTTACTTAAATTTTAACACCTTTTAAAATGAATAAAAAACTAAGTTGATTTTGCATATTCCCCCATATATTATTGTAGATCTTCCTTTCAGGTAAAAAAAAGACATAAGCTTTTTTTTTGTTTGTTTTGGCGCCATTTTGAATCGTTTCCATGGCAACCGACAGCGTGACAAGTGCAGTAAAACTATTTTTTGAACCCCCAAATTAAGGATAAAATAGATGATATTAAAAAATCAGCGATATTCTGTGAAATTTTTATTTTTCATGGCATGTTAGGTCTTAAAGATACATTGAGCACTAGTCCTAAGCACATTCACTATGCCTGCTCTCCCTTGCCCCACCCCCCATCCCAAACTCCTCCTATTCTATCTCTTGATTAGACTGTCCTGCAATACCCCTTTGTTGATTACTTTTCATCATTACTGTTACCTGTGTTTTTACTGTCTTTCGATTTGTTAGTGTTACCCATCTTTTTTGTTTCTTTATGTACTGCAGATAAAGCTACTTTTTATATCAAGCGCTGAATGCATGATCCTTCATCTCATACAGAACCATAATTGTTTGTAATACATCTTTATTATTAGTAGTAATGCAGAGTTGGTCTATTTGACTGACAGAACCATAAGAAAGGAGAGGCTGCAGTTTGCCAGTGGTAAAGGGGCTAATGGTTTAAAAAAAACTTTGGAAATTTGAATCTTATATGTTCTTGTTTTTCAGGTGGCTTATGTGGTAGAACAAGGAGTTATAGCCCCTTTCTGTAACCTCCTTAGTGTCAAAGATGCACAGGTGGTTAATGTGGTGCTCGATGGCATCAACAACATTCTCAAGATGGCAGGAGATGACTTAGAACCTATTTGCCAGATGATTGAAGAATGTGGTGGTGAGTTACTTGAGTGTTTCTCCTTAATGCCTTCTTGATAAGGTGTGGGTGGGGGCAAGCTTCTAGCAGATCAAAGAACAAAGTGACTTTAAGATGTTAAAAGGAAGCACTTTTAATTGAAGTTGCAATGTGCAGAGCTCTTATTAACTATAGTTAAAGGAGAGATGGGTTCCAGCATCAAAAAGCCAATGATTTAAACATGTTTGTAATGAAGAACAGACCTAAGATACCTTAAATTTAAATTCTTCATGAGTACAAGTACACGGAAAGTATTTTAGTATTGAGACAAGTTTTCACCAAAAAAAAAAAAATTGAAACATTGCATGATATCTAGAATGGCTTCAATGCTCTGTTGCTTTTAGTTTACACTTAGAAAGTGTTGCAAGTGCTTGTTTATGCATACTTATGTAAGTGTGAGAAATCTCTATACATGTATGTAATGTTTAAATATATGTGTGTGTTCGTGTGTCCATGACGTGTGTTGATATTGCCCTTAATGAAGCACAATTGACTGTGTGCTGGTAAAGAGACAACAGTGAGCAGGGGCAGGTTATTTTGGCCCATAAAAGCATATCAATCCCACCATGACCACACTATCCCATGTAAGAGTACATTGTCCCAACACCTATAGTCAAATAGACCCTAGACCTCACATGTATTGGACCATCATCACAGTAGCCCGTGAAAATTCTGAGGGTCACTGCATTTCCGATAAGCTGCTGGTGTGCAGGGGATATTTTCTAGCCACAGATCTTAGCGAGTCATGAAGTGCACACACCACCAACCTGTGGAGACATTTTGTGTTTTTATATTTGTAGATTTTTATATCTTGTGTACAGATTTTTCTCTTGTATCAGAGGCTATTTGAGCAACACACTTCTAATGTTAAACACTTTGAGCCCGTAAATCTATTTAGGCAATCAGTTTGTAGAAACACAATGCACAATACAATTTTAGAACTTTAAAAACTTTCAAATAAGATAAAACCGCTTAAGCCAAACTTTCCCATTAGCACTTTTTTTAACATTTCTAAAACAGCGTAGAACAAATTAAAAAAATTTTTTAATTTGCTTCTTGAGAACAGCATCGAGTTTAGGAAACATGCCATGCAACTAGCCTCAGAAATGCAGGTTTGTGCAAATTTGTTGTAAAATATGTACATATTTGAGACATTGGAGAATAATTTAAAAAACAGTTTCTTTTTTAATTTAAATTGACAGGTTTGGACAAAATTGAGAGCTTGCAAACACACGAAAATGAAGATATCTACAAATTAGCCTATGAAATTATTGATCACTACTTTTCTGATGAGGTAAGTTTTGCTTACGTTATTATGCTGTCTTAGACTTACGTTACAACTTATCTTTCTTTAGTTATTACATTGCTGGAATAACTGACAGCTGAGTCAGAGATATCAGTATTTCTAGTCAGCTTAGGAAAAATTCATAATGCTTAAAAGTGGAGAGAAGTCCCTAGATAATTCTATGATATGCAGCTTTCCTTTATTATGGTAATATATGCATACCTGCCGGGGCATGCTGTGCATCTTTTCTTTTAGTTCTCTATTGTATATTTTATCTTGTGTGATCATGTACGTCTTCAACCAATGAGGCATTATAATGAATCTTTACCCTTGAATTGGTTCCATAATGAAAACCTGAGCAAATTTCCCTCATTTTTTTGTGATGATTATAAACACAGCTTACAAAAATATGTCTTACACTTCAGCTAGTGACTATGACATTATATCCCGCTGCCCTCACTGGGCTAGGGAGGTCAGCGATGTACAGTTTTGGCTGATACTGATTATCTGGTTACCAACTCTTTTATGCTTTGTAAATGCATAGAATGCATTATTTCATAAATCTGATGTATTTTTTATTTAGCATTCGCAATGTCTAATTGAAATATAATCCACTTTTATGATTTGAATTTAGTCGCACTTTAAGCCTCATGATATCAAGACTGAAAACATGAACCTGTAAGAATTTGAGATGTCACATGAACCATGTATCTCCCCATGTATTATAATAATATTTACTTTTTTCCCACACTGGTATGTCACACACAATTTTTCTAGTTCTTATAAATAAAAACTTGAATATGAAAACTGCACATATTGATTTTTCAAAACAACAAAAGCAGAGTTTCATCCTGTTGGTTGCTTTAAGGGGACAGAATTTTTGTATACAAATTATTTTGAGAGTTAAATTTTTTAAGCACTATTCAAAAAGCTAGATTGCAAGCTTGGGAAATAAAATTATTTTAGCCTATAGGAGTTAATGTTTATTAGTCAATACAGCAAAATTGGGAAATGAATATGGTTTGTGATGTTAAATGTAACGTGAAATAGGAGTTATTTTCTTGTGTTATGACAAGCAATACCAGTTTTCAATGCACATAAATGACGGACATCTTGCATACTTTACAGCAAGAGGAGGAAGCACTTTTGCCGCAGACTTCTTCAGAGGGCTACCAGTTTGACCCACAAGGACAGATTCCATCAGAAGGCTTCAAGTTTTGACATCTGCCTTTGGTCATAATACTGTCCCATTAGTAGCAGAAGAAAGAAGTAAGTGAACGTTAACAAGAGCACTGGCCTGGATTGGAGCAACTCAGGTGTATGGCAGTCTGCTAAGTAATATGGGATTGTTATAGGCAACCTGTGCTTGCTGCTCTGCATACATTCACACCTGCATGAAAAAGATGAAACTCACCTGTTTCATTGCTCATGAGTTGAGCTTGAGCTCTCGAGTTTTTAATTCTGAATTATTTTTTTTAAACATGGTGTTTAATTGCATTGGGCCAAACTTTCACGCTGGCAGAGGTACCATAATCGTCAGACCCATCACACATCGCTGGTGCCAACCAAACCACTCCTTCAGTGAGAGACTTAGTGGATGTTTCTGATCCACAGAATGTCATCTTTACTATGCTTGTTCATTGCTGGATTACTTTTATACTGCTAAAATGGTGTTGGAACTGGTTCATGCAAAAAATGATTTCATGCAATGTGAGACACCCACCCTGAATTTTGAAGAAGAAAAACTGCATATGTGACTTTTAAAAGCTGTCTGAAATACTTGTGGTATTTTAAGCAGGCATCCGTATAGTGCCAGATGCCAGCTAATCTTGTCATAGTAATTGACAACAGCATTTCTTGACCATATGGCAAGTGATGTATTGATACTGCATGTGGTTCCATTGGCGCTTGCATTACTCTCTGAGAGGTCAGAAGACAGAAGGTGTGCTTTTAAAGACCTGAATGTGCATGATGGATTATAATTCCTGCTTCCAGGTCTGATATATAATCCTAAAACAGCTACAGCAGCCACTGATTTGACATCTGCCATATCCTGGGATGTGAGAAGATTATCCAGTTACTGCAGTTTTGGGCTTTTTGTTTGATGACAGAGTTGGTAGCCAAAATTTATTTAACATTCACCTGCTGTGTGCACTTGCCTGCAGTACATCTGTTGTTTTTCAGTGGCTAGCTCTTGCATTGTCTTGGTAAGTGTAGTTTCCTTCCTTGAATCATTATGTAACGATTAGATTGTGCAAGCCTGCAAGTCACATTGTTGTTTTAGATTTAAATTGATTCTGTTACAATCAACACCACATTTGCGCTTAGGATTTATTTTTGTACTGGCATGTACTTTAAACTGGTTTTACTTCAGGGACAGTAAGCAGACCCAGAATATGCACTGTATGTTGTACAGTGGCTTGTACAAGACCAGAAATATGTGACGTGATGATTATTCCCCACGGAAATTGTTAGATAGGTTGGCACATCTTTATTTCAAATGCCACCCAATCAGCTATAAATAGCTTGTGAAATACCTAAACCTAAGGCAGAAAAGGTTGAGTACTGATTTATACAGTAATCATTACATTTGTGACATTAGTCATAGGATCAGTGTTCTTGTGTTTAGACCAGGAAATTAGATTGATTCAACTACATGTTGATGGGATATGGTGGGCAAGATACTTGTATATAACTGGTTTTGTAAATGATACAGATGGAAAGGATTTGTGTATAATGGTAAACTGCTTAGAAAATTATGCACAGAAAAATTGCATTAAAAAGATTTCACATCAGGAAAGAGTTATGATTCCTCTATTCATTGTTAAAAAGCATTTTAAATGTAGATCTCCCTAAGCTTGGTTATCATTTAAGCATTATCTTACTGCACCTTTGTCAGTTGCTGCTGTAAGGCACAATATTGTCAGCCACGAAAACTTCAAAAAGATTGTTTTATTTGGAACACTTGCAGAAATTTTTAAATGTCTGCTGTTCATTCAAAAGTATCTTCAGCTGTGGTCTGTTTGTGATCAAGCACATAGGCACGTCTTAAGGCTTGTGAATGTTTCAACAAACTGCAGGACATCAGATCGTGTGTAAGAAGGTCTATAATGTGTGCTGGGAATCAGTTTTAAGGGGTTTTACTTCCTGTGACGATTTTTCTTACATCCTTTTTCCTGTATCATCTGTTAAGAGTAAGTCCTGGTTTATAAAGTGTGCAAGAGAGTGAGTGCATGCATACATTAAGGACTAAACTACCTGTCAACACATGCTGGAGCATTTCTGAACAGCTATTTTTAGTATCAGTATTTAACACTTCACAACTTTACCTGCCTTAGTTTGTAGTGTTACGTGTCACTATGTTGAATCTTACAGCAGATGTTTAGTGGAACAGATTTTTTCCATGAATGCCTACAAATTTTTGTATATGTGGTGTTCTTTTCATGTTCTGGTCCTTTTTGCAGCAGACTAAGATGGTTTAGCAGTTGCCCCCATCAGCCATTAAAGGGCTTCTTCACTCCATTTTAATGCTGTTGTTTCTAATGCAGACTTGGTGGTGGTAAGCACTGGGCCCTAACCAAAGTTACAGAGCTTACTAATAATGACTGAACAGCAACATTCCATTTGATTTGCTCTGAAGATAAGTAAAAGAGTGGGTTCTTTGTAAGTTGGTAGTAATAAACTGTATGAGCTTTTCACACTTCTTTGGTCCAAATGCTATCATGTAATAGAAACTTTAAAAAAAATAGTTTTTTGTCTCATAAGAATTGGTAAAAGATGGTGAGGGTGTAAGAGGGTTGGGGTGTAAGAGGTCCCTAAAATCTACTTAAAAAAAGCTTTCAATTTAATTACGTTTTCCATGTCTGAGATGGAATATCATTTTTTTTAATCTGCTTTCATCATTTTTTAACAATTATAAAAAAAGCAATACATAATGGATTGCCATTTCCCCTCTCTCTCCACCCAGTCTTTGTCCAGTTATATGACTGGGGCTTCGAATCATAATTTTTTTACTTGAAACAGTATCATAAAACATGTGACTTACTAGCTTGCTTTAATTTAAACTAGTATGAAGAACAGCTTACGATTTGTTTCAAAGCTGAGGAAGTTTGCATCTGCAGGTGCGAACTGTATAGGACGAATTAAAATCTTTTGAATTTGGAAACATCATCAAAACTATTTTCTTGCATTATTTTGCTGGTCTGCTTTATAACCATTTCTTAAGTGTTTTTTAGCATTTACTGTAGTAAATAGGTGGGATATGCATTACCAGTAGAAATATCCTTTTAAATGGCTTCACATTGAGTTGTAAACAATTCAATAGGTTGTGCAATTCAATAGGTTATTTTTTTCTGTCACCTTAAAAAATTTCACAGCTTGTGGTGGTTTGTTCTTTACAGATAATAGAAAAAGTTATTTGTAATACAGGAATGCAGGAAGCAATCATACTTATAGGTTAACATTTTATTTCTATAATTAACAGTTAATGCTTAGACCTTGACATTTATAGTGTGCATGTTAGAAAAGCACAGTTTAGCTGTTTTAAATCTTGCTGTATAGAATGTTTTACCATCAGAGGTAAATGGGCATGTTTCTCACTCATCTGGAAATTGCAGTCACTAGAAACTTCTATATGCCTTTTAGTCTGGATGTCAACCCTAAAACAGTTGTCCTCTAAGATAAGAAGGGAGTATTCAGAAATAAAAAGAGAAAAATTTACTAGTAGATTTCACTTCAAGCTAATTGCCATCAGTGTTGTCATATTTGTAAGGTAAATACACTTGAGAAACAAGCTTCAGCTGTGCTAGTAGCTATTTAAGGGTTTATGTGAAGCACACATGCAGGTATTATTCTTCAGCAGAGTACAGGCCTGGCCAGGAAATGGCTTGTGCAAGTCATATGAATGTAATTTGCATAATGGTAGAGGGGGTGTAAAAAAAAAAATTGAAAGTGAAGGCTAGGTCTTGCGTATACACACACACATTTAGTATGTCAGCTTCTTGACTTTTTTTTTTTTTTTTTTGGCTGTTGCCTAATTTGTTTTGATTTATAGGATAAATGGAAGTTGATTCGGAACAGGTCATGTGGGCCATTTCAAGGCATGGCAAGGGAAATGGGGGGAGGGGTTGTCATTGAACAATGACTGTGGTCATTAGCAGTGATCTAAATATACAACTACGAAAATTTTACTAGGAATTTTCCATGGTTAAATTTATATTTTAAAGTCAATAGCAAAATAGCTTGCTGATTTTTCAGAACCTTATTGTAGATAAAATTATTACAGTGGAAAGATATAGTGAACATTCAAAAGCAGCTGCAGCTTTGCCTTGTCATCTTCCTCCTCTTATCGTTTTTTCCGTTATGTAATGTATCCACAAAGCTGGCATCTTCATTTCTTGACCCTTGCTGTACATGTTGCCAGTTGTGCCTTTTCTCTCCCTCAAACTTCAGCCTGCAAAGGGATAGGTGGTGATGGTGTGTTGATCACAATGTAGACCTAACTGCAGGGTAGAAAGCGATCATGTTGATCCAGCTGGAGGCTTAACACTACAGGCTACAAGCTTCATTCAAGTTGTGTGGGCAGTAGGAAGTGAGGGAGCAAGGACCAGGTGGAGTTGTGTTCAGGGCTTTGTTTCTTCCTGCAAGAGCACATTGCAAACAGCAGCAAGTAGCATTCTAATGCTGTTGAAAATTTTGCTATCAATTTCTTTGCTTAAATAACTGCTGCGCTAGTGTACTACCAGGCTTGAAACATACCTTTAACCCTTTATGTTGCCAACTTGGTCTTGCCAAAAATATGTAGGTGGAGGAAGGTCAGGTAATGAGGTATTCTGTACATCATGGAAGCATGAAATTGTGGCTGCTATAACCTGAATGTTACCAGTGAAAATAATCATTGCCTTGAAATGGCCCATTCGCTGGAGTGAGCACTTGTGTATGCATGCCCTATAGTGTTGATAAACTACAGGTACGCCAGCTACACTTAGTTTGTACATAAAGCTATTGGATGTGGAGGTTATTCCAACATGGCATTTATATTGATGCAATTATATGGAGTGGCGCTTGGAGTGGGGATTAGAATAATGTTCCAGTGTGCCAGACCTCAGTGGTGTGGTACTGCATCCCAGTTTAACCTGTGATTTGTGCAGTTTTTATGTTTGAGTAACCTCCACTTAACTGCATTGCTTATTTTGCAGTAAAATGAATTAAGCATTCATTGCATCTTTTCCTCTGACAATGCCTGGCTGCTGTGCGTTTGTCGCACAGCCATTGACTCTATACCTGTTCTCATAAATAATAAAATGGTGAAAATAAGCATTGGTGTTGTAATTTAATTGAATGAAAGCTCTCTTTCAAAGCCACATAAAGTTAATTGATTTTGAAGACATGAGTATTTACCAGGGTTAAAAACCAAACTGATAACAAGAAAATTTTTTTTATAGATTTTTAATGTTGCTAACTTGTTCAGAAACTGCCATGGCCTGACCTCAAACAGGGATTGACATAATAATAATAAAAGCAAAATTTGTAAAGCACATACACTACTAAGGAGCATGCTCACACAAGAATGGAACATGAACAGCATACGAGGGACAGCAAAACACCACATGAAGTATAAAAAAATAACTGCCAACGAAGAATAAAATCAAATACAGAAAACACAAAGATGAACCAAAAAACAAGAGCTGAGAGTAACATGATATTGCAAAAGGGTGTGAAAAAGGACTAGTATTATGGGAAAGGTTGCTAGGAGTAATATTTATGGAAGAGGTTTAAAAGATTCAATAGTGGGTACATGGCGGATATGGGGAGATAGTTCCATCGCTGCACAATAACTAAAAATTGTCCATATGTTGTTGCTCTGATGATAGAGTAAAGAGACCGTCATCAGACTAGGAGTTTTCTAGCTGGGACGTAATGGAAGTTAAGTTCAGAGAAATAATTAGGACAGGACCCAGCAAAGAAATTAAAACAGCACAGAAAGTTTGTAGTAGGTGTGTGCAAGCATGCATCTTTTTGTTACAGAAATTTGCATTGTTTGAGCCTAACCAATTTTTTGTAGTGCTGTTGTATACAATACATTTATAGAGAATGTGGATTTAGTTCTGAAGCATCTTTAATATTTTTTTGTGTGTCCATTATCAGTGATTCCAAACAGAAATAAACATGGAGCAAGCTCTAGCAAACTTGCTGACGCTGACATAATTGCACCCTTGTGTATGAGAGAATGACATAATTTTGTAGGGTACCCTATAAATATGAGAGAAAAAAGGGTGGAGAGGCAAAAGAATATTAGGAGCACAGACACTGAACATGCAGCAGTCCTTACCGCTCTACTATACATCTATTTCACATATTAACTACATTGTTTCAATGATAGATTTGAATGAGCTTGACTCCAATGCAGCAGCAGATCCAATGTTGACAATAAAATCACAGAAGAACTTAAAATTTAAAGACCAAAGAAACCAGAATGAATGCTTTAGCCATGTAACTGAGATTCAAGGAACACTAAAACTGAACACTGGAAGACAAAAAGTGAAGATTATCCCTTAGGACTTATCATGTGTCTAGCAGGTACACGGACTTTTCGCCGACGGACGTTTCGCCGCCGGACGTTTCGGAGCCGGACGTTTTGCCGACCGGACGTTTCGCCACCGGACGTTTCGGAGTCGGACCATTTGCCGACCGGCGTTTCGCCGCCGGACGTTTCGGCGCGGGGCACTTCATTTCGGCATTTCACGCGGGACCTTTAGCCGAAGTCAAGTGTGGGACGCCCCTTCGCTCACACATTTCTCTCGCCATTGTATCAATGTATCAGTGAACTCTCTCTCACTATCCCTCCTCATATGAACCGTTAGCTCACACATTTCTCTCGCCATTGTATCAATGTTTTTTCTCAAAGCTGTTGCGCATAATCTGTGACAATCAAAGTGAACTGTCTGTGAAGTCTGTGTGTAAAATTTGTTTGAAATAAAGAATTATTGTGTAATCTAGTAGTTACTTTCATTCTTTGAGAAGTAAGTAAGCTCTCTCTCTCTGACATAATGCGACGAAACGTCCGGCGGCGAAACGCCGGTCGGCAAAACGTCCGACTCCGAAACGTCCGGCGGCGAAACGTCCAGTCGACAAAACGTCCGGCTCCGAAACGTCCGGCGGCGAAACGTCCGTCGGCAAAACGTCCGCACACGGTCTAGCAAGTAGGGAGCAAAACACTAGAATATTGTGCTACTTTTTTGCACCTGATCATGCCTTGATTACATGTGCAAAACAACTTTTGTAACTTTATTTCACAAACAGTTGGGCCTAAGATGCTGAAATTTACAGAGTAGATATAGTTTGCCAGTATTTTTCATTAGCTGTTTGGTACAATCTTTCGAAATTTCTGGAATTTACGATTCAACACATTGAACCCTAATTTTACTGCATAGCCACAGAAGGCAAACAGCTTTTATGTTTAGAATAATTGGAAAAGTATTAATCAAAAGTTCCAAAAAATTTAATTGAAAGTGAGGTGCATGGTGTTAATTTTGGTCATGGAGTCATCATCACTCCCTTGACTGGCACCAACCAGACACTGGGCATGCTGACCCACCCACGCCTCTGACCTGCTGGTACCGTCATAGAAAACAGATGAGACACAGAATTTGGTGAAAGCTCACCATGACCGGTTCTGTGTGATGTACAATCTTTCACATTCACCATCTAATTCTTTCTTTGCTTGTCCAAACAGCGCCCTGGAGGACTGTGTTCAAGAGAGTCTCATCTCATAATGTGACTGCATCACACCAGTTTCTGGAGTTTGACAGTGGCTTCAGGTAGCCCACCATCATGAAGACAGTGCTGCATATGAAGTCATTTGTTATTCTGTCTTTGTGTGTGATACAGAACAGCCGCTTTAAATATTTCAAATGCCTGGAAGCACCTCTTGTTTCTGAGTGAGGTTCACTGTTCAGTTGTACCACAAATTTGTATTACTGGACTGCTGGCAGACAATTTTTTCCAACTACTAAAATGAGGCATGGTGGCATGATACTAAAAAGCTTCCAGTGTATTCCTATTTCAGATTAACTACTAAAACGTGGCATGCTACTGCAAAGCTTCCGGTTTAGTCACATTCTTTGTTAGGCTTGCCGAGACTGACAGTGAAGAACTTCGCAAGAGACAGCAATCCACCTATACACATCCATGGTCGTACAGCAGGGTGGGGATGATAAAGGACATGTACAGTTTCACATTCCCTTCATGGTATTTTTTTTTTTTAACTTTCAAGGACAGCGACATATCACAGTTGTAAGTGCTAGTGCTTCACCAGCCTCTTGAGCCAAGACTTGGAACTGGTCGAAGGAGAAAAATCTGCAAGTTATTCAACTGTTGTCATTTTAGGTATTCAGTTTAATCACTAGTTTGTCAGTTCTGCACTATCTTGTAAATGTGTGCTCAAGTAAACTTGGGGACAATTTTGCAGTAATCCTACCAGATCCTAGAGTAACATTTGCTCGTATTTTCAATGTAACTGCATACTAAGTTGATAGCAAAGAGTACCTCTAAAACTTGTCATTTTACAGCCATGGCAAAATGCCTTTAACTTTTTATTTGTCATAGCTGACTGAAATATAAACAAAAAGACAAAACACTTCAAATCAGCAAGGAAAACTATTCTGCATTCATACTTAAAACAACCACCACACTGAGACAGCACTAATCAGAAAAAAAAATTAGCAAAGCATTTTTTGCAAATTTCCTGATGTTTTTCTTGCTATTTTTATGAATTTTTTTTCAAATATTGACTTTTCCAGGGGACTGGAAATTGTTCTTTAAAGTATACTGACAAAGGTTTTTTGTCCTGACCTGGTTGGACTCCATATATCTGTAAAAGAAGAAGAAACGTTCACAAGCATACAAAAAACATGCATGCAATAATGCACATGCACACACCCCATGAGTGAAAGCAAAATGAAGAATGATGAAGCAGAACAGGAGAAGTGCACTTCCTTAAGAGCGTAAAAGGTGCCTCAAAAGTTCAATGGAATGCTTCTTTTGAATCAAACATCGTGAACTTGTTTAACATGGTCATCTTGGCAAGCTAATGTGAAGACAATCTGTAAGCGTAGAACTACAGATACACTCTAGCCATTGTTGGTGAGTATATACATGCCATCATAGTGTATGAAGAAATATGATTTATCACTGATATCACAACATCTAAAAGTAGTTAAATAGCAACTTGGAGGTACATATAGCAACTTTCCAAAATGTCATACATTAATGTATTTTGACTTCAATGGTTAGGAAGAGACTAAAGAGTACATTTTCAGGTCACAACCCTATTAAGGCCTTCTTTCTGTGGGAAATGCATTTGTGATTATATGACATGTCTTACACAATATTGTCAAGATCAATGAAAAAGCATGAAAACCAGAGTGTCAAAAACTGATAAAACAATTTTATGTTGATAAAACATTAGATGAAGTGAAATGCAACAGGCAGAAGTTTGCCACAAGTACTGCACTAGTTGAAATGAACAACAGAGCATACAAAAAATATTGTTAATTTTTCTTATATGTGACATAATGCAAAGCTTCTACATGTATTTCTTCATTTCATGATACAACCAATCTGAGCTACATTTTTCCCATCTACAGTACATCCTAAAGAAAGTGTCATTTTTTTATTTTCATCTTCACGTCTACATAGCTTTCAAGATGCTATTATATGAGGAATAAAATCTGCTTTAAAGCTGTGTGTACTCCAACATTTCTTGTAGGATTACCATGGAACAACTGTGCAGCTCTGTATCCACAGGCAACAGATCTCTAGAGAGACCTTTTCCACTTTTTGTTTTGCTTTGTTGTGTACATCTCAGATAGTATGCATAACATGATCTCTACTCTCACAAAGTGGGTAGTACATAAGATGTCATGTGATTTTAAGTGATCCTTGCAAAAATTTAAGTAGCTCCTATTCCACAATTGGAATGTAAAATAAACACTTGTCTTTACAAATTGATCTGTGCACAGGCACAATTTCAAGTTCAGTAAATGCTCTTGAAAGCTGATCAGGGCGTCTGAAACATGTTTACCAGAAAATATTTTACATAAGTGATCCCCAAATACAGTCTTATTACCTTGTGATATCCATCAAACAAATTTTTGTTGATAACAAACACAAAGTTCTCAAAATCATGCAGCCATTTATTTGTTTACATTATTAAATTTGCAATAAACCTTTGCAGCAGAACTGCAACAAATTATAAGATTTTGAAATATTCTTTATTCAAAAAGCAAAAAATTAGTCTTCTAAGGCAAAACATTGCATATTGTTCAGTTCATTAAGCAAATAAACTGAAAACTCTAGTCTGCCAATGCCAGCAGGTCTTTTACTCTCTACATGAGGACTAAAATGCTTACAAAACACTCTATCTTTGTTTGCTGTTTGTAAGCTATTACTGCAGTGATAAATATTAATTTCATTCTGCTAAGAGTGCAGACACAAAGAGCTTGCATTATCAACGTTTTACTATGCTGTTGGGAAATGCTAATCAACAAAAGGAAATCAATATGCAGAATAAACCACTAAGCATGTGCTCAAGCACATGCACACATACATATACGCACACCTTCTGACCTCTGTTCCAACATTACATTAGCGGCACATTATATGTCAGGCAAGAACAAGAAATAACCCAGGGTTTTTTGGCAGAAAATAATTAAAGGAAAAATTCCTCATGCAAATAAACAAGGATTGGTGAAGAAAATAACACAGCAAAGCTATAAATGCACAAATTATCGATTAAGGCTTACCTTTGGGAGAATATGTAGAACACCTTAAATCTTAGCAACAATCTTCAAAACCTATTAGTATGTCACGTCATGACTAATGATGTTTCCTGCTATTCTACCAATTTAAAACAAAAGAAATTCAAGAACATAATATCTGCCAAATAAAGCAATCTAGCATGAGCACGAAATGTACATAAACAAGCATGAAATATTTTTGCTACAATTGTCACAATGACCTTAATTATTTATCAAAAGCTCTTAATTCCAGTACAAAGCAAATGTTAGCCATGATCTGACACAGAAATCACAACCTTAGCTAAAAAGAAAAGACTTTGCAGATGTACTAAAACTTTGTTTCAGATAAAAACACTGTAGTGAATAGTTTGTAGTAACTATTGTTCAATGTCCATATCTTCTTTAGAAGCAACAGCATTTACCTGTCACAGTCTTATCCCCATTCTGTGACCTTCACTGCTGCCTGGGCTTCAAGACCAGCTGAAGTGCAAACAGTTTTTTTTTTCATATGGTTTCATTAAAATATAGTAAAGTGTAAAATATCAGCTATGAAATTACTGGGGTGTGGATATATTAGCATTGTCAAGGCCAGTTCCTTTCATCTGTACACAAAGACAAAATTATCAACATCAAAAACAGGTCAAGAGTTCATCGTCCGGCACTCTGGGGGATGGCAAACAGCTCATGAGCAGTTCACCATTTTTAGTTGATGGTATTGAAGGCAGAGCCATCCTTTTACTACCATAACTTTCCCTGATAAATCAGGCAGCCATCCACTACAAAGTGTGCAGAGCACTTTTTCTAGTCAATGTCAAAATATTTCATCCATAGCCAGTCTCCTGAAAATATAAAACATTAAGTTGCAAACAAAATGTATATCATGAATAAGGGATTCCTGTCTTGCAAACTAGACTTCTCTCTGGTCATAGGAGAAAACCACTACAGAGGTCATAGCCAATGGAAAAACTTTGAATCACTTTGACTAATGACCTTCATGAGCTTCACTAGGATGCAAAATTCACAAATAAAAAAAAAGCTAAAATATAAAAAATAAATATAAAAATCAAAATGTGGTCCCTAACTCTTCAGTAAACAATTATTTCTCCAGCATAAAAGTACAGACTGAAATGGCATACCCTATAATGTGACCAATATTTTTGACAATTATTTATATAAAAACTGAATTTAGGAAGCAAATGCAAGGAAGTATGTCTTTGAAAGCCAAATGGACAAAAACACATTATATTTCAGCTGATGAAGAGTCTTCTCAACAGACAATGCTTATTATGTGATATGAACTCATGGTATCAAAACCATACTTGATTACTAGTGAACATGCACCTCTTCTCTGACAGTACTTACCTATGCAAATTTCATGTCTACCCTGTATGTACACCTGATCAGTCTACTTTGACAGTAGTTTAAAAATGCAAGGGAGCCCGGGAGTAAGAAACACAACAAATAAAATCAACAGTATTCAAGATAAAAGGTTGACATACATAATTTCTCTTGACTTTATGAGAGAAAACGAAACTGTTTTTATATCATTTTCTCAAAAACTTCCTGTAATGATTTTTTGTGAAGGAATTCAAAGCTGTTGAACTTCAGTACATTTTATTAAATTAGAATAAGAGGGATTCACTTTATCAAATTTACATCTACTTGATATCTAGCAAAAGAGAAGGGAAATTAGCTATTCCTGAAATTTTGATGGATGCACATATTTTTGTTTGTTGCCTTTTTGTATAAAACTGAGGATATGTCATGCACTAGTACTGGCATGATGGCCTGCTGTATTCAGCTGGCATTATCTGTGAGGAGCTACACATCAGCTTAAAGAAAGGCAGGCTTTGTGATCGTGCTTTAAGATGTGGAGAGTAATTGCGGGTTGGATGAATGCACAAAGAAATATTAAACAGTCAACTGACAAATCATATGAAGCTTATTGTATACTTCTGCTGCTACACATCTATTAAATGTTAAGTGCCATGAGCCAAAGCTTTAATTGAAAAAAAAATGGAATCACCTTTCTTTCTGATATTTCACAAATGGTTTGAATCTCACTATTTTGTAATGAATTTAATCTTTATTGAACACTATGCACCAGCTCAAGTGTAAGAAACTATGGTAAGAGGGAGGAAAATATTACAGTGCATTTCACCTGTAGGATCCCCAAATAACACAATGGCTATTGGATCCACTGACAGCCATGCTCTGGTCCCATATTGATTTCAAGACATGTCAATGGGCATCAGTTCACCTAATATACACCGGTTATAAAGTCAAATTGTAATGATTAATACAGTATCTCCTAATTAGTATGAGTGATAAGGTCAATCTGTAGTTACAGACACAAATGGTTTGGGTTCCCTTTGTAAATCACCAAACTTGCATAAATAAGTCCTAAGTACTGATATGGGTGCCAAGTTAATGAATTACTAGATTATAAGTCTACACAAGCTGATCCATTTTTAAAAGGTCTCTGCCATCCTGGCAGCAATATCTTTATCGAATAAAGATCCCATGTTCCTGTATTCCATCTCAGTAACCATTGTTAGTGGCAACACTTTTTATTCTGGTTCTTTCACTGCCATATGCAGGTATAATATCCTCATTGTGGCTCAATGAAGGTATTATAAATATAATTTAAGCTGCAATACCCATTGCTCTTCTTTTAACTAACTGTATGAGTCTCTTAAATGTAATGCTTAGGTGAGATACTGTAACTCATGAATTGAAAGTTACTGTGCCTAGATGAATTAGTTGACAAGCCGAATGATACAGAAGATTAGTGGGACAACAAAGTAAGATCTTCATTTCTTGCCAAAACCTGCTGTTATTGAAGAATACCAGATTATTGAAAAGCAAAACTGCAACTAAGAAAGAAAGTGTGAAAAGACCGATTAAGTCATGTGTGTACACTCTGTAATAATTCCATTTGACTGATCAAGCCAATTTCCAGCTATAAACATGCTAAGTTTTGGTCTCGACATGCTTAAAAGTAGAGTGCACTGCACCCACAACATGTTGACAAATACAGGAAATGAGTAAACATACAGAGCACATATAGTACTAAAACAATATATTCATATTCAAATAAGAAAATCTGCACTGTCACCTCAGCATTATGACTTGATGGTATAACTCATCTAGATGCACTTGAAAAATTATCTGGCTTACAAGACAAAGGGTGTTAGTGTTAAATTTTTTAAATACTAAAAATACAAAGCACATTCTGAAGAACCCAGAAATGTAGAAAAATATGAATTAGTCTTGATGCAAACTGCCATTACTACAGAAGTTCATTCTTCATACAGTGTTCCCTCGTTTATCGCGGGGGATAGGTGCTATGATCAGCCGCGATAAACGAATTTCCGCGAAATAGGGACATACATGCAATAATAATATATACATGTAAAACAATATCATGTGAGTGTAAAGTAATATATTAATCATGGTATTAATACAGTACAATAACAAATTAGTGTAAAAAAAAGATATAACTACTCAAAGAAACCAAAAAAACTGATGCGAACTGGGAGATAACAATCATGGCTCGTCGCTTACGCATAGCAATGGATTTCTGTCACACAATTATTTCTTTCTTTCTATCTACAAAATAACCATGGTATTTTAATAGAAATACAAATATAGCTAAATTTTTCGTCTTTTTCCTGTTGAAGTATCTATGGTATTTTGTAGAACGATAATTCCCAGCACGAAAATATCGATCGATACTTCACTCGAAAAAAAAAAATACCGCGAAGTAGTGAATCCGCGATAGATGAACCGCGAAGTAGCGAGGGAACACTGTACATTGCTAGCATCTGCTTCATAACACTTTAATCTCAAAGACGAAAGACAGCAGCCAATAAAATTAAGTAACTTTATCTCTAGACTCTTTCTCAACAAGTTCTTCCTCATTAGCTTCTGGGACACTCTTAGTATTAAATCCCATCACCTATCACCATATCTCAACATACAGAAGTGTGCAGTTTTTATAGTCTAGATTGTTTTTAACTACTAATGAATCGAGGAAAGAAATTTGACATCATGGATGTTAGTGGATGAAACAGTGGCAGGGGTGATTATCATGAAAAAAGCGATTTAAAGAAGAGTATAGTTGCATGTGACAAGCTCACTGAAATGTTTGTACAACAGCAAAAACTTTACAGTTATACTTTCCTTTTTTGTTGAGACAATGTTCCTGAAGATTACGCATTTGAAATAAGGTCCACCTGAACCAAAACTCTAAAGCGGTTTCCCGCTTTACCACACTTGCTGGCAAGCTGTGATTGAAATGTTTCAAGAAGGGTAAACAAAATAGAGTACAAATAAATCATTTTATTCCAAGAAAGAAAGTGGCATCTTTTTACTGTTATTAAAGAGATTTAATAATTATTAATTCATTAGAATAAAGAGAGGAACAAAGTAAACTAGAAAGAACCACACATTTCATCAATTCCAGTGATACCCATGGTCCTACAAACACACAAAAAGAAATCTTTCATTCTGCATATCCCATCACAGGTACCCATCAAGTCAGCTGTATACACCTGATGATTCTTTTCATTTTTTTTAAAACAGTGAAGGTATGCAGCCTGACAATGAAAGCTAAAAAAATTTGTACACACCATTTTACTGAGTTTTGGATAACCAATTGAAATTGTGTAATTTTCACTGATACTGAAACTCTCCTTCGTTGTATCTCTGCAGTCCTGTCTACAATTATGGGCTTTTCATTTTCTTGCTTATAATTGAAGCTGCGTTTATGAAACTGATTTCTTTTTCTTTTTTGTATCATCTTTAAAGATATTTGCCAGCATCGTGGTGCACACTTTTTGTATGCTTTTGTTTTGCTAGGAGCCATTGTGTTAAAATACACCTGTTAGTGATGTGAAGTATATCACATTCGCATATAAATGATGATGAGTGTTTGTATTGGGAACCCATGTTACAGCAAGCAGGACAGGAACACTTCCAATCAAGAAAACTAAATCCCCATTAATCACTACAAAGGAGATCATCCAATGTTTCTGGCAAAAATACCAACATTTAGTTGAAGATTCTGAAGACCTTGACTTATGATTAAAGATTTTCATCTCTGTACTAAACAGTAACCATGTGGATATGGATGTGTGCACTAATGTGAAAAAATGCAATAATTCTCTAATAGTGCAGAGTAACAACTGCCTAGGGAACACTATCATACCAGATAAACATATGCACAGAGAAAAGGTGATTACCGATTCAATTTATTAGCCTTTATGAAGAATTAAAACAGGCTGTCAATATTCATTAAGTGCTGACTACTGCAAAATTCTGATGATCATCGCGTCAAAATCTTTGACTGCTAATGACTGCCTCCATTTTGAGTATCTTTTTGAAACACAAATACTTATTAGAAATGCAGCCCATGCATTAAAATAAAAATCTGTGTAAATCTGCCTAAAGTGGATTAAGGGCCTGTGTACCATTAAGGGGTAATAGGCACAAAAAAAAAGAATTTGGGGTGAATAATAAAGGAGAATGCATATGTCATTGCAAACAAAAACAGTCCTCAGACATCCAGTAGTTACAATAGCAATGTTGATGCCCAGTTTACTACTTTCTTTGAGATTAAAAATGTCTTTTGACTGATATTTTCAAGTATTAATATCACTAAGAGTAACATTCTCCCATCACTTAGATTAAAGTACAACTCTGCTGAAAATTTTTTAAAAAAAAGATCAAATTATCTTTTGCATTAGAAATTTTTATTTGACACTTTCATTAGAACTTTTTATCAATTGGAAAAAAATCCATCTACCCAGTCCTTTATATTAAAGTTTCATTTGTAAGGTTTACAGATAATGATATCAGGAACAGAATGTATCACTTTAATCCTCAACCTTGGTCAGTGAGGCTCATCTTGAAAGTTTCACAACAGCTGGAGTAAAAGAACCATGGCACTTAACACTTTTTTGTTTTTGTCAACAGCTAGCTGATGGATGCTACAGTAAACTGGTCAAATATCAAAGGCCTGACAATGAAATGAAGAGGTGAGATTCAACTAACACATTCACTTTTATACTTTATTTTACATCAAATATTGTGACAGTGTTGACCAGTCAATGATATTTTTGTCAAGTGCAATGCAAAAAGTTGTCTACCCTAAAGACTTTAAACATCATTACAATCAGTGTACTGAAGATACAGCACTGAAAACCTACAAACAGAGTGCTGCTTTTCAAAATGTTATAACATATTATATGATTTACTTTGCTGTTTACAAGTATTAGGACATATTCAAACAACCTTGCTGAAAACAAAATAGGAACAAATGTGCACTGATTCCCACATTCTGCAACCAACGAACTTCTTCATAGATGAAAACCCCACCCCGAAATGCCATTCCAAACTTCCACAGTTCTTTTAACTCGCTACCCCTGAAGAAGAACAATCATCATAATAGACAAGCAACACTACAAGAAGCTTAAGCCACTGTTATGAAGCTGCATCTGTCTTCAAGTCTCCAGGAACACTTTTTTGTGAGTCAGCTGTGTCAGGGGCACGCAACTCTTTAATCTGCTTAATCAGGTAGGCCTTTTCATCGTTGAACTGCTCATCTTCGCTACGGTCTGTGTGGAATTTAGTCAAGAATTCCACCAGCTTGTCTTTGTTGCGTAGCAAGATGTCCAGAATAGGTTTTGGTTTGTTGGGGTTGGCAACAAAAACCTGCACAAGAAAACGCTATCTTAGGACCAGTATTAGTCCTCTAGTGCATATACTCTTGCTCAGTTTCCTCTGCACAATTGCTCAATGCTTTATTGGTGTTGAAAAACAAAATCTGCTAGTTGTAAATGCTTAAACATGTTATGATATGAATACTTAACTCTAGCTCTACCTGCAGGGATTCATCTTACATTTGATGTATCAATATCCACCTATACATGTGTGTGTCTGAGAGTTACAAGGTTAAGATGCTGCTTGCTGACAGTATTTCCATTTGCATAAATTTCCTACTGTGGAGATCAGCACCCTACTTATTTCACATTTTCAGACTTCTGCCACACATTTGAACTGTGAGAGGTAGAGTACAGTTCGATAAATCAAATTCTTGATAGCCACCTTTGTGCCCCACTCACTTAAAGATACTCTCTTGATATAAGACAGCAAATGCTTTTTGCTTTGCAGTGTGCTGCTCATTGAAGCATATCTACAATGTCAAACATCAAATAACTAACTACATACTAACAGCAGAGCTGTGGTGTTAACAATCCACCCAGATTAAAAAAAAATCACTGGTATCAGTATTATTAACAAAACTAATAGAAGGTAAGTGTTCTTAATTATTGGAAGCGTTAAGAGAATAATTAGACACAGAAAGTGACAGCACAGTGAAGGAATGAGGATATGGGCAGTGACAGCACAGTAAGAGAAGAAAATAGATATATGGAATTGCAATTTATTCAAAGGTATTCAAGAAAAACAACTATTTGTCTTATATATTTACTCTCATTTGGGATATTATCTTTTATTTTGTTAACTGAAAAATAATCCTTTTTCTGAGAATTCTTTAGAATTGTGCTACAAACTGCTTTATTCAACACACATTCAAGACATACAGCCACCTCACATACATCAATGGTTTGACTCTGTATATTTGTGTGCCAGTGACCAATACCTTAAACACATGGAAGGCCTCAAATTGGATGTTGCGTGACTTCTCTCTTAACATGATCATCATAAGCTTGAGATTATCAGGACTGCTAATGTAGCGTGTCATTGTCTGAAAGTTGTGACGATCTAGCAACAATTCTCCCAGCAACTGAAACATGCATGTTAATGCAGTTAAAATTATTAGTAATGCAAATGGATAAAATTAAATCAAAAGCAATATCCTCAACATTAAGCATAAGTTGGTTATTTTGTAAAAAATATCCAAGGTAACTGACTAATAAAATCAATCACTATAATAAATTTTATCAATACAAGCTGATCTTAATCCACTTATAAGACTGGCTAAAGCATAACTGCATCCTCTAGACTAGGACAGTGTCTGCACTAAATGCTTATCACAAACAGTGCAATAAATGTTGCAGGATTGTTGACAAACCACTAATTAATGCATGGATGGATGCAGCAGCTGAGAAGTTCTCCTAGACGCCTTTACTGAGTGACAGAAAGCAGATGAACCATGTTAAAGTTTGTCCAACTCTGGATGTTTGCCAGCTATTTCTTCCTTGGTCAACCTTGGTTGGCTTCCCTTAAAAGGATTCTAAAGGCAAAATAAAACTGCTTAGAATCACGTAAAGAGTAGGATAAATTTGAATCTCGTCTATTTATATGTGTGTTCATGGGGAAAACTTTGAAGGTTTTTAGTAGAGTGTTGTATTTAATAACAGAAATTACACGGGACTCTTTTTTTGCTTCCATGAAGTCTCGTTCTCCGTCACGTGACCCTATGACGTGTGGTTTCCATAGTGAGAACCAAGCCTCGAGAATGTGCTGCACCCGACTGCCCCGAAAAGATGGGAAAAGATTCAAAATTTTCTTTTCATCAGTTTCCGACAGACAGAGCCTTACAAGCCTTACAAGCAGAGTGTGTCATACGAATAAAAAGACGATGTCAAATTTTCGCAATGACCACAGACACTTCCTGTGCGTGTGACATCATAAGGAGACTGATGTCACAAGGAGACTCCTCTGCTTGATCATCTCGGGAAGATATCGTGGTTACTCAGCGGAAGGACACAAGGGTCGATTTCACTTGATTTTTTCAATTTTTATAAACATCGGCAACCGAAATACATGTAGTGCTAATAAGTGGTAATTAAGTGAGAAACGAATCCTTTATTTCTCCTCTATTGCTCTCGTGCTCTGTAATTGTAACTAAATATATTTTTGAAACGTTTGACCGTCGCCAGAGCCTTATCACAAGCCTTGAGTATCCCTTTAAGGGTGCCCTGAATCTACCTCAATAACTGGGGATGGGGAAGGAAAGCAGCCGGCCAACATACCAAAATCAAAGATAACCCCAATATTACCTTTATGAATCAGAATGCAGGAGGAGGTTTCCCACATAAAAACTTCACTAGAACAGTAACTGCACTGAAACAGCATTAGCAATGGAATTACAAGGCACAAAGGGAACTCTTTAGTATGCGCACCGATGAGCTTACAGGGTCACTCAAAATATAAGGAAGAAACATTAAGAATGTTTTCAAAGATTTTAACAACAGAATCATCAAAGCAGCCAAAGAAATTATACCATGAGATGTGAGAAAGAACTACATCCTATACTGGACAAGCTCAGCAAAGCCAGAGAGAAAGCCAATACCAACCCTAGCCAAGAAAACATCAAGCTTCAGTTCCAAATTCTAACAGAACATAAAACATTAAATCTGATGGTAAAGCCTTACCATCTTTAAAAATATAAAAAGTATCTGCCAATGGTATGGACCTGAACAAGGAAATCAAAGAGCCAGATTAAAAAAAAATGCTGACAAGTACAGTTTTTCCTATTTATTGTATTCAAAAATCTTTTATGCTTGATTTCAATATGCCAAACAAAAATGAGATGGCTTTTTGTTTATGTTTGAGGACAGAGATGTCTATTCAATTAAGCCATCTTTTCTACTGTTGTGTAAAAGTCATATCCATCTGATGTGTATAGGGCCAATTCTCTGACCACCCTCTAAGCAAAAAAAAAAAAAGTTTTGAAGGCTGTCTCTATTCTTTGAATGTCTACATGAAGTAAAGTTGAGTGCCTAATAGTAACTAAATTTAAAGTTTTTTTCAAGTTGTCTGGATTTGTTGACCAGGAACAAGCTGTGAATCATTCTGTAAAACAGGCTGTTTATTTTCCCTGAAATCACAACTTTGGAAACAAAGGGTTAAAAAAAAATTTGGTTGTCTTGCTGCCAATGCTTGGCCACTCATGGCGTTTGTTTACCTCAAGTAAGAGAGAGTCACTTGTGCTACCACCAAACCTTTTAAGGATAATACCAATGCCCCACTACCTTCCAAGAATTTTAATATTCATAGGATCAAGGATCAAACATATCAAACTTATAAATTTATATTTACACAAAATATTAGGGAGATACATCTGCTGTTCTGACAGAAACTATGTACAGTCAAAAGGAATCTAAGGCAAACATGCGCTACAAGAGATAATTTACCTTAAGCGCCTGCCTGCGTGTGACATAGTTTTCAGAGTACAATAAATGCTGATAATGCGTGAAGAACTTGTCATAGTTATTCTCCAAAAACTCCGCAGACAGTGCTCGATGCTTTGTTATCAACTCCTGTAAAAGAAAATTTATTCAATGAACTTTGTAAACCTTTTTTTCATGTCTAATTTAAACCAAAAGCTGGTACACTTATAGACAATGCACTCATCTTTGGAGCAGAAGGATGTAAATTCTAGTCTTGCATAGGCTGGAATTAATTAAAGCTCAAGTTGTTTGGATCAAGAACAGCACAATTTTCCTACACTTGCTGTTTTGATAGCTGACATTTTCTGAGCCAAGGGTTTGTCAGATTCACTTGCTCAACCATGCTTTAGCATAAGTGCAGGCAATTGGCTGCACACCAAGCCACTATATTTTGGGCAAGGTGGTTTCTGACAGTAAGCTATGGCATTATAATTAAATTTTCTGTTCTTTCACCAATTTTGAGTCTGAGGCATTAATTAGTGCAACAGATGTAACTTTTAAAGCAACATGCTTTAGCGTTTGGCTTGATCTTAAAGAGCATTTTAAAATTCCTAAAACTTTTATTTTTAATTTACTTTTAATTATGGTTGTATTTAAAAAGATTTACTGGCATCAGTGAGTTTTTCAACACAATGTTCTTTTGTACCAAGAGCATGCTGTATTAAAGTATTCAGTTTCTTAGATAACATTAAAACTGATTCAAAGTTCATAAAATATTCTACTGGACTTTTTTTTTTATAGTAGTTTCACATTTTGTTAGTGGACTCTCAAAATTCATAATTTGTAGGCAAAGTGTTAAATTCTTAAACTTTTCTAGGTCTTGAATGGTTATTTGGTTTTTTTGAAGTTTTCCTTTAAAACTTTCTATGACCTGATTATTGTGGGAAAAGTTTTAATTTAAATGACTGCATGGAAGATGATGGTAAAACGGGATGTAGTACTTAACAAGATGAGTTAGGATTGGTAAAAAGGAAAAAAATCATGTATGTGCATTTTATTAATGATATTTCTCATAAAAATGTCATTTTTATATACAAACTTACTTTAAACGTGGAGAAAGCATCTGAAGCAATGTCGAAAGTGGACACTTCCACATATTCAAAAAACTTGTAGAATTCTGCTGAATGTAACATGATCTTTGCCAGTGCCTCATACCGACAACACTCACGAAGCATCATGCCACAGCTGAGTGCTATCTCGTGTGTTTCATACCTGTTACAGATAGGCAACTTTCTGTGGCCATCAAAAACCATTTTTGTCATCTGATCTACTTCATACCTGTTACAAACTGTCCAGCTTTCTGTCCATCAAAACTTATTATACTATCTCATATTTTTCATACCTGTTACATACTGGCAAACTTCTCAGGCCATTCAAACCTCAATTGCATTTTAAAATAGCTTTATGAGCTTATTATAAAAGATAACTCTGAACTAAGAATGAAAAGGTCAGTTGTAGATGCTATTAAAAGTGGGGCTCAAAAAATTTCATATTTTATTAAATGTCTAAATGCAGCATGAAATCAATGGGAACATTAAGCGATGGCCAAACTGGCTGAATAATCAGAATATTCATAAATATTCAACCTAGAGGTATGAATAAAAGTAATATCTAGTGTAAAATAAGGATTTTAAAAACTGTAAACTTTATTATGTGCCAATCAATGACTATTTACCCTCTTATAAGTTCAATCAAAATGTCTGGTTTCATGCAGATATGTTCCACTGTTGGTGAGCGAGTGCCTATTTGGCGTCGAAGAAGATTATTGAAGATAACCACCACATCTTTCCTGCCCTGAAAAAAACCACAAAAAAAAAAATGTTAGCCTTAAAATATACAAAGGAAGCAAAATGTGTTTATATGAGGTTCAGCAAGTGTAGGTGAGGATAAATCTTTAGGAATATGTTAAAGGAACAAGGGAAATTTTTATAAGTGAGGCTTAAATGATAAATAATGCCATTCTAAATCATTTTCACTTAAAAATTTTAAGTGCAAACTGCTTGTTTAGTTGCAATCACATCTTTCCGTCAGAACTGGCTGAAATCTTGCTAGCAATTATTATACATGATATTTTTTAGGATGGAGGTCATACACAGTTAGATATACACAAAGTCTCCTTGAATGTCCAAAGCTGGCTGAAACAAGTGAAGAGACTGCAAATAAAACTACATGATAAAGGGACTGTGTGTGCAGTTAACTGCTGGTTTAGCTGGTCAGCAAGAAAACATATGTGCCAGGATTTCATTAAATTCCTCGTTTCAAAATATTTTTCCTTAAAATTTAGAGTGTAACATGTTTCTAACTTAGTGCTTAGCCATATCCCTAATATTTTAAATTCTGATGGGTTCCATTTAAACTTCAGGTGTAGGGAATATTTTATGGGTGAATTTTTTCTATTTCCTAACCAGATAGCTTCTGTTTTTCCGAAATTTATCTGCAGTCCTGACATTCTAGTGAATCTATTTAATGTAACCAAAGTGTTATTAAAAGATAAGTCATCACCTTCCATAAAGATTTGTGTGTCATCAGCAAACTGTAATATTTTGTGTTCTTTTTCGTTTATTCTAATACCTCTTATGCTAACATTCTTCCTTATCATTACTGCTAGGACTTCAGCACAAAGTATGAATAGGTACGGTGATATTAGATATTGGCTTAAACGAGTTATTACACCAATGGGAAGAGTGGCTGTGCTAAAATCATTAATACTATCAAAATTAATTTATTTATGGATACTGTGGCCTAATCCCCCTATCCAAGATATACAAGAACTCCAAAAGCAATGCTTTAACTTTGTGTGGGATGGAAAACCTGATCGAATAAACAGGAAAGTTGTAGTGAAAACTGTTCGTAATGGTGGCTTAAATATACCTAACATTTATCAATATATAAAAGCGCTAAAGCTAATATGGATTAAAAAGCTAAAATGTCACTGAACACCAATGGAAAGATGTAGTGATAAAGATATACCCAAAGCTCGTAGATATAGATAAATATGGCCAAAATGTGTACTATGACACACAACATAAAAATAAATTTTGGAAAGATGTATTAAATGCTTATAAGGAATTCTATTATTATGTCAAACCAGAGACATCAGAGGAGGTGATGGCAGAACCAATACACTTAAACAGTAGATTTCAGCTTGGCAAGAAGGATATTTTCTTCAAAAAACTGGGTTAGTCAGGGGTTATATAGAATTCAACATTTTTATAATGAATCTGGAGTACTTTTGTCCCTGGGTGAAATTAATGCCAAGTATGGAACAACAATAGATATAGTTACATACACGGGCTGTGCAAAAATAATTAAAAAATTTGTTCAGTCAATGGGCATTACAATTAGGAACAACACTGCACAAGAAACATCAAAAACTATTAAACTAATTAATTCTATAAAGAAAGGTTCTAAATATTATTATGAAATATTGACAGAAAATACAATCAGGCCCAAATGTTGTGAAAAGTGGGAAAATAAAATAGGGGCCCAATTACCCTGGAAAATAATATTTTCCAAGGTTCAAGGAATAAAAGATATTAAACTAAGATGGTTTCAGTGCAGAATTACCCACAGAATTCTAGGTACAAACTCCCTGGCAGAATATATGGGGGTAGAAGTTAATAATAAATGCACTTTCTGTGGCAACGAAAGGGAGACAATTGAACATCTATTTTGGCGCTGTAAGGCAACCAGACTATTTTGGACAAGCCTAGAAAAGGCAATAAGGGAAAAATGCTCTAAAAATAATAAATTAGCACTTAACGAATCTGTAATACTATTTGGATATGAAGCAAACTGTCCAATACATAAGACATTAGAGAATATACTACTAGACATCTCAATGACTTTAGACCGGTGGCCTTAACATCGTTGGTCATGAAAGTATTTGAGACAATCATCAAATCATTGATTCTTAATGCCGCTAACAATCGTCTTGATCCCTTGCAATTTGCATACCAGTCCAAGCGAGGTGTTGATGATGCTAAACTGTTCATCCTCCACACTGTAATCAAACACCTGGAGAATCCTCACGCCCATGCTCGACTATTATTCGCTGATTTCTCTTCGGCCTTTAACACTATCCAGCCACATATCCTAGCTCAAAGACTCCTCGACGAGTTTTCCCTTGATCATCAGCTAGTGTCATGGATAATTCACTTTTTGGTCGACAGGCAGCAACGAGTTCTTGTCAATGGCACTTTTTCCGACTTAACCACCACATGCACCGGCTCACCTCAGGGATGTGTTCTATCCCTGCTTCTGTTTATCCTGTATACCAACAGTTGTCGCAGTAGTCATGAGGGTCACTATCTTGTCAAATTCTCTGATGACACTGCACTGCTGTCTCTCCTTAGCGGGCCGGTGCACACTCACGGTGATGCTTTGGAAGAATTCATTGTTTGGTGCGATGACAACTTTCTAGAACTTAATGTGAGTAAGACGAAGGAGATTGTCTTTGATTTCCGTCGGAATTCTCCACCGTGTCCCGTCTGTGTCATCCATGACAAGGAGGTGGAAATTGTTTCTGCTTTTAAATACCTGGGCACCATCTTCGATAGGCGACTTTGCTGGGATGTCAACACTCAATCTGTCGTGAAGAAGGCTCAACAACGCCTCTTCCTCCTACGGAAGCTGAGGTCTTTCTCTGTCTCCCCCCAATTTCTTCAGCTTTTCTACAGATCATATATTGAGAGTGTGCTGTCCTTCTCGTTCATCTGTTTCTATAATAGTTTATCGGTGAAGGACAAGAGCAGCCTACATCGGGTGGTATCCACCTGCTCCAAAGTCGTTGGATCCACCCAGAGTTCTCTTCAGGATCTGTATAACAGGAGGACTCTTCTGAAAGTGTCTGCCATCCTTCGTGATGACAGGCATGCTCTGTCGGGTGAACTTGTCCAGCTCCCATCAGGTCGCCGATATAGTATGCCTGCATGCAGGACAAACCGACTGCGGCTGTCTTTTGTTGCTTCAGCCGTCAGACTTTTGAATGGATTATGAATGTGATGTGCATGCGATCATGTATGACTTTAATCGAGCTGGTATGATTGACTGCAACACGACTGCCTGTGGGTTGCATATATAATCGAGCTGCAACTGAATTGCCCTCTAGGGATTAATAAAGTATTATCTTATCTTATCTTATCTAGAAGCAAAGTTTTAGGTTGTAGGACATCCTACAACAGCCTCAGCTTTACTCTTTGCTAGTTAATTAGTTTTACTCATTTTCACTGCACAACTTGACAGTGCTCACCTCAAACTCAATCTTTGGAAGATTTTGCACAAGCATTAACAACATGTTTGATTGGTACATCTCCACTGCTAGCTGGGACATGTGCTCTGTTTGTGGCTCCTGTTCTGGGGTTCCATACAGCATTGTCTTTATGGCTTGGAGTGTTTTGCATACATCTTCAG
Source organism: Pomacea canaliculata (assembly GCF_003073045.1). NCBI lineage: Eukaryota > Metazoa > Mollusca > Gastropoda > Architaenioglossa > Ampullariidae > Pomacea > Pomacea canaliculata. Next base: position 16,765,496 of record NC_037603.1, read on the forward strand.
AGGTCTGTAATGTACAAGTTCAAAACGCTCTTCTTTAAGAGGTCAGGAAAAAAGCACAAAACACTCAAGCACAGTCCACTAAAAAGAACAAAACAAAGATTCCTTATACCATATAAAAGACAGGTATCAGTTATCCATCTGAACATTGACTTGGACTACAAAAATAACAACATAAATAATGGTGAGTCTTTTTAATTCTAATGTTTGTTGCTAGTAAAATGTGACTTATTTCTATGCCCCATTTGTTGATGATATGAAATATATATATATTTTTTAAAATTTCAAGCATTGTGAGCATTTTGCTTTCCAAATATCATGACATAAGGTTTTCAATATATTCATCTATGTTATTTCAACCAGATAAATCAAAACAAAACAAGGAATATAGATTAATGGAAAATTTAGCATTTGAAAAAAGAAGATAAACAATTAATAAATTATTGAATTTATGTGAATGTGTTTTATATTTATTGGAGCTTTTCTGAATGAGAAATACTTGCATCCTGAATTAGGAAGGCCACATGATGTAATGGGGTTTTGTATGAGTTTATTAAATATTTCATTCTAGATGATGTTTTTCTTTATTCTCTTATCTTTAATAAAATACAATAAGCAAATGGATACTAAATCATGTCATGAAATTCATAGGAGTCATAAAGTATGAATTCAACAAATACTTTATAGGAAAGAGGTGAGAATTCATATTTACTTACCCTTTTTATGCTTTTGTTATTGTAAATTCATGCCTAAATGAGTAACTAATTATCAGTTTCCATTCAGTCTATTTATCTTCTGCTATTTTAAGTGCTCTTTATTATTATTATCTCATGACACTGATGCTACACTTTGTAGCTTCTAATCCACTCTCAGAAAGGTTTCTAACAAGTCCCTTCCAGCTTTTGAATTAAATCTTGAGACTAAAATATTGTAAAATGACGGTTATTTAACCATATCTGATTATGCTAGTGACTTTGCTTTCTTGATATTTGGCATTTTTAGTCTAGGTCTATGAAGCTGAGTGCTTGTGGGGTAAATGGCTATTTCTACTAGATTATAAATTACCATCATTAAGTCTTGACAACTACAGTGACTGTTTTGAACACTGCAATGTGAACTGAGTAATGTCACAAACACATCACGCTGTTCATAAATAAATATATTAGGAGAAAAAAATTTTTGGCTTCTTCAGGGATTGTTTTACTATTACTTTCCTTAAAGAGCTAAAATTGTCAACCACTAAGGTATTTTGTACTCCAACAGCCAAAAATGACAGTAAGTAATATTTGAAAGCTAATGTATATTTTGATAAAGTATTTCATTGTTTATGCTTAGATATATTGTGTAAATAATTTTTTTTTGTTATTTCTGTATTGTGACCTACTTTCATGACAAGCTTTCTATCCATACAGTTATCATTTTTCATTTGAATTTAGTTAAAAAAAAAACAACTCTCTCTTGCAAATCACAAATTGGAAAACAATATTATTTACAACTGAATTCCTTTTTAATCCCAAAAAATCACTGATACCTAAAAAAAAAAAAAAAATGCACTAACTGTCGATGATGGAAACAATTTAAAAAAAAAAAAAATATAAAGGTATATATTCTCATTTTACACTCTGAAATACAGTTACCTTTTTAACTTCCTTTTCACCCTTTTCACGGTCCTTGGCCAGTTGGGTCAAAGATTCTTTGAGGGTCTTCACCAAGTCCTGTGGACTCTTGGTTTTTGGTCCAAACAGTGGCATGGTAAGTACCCTGCTCCTTGTGTATTGCAGTCACAGTACAAAAACAGCTGACTCTCTGTCACCCACAGATTGTTGCTGAAATGATGAAACAACACACAGGATATGATGGTTTTAAACAAATCTGCTTCCTACAAATGATTTAACTGTCACTGTATAAGGCAGATGTTACAGTACCATCCAGAAAATCCATTTTAAAATGCATATAATGAGAAATTTTCTAGTTTCAGGCTACCTTCGCCTGTTCAAAACTTTGCACTTTAGAATACACTGCAGAAACAATCTGCCGATATGTACCTACCACAAGCTTTATATGCAGTTTCTTTTACTGCCCTGCCAGATCAGAAACACGTCTATGCATGTTGCTTTGAACTATTTTGTTAAAAGTATTCAGAATTCATGCACAATGCAGATATGAAAGACAAGACAAAACAAACATCATAAGAACACTCAGTTTTACACATAAAGATTTATTCATAATGTTTTTTTCTCTTACTAACTCAAAGCATTGGCATAAATGAATGCACTCAAGCACATGAATAATCTCACTCCCACACACGCGTGCATTTGCGCACACACAGTCTCCTCAAACTTAAAAAAAACAACTTTATGCACTCCATAAACTAGTCATTCCTCAATGAGAAATTTAAAGACCTTAAGTGAATGCACTTCCCAAATGCCATCTAAGTCCAGTCTGAAGTTATAAGCCGTTTTTCTAGCCCTTTAAACTATTCAGAATCTTTTTTTTGTAGTGAATATATTAACTTCCACTGAAGCAGGTGGCAGCTGTGCATTTCAGTCATTTTGACCTTTGTACGAAAAAAAAACTAGCACCCAATTAAATAAAGATTTTTTTTCTGCCAAGGATCTAAAATGAAAGATAACTGTATAAAACAGACAGTTAAAATCTCTGCTGTATTGTGGTCCACCATACCCTTGCATTTATATACACTGTATGAAGCAGGACTTAAAAATGTTACTGTATTCTGTATTATACGATCTCATGTATAGACAGTGTATGAAGAAAAAACTATATTTTTGTGCACAACACACATTCTTGCAAAATTGTTTGTTCTCTCTGTTTCCATTACATTCTCTTTTTCTCCCCTTGTTCTCCTGTCTTGTTAGTATACATATGTATATTTTTTCTTTACATGCTTGCCTGTGTGCGCATGTGTTGCATGCGTACCTGTGTGTGTGGTATGTCCATTTCTCCTCTCCTTGTTCTAGAAATGAACTTACATAGTAATCAACTTTTTATTGTAAGCTGTATTTTCACCAATGATTTTCTTTTGCGTCTGGGGTGCAGTATGTTTGTTGAGTGGAGATTTTGCATGTGTTGCACTATGTGCTCGAGGGAGCATGTAGTGTGTAGTGCTTCTGAGTGGTGTACCTTGTGTCCACTGCAAAAGTAGGTACCACGACAGCCGTTACAAGAGGAGGACGACATAGTGTGAGAAAGAGGGATGGCGCCTTAGAGGAGATCAGTTTGTATAAAGACATGAACTGACGGTCATTTCACAAAGACTACCAAGAAGTGGAGTCTTGCATGAAGTCATTCCTGAAGAGTCACCCACTACATGACAATGAGCATCAGCATAAGAAATGCCGGTTTGTTTGTGCCAGCGAATTTGTGTTGAATGGCTGCCTCTTCCTTCCACAATGGACAGTCTTTAGAAGCAGTGGGCCTAGGGTTTGCAGGAACTTGCCCCATGGCCATAAATCTGACAGCTGAAACAATGCAATGGAGAGGGAATAAAAATTAAAACCTTAACTTGCAGATGCCCGACCTAGATAAAGTCGAATATTTTGGGAAGACAAAAAGTAAGGCAGCAAATTAGTTTGTATTAGGTGACCCTCTGCACTGCTGTGACTCCCTGTAATGCTTGCTCTGAGCAGATGTCAACCTGACATCCCAGCTTGGTCAGGGCAACAAATAAGGCCCCTTGCAGAGTGAGGGATTAATAGACAGTCATTTTGATAACAGGGTCAACAAACACCTTACCATTTTAGAGGTTCTGTGCGTTCTACACTAGACTAGAAACTGTCTGGTTCTTAGGTGCTTTATAGACACAAAACCTGTGGAGATATTTGTAAAACCACAGTCTACCATGGAATAGGTGAGTGGCAAGAGCAGCCAATCCTACTTCTCACCCTCCACAACAAGAAAACAGGACCAGGCCCCCTCAATCATCTTGGACATACTTCTTGTTCTCTGAGGACAGCTCATTCTCTCAAAAGTGTTTTCCCAGTTTCGATATATTTGTAGTCTTAATGGAAAATGTATTGTTCATTTCTTCTGCTCCCTACCCACTATGAAGCCCAACAAGTGGTACCAAAAATGGCATCAGGGCTACAGAACATACTCGTCTACAAAGATGGAGATCAGATTGACCCAGGTCACAGCCTTCTAGCAAAGCTAGGGTATTGTACAACCTACCGAGCCTCACCAAGCATCCATCTAGAAGTCCAGGCCTTGTGTGTTGCTTTAGACTTGAAGTCCTGACAAAGACAGTGGGAGTTCTTTGATCTTTTCATAAAGAAATCACAGACAGAGGCAGCAGCAGCAGATATTCTTTAGTGGCTAGCACAGCTAGGAGGGTGGTAAGCCACAACAAAACAGCTTGCTTCCTTTGTGAGGCAGGTCATTTTGTTTTCAGAAAAGTCTAGTCAGAAAAAGTATGCGATGGAGATGTAGCAGTGCAGAATTATACTTAAATAAAGAATTCCCCAGTGCTTTTATTCTGTGAACATTCAATTGTGCTTTGGAACAAACTACAAGAATTTTTCTGCAAGATGCATGATGGAAAGATCAGTTACTGTGTGCTATGTTTTTTCTTTACAGTCAATTTTCCACCACCTTATGCATCTTTCTGGATGTGGTAAAAAAGAAAATCTATTTTTACAAAAACAATCTTTTCTGAAAACTTTTGTTTATGGTTTTAATGCCTACAGTTATGTCTCTAAATCTGATTGAAATTCTTAAATCTATAAGAGAGTTGTTACCAGGGTTGAAGACTCCTGTGTGCTCTGTATAAAAGACTAGAGAGTGATAATGAATGTATAATACATTAGTTTAATACTGGTTTTAAAATAATTTTTTACAGGTTAAATACAGAAGCAACGAATAGAGGGAAAAAAAATCATTTTGAGCTACAAAATCATCCATTAAAGTGGATGCTGATGACCATATTGTTTCATAATTTTAGTTTTTGTCAAAATCAGAATTTGTATCTCCTCACAAAATTAAAAGGGCTGACGTAATCTCCAGCTGGAAAAAAACCTAATGTTACGCAGGTTTTGTTTTTATTTAAAGCTGAAGAGACTGCTGTTTTGTTTTTAGCTAAATTACCATAAAACTCATCTTTATATATTTCTTCAGCTTCATCATCTAAGCCTGCATCTATACAACTGGCCACATGACCATCGCTAAAGAAGTGACTTACCATTTACCTAAACAAATCTATCTTTTAAAAGTGCACATTTATCTGATTTGAAGAACAACATTCGGTGCTAATGCAATTATCATATATCTGTCAGTAGAATCTTAGATGCTGGAAAATTTCAGGCCAGCCGCGTTTTTTTTTTTTTTTTAAAGTAGTAGAAAGAGCCAAACACAAAGTATGCTGTCTCACTAAAAGGAAATGAAGCTTTTGAAGGAATAACACAACTTGCAAGTGGATGGATACAGACCTGAATGGGACCACTTCAGACATGTGGAGAACAGACAGGCCTTTACCAAATAACTGCCTGCAAAATGGCTGGGGATTCTTTGCCCACCTGCAGAGAAGGCATGAAGATGAAACAATGCCAACAGAAGTCCAGGTTATATTAGAAGAAATGTAAACAAACCACTGCAAAGATGGGAACAATGCATAAAAGAAAACAAGGAAAAAGAAAATCCTCATCCAAATATAAGATCTTCTGAAGCATGTACAATCTCCCTGCAAACTACGTGAAACCGAAAGGATCTGAATAAATATCAAATAAGAGCCTAGACCACCAGCATCATACCTCAAAAGAAAAAAAAAGTCTGTACAAATCCAATGACAGAATGTAAGGCACTAATAAATCTTGCCAATTTTATATCTTATGAAAGCATCATCAAAACACGATAGCAAAAATGACATATGGTAGATACTGAAAAAAATAATAAACTGAATTTCACCATAAGGAAGTGAGGTCAGCATACTGTGCACAAAAGATAACGAACAAACTAACAGTTAATGATACAACAAAGAAACCCCAGCATCAGCAAACAGATGAAACTGTTGCCCATACCACTTGAGAAATCAAGAAAGAATATAAAGCCTTATTATCTTCCCTCTGCAGACTGACTACTGTGAAATTATTGCCAATATATATATTATAAAGAAGCCTATTCTTACATTAAGTGATATTTGAGTAACACTGTACTGTTTATCAATGAAGTAAAATTACTTTTAAATGGGCATCACTGTATAAACTACAAGAAGTATTATTAGCATGCAATGATTTGTCATATGCACAGATTTATGTGCGGGCAGGAGAGTATGGCCACCATCCTGTTGAAGAAGCGATGGCGCTGGATTGGTCACGTCCTCCGAGGCGGGAGCAACTCCATCATAAAAACTGCCGTGCACTGGACGCCAGAAGGAAAACGCAAGCGAGGTCGGCCCAAGATCACCTGGCGCCGAACTGTGGAGGCAGACATGAAGACCCAAAACCTCCGCTGGGGTACTGTGGGGAGTCTAGCCCAGGACAGGCAACCTTTGTCGCTGCCCTACGTGCCGACCGGCATAACGGGAACTAACTATGTGTTGTATTTACAGAAAAAAATCAAAAGACTTGTATTCATTACCTGATAATAAAATCCCATATCTGTCCGAGATCAAAACTTTTACAATGTCCTATGACCCCCAAATATTTGTCTAGGAAACTGAAGAGAGCCATTTCAATGGAATCAAGCAGATTTTACCTTCAGCAAAAGATTTTTGGTGTCTATAGGTTTATTATGTAGCTCTTCAGAGAGTCACTACAGTTCCCTTATTTTTAAAACTATGAGTGTGCACCATCATAATTATTAGTTGGTTTCATGTGGTAACTTTGTGGATGGCATGAAGTTATTATAATAAAAAGCAGTAACTTTTAATAAAGAGAAAAACAATTTATGCAGAGGCTTTGGCTATAAATACAATAACTTTTTGACAAAGAACAAATTTAATAACTTAAATGTAAAACACATGTATAAGGTAGGTTGGTTGGTTGTGTATCATGCCATTCCAGCAACTAAGGCTATATCACGGCGACAAAGTAATCTTGCTTTAAAAAGTTTAGGGGCATATCCCCCAAGCGATATAACCAAAAATCTTAATCAATAAAACCACACAAGAAGCGAGAATAATGTAAAAAGGTGAGTAAAGTGTAAGGAAAAAAAGGTTGGTCCAAAAAGCCATCAACAAATCAAAAACCCAAAACTATTAGAACATAAAAAGCTTCAATCTTATGACAGAGCCCTATCCTTCTTAAAAATGCAAAAATAGCTGCCAATGGCATAGACTTAAACAAGGAAAACAAAGAATCTGTTGTAAAACACTGCTGGCGGATACTCTGGAGTTCAGGACAACTAATTAAAACATGTACCACACTAAACTTTCCTTGACGGAACTGGGTTGCAAAGCTGTGTCCTAAATATACGTTTGTCAGAACTACCTCCTCTCACCACACAGAACGGCACAAAGATAGGTGGTCGGAAAGACAGGGAAGGGTGGCATGTAACTTATTTGGGCCCAGAGTGTCCCAATGGCATTGCCACAGCGGCTGAACATAGGAAGGAATACTGATTTACAGTCTGATGACAACAGCGATAAATTTGCCAGAAGACTGCCAGTAATTTGCCAGAAGAGTGACATGCAGCCTTGGCGGCCTGGTCTGTTTGAACACTGCCTGGAATACCAGGATGGCCAGGAGCCCAAATAAAAACAGTGTCCTTGTTTCGCTAAATGAGTGAAGATGACCCCACGGAATTTTACTTCCTGGACCATTGATAGAAATAGATGGTTTTGGAAACATACCTCACAGTTTACAAAGTGGATGAAAATTTGAGGAAGAGAAAATTTGAAGCCATTTTCTGTCCCCCACCTTTGTACACCATTTATGCACAGTTGAGGCCGGCTTTCAAGGCATGGTAGGGATTAGCCTCGAATGCAGAGAGCAAAGTCATCTACATACAATGAGGCCTCCAAACCTGTACAGATTTTAAGATTGAATCTATTTTGACATTGAAAAAAAAGCTAGTGAAAGAATGCTGCCCCGAGGGACACCCATTTCTTGTTCCTGAGGATCAGACAGGATAGACCCTACTCAAACCTTAGAGGTGGTGCGAAAGAAAATTAATGGAGAATAGCATAAGCCAAAAGCGTGAAGATCCAACAGAACACCTTGCTTCCAGGTAGTCGTACACCTTCTCCAAAACAAAGACAAAACAACCTAGTAACACTTCTGTCTTTATTTTTACTTTTCTGGTGTTTTATATATTTGTTCACTTTATCTTTTTCTTCTTTTTTTTTTTTTTTTTTTTGCTGCGCAATGAGCATTTTTCTGAATGGATACCTGCGCATTACAAATAGACATCATCATCATCATCAAATCAAAAATACACCCCTAAAACATGTTCTTTGATGATGATGATGATGGGGTCTTATAACGCGCAAAATCCGTATCATGGAGAAACGCTCAATGCGCCGAAAAAACAAAAAAGCATCCCTCACAAAAGTCTCAAAATGGACCAGATGGTCCATGGTGCTGTAGCATTTTCTGAAGCCATACTGCAGGCTGGAGAAGAGATCTTGAGACTTGAAATGCCAGGTGAGCTGGGCATTCACCATGTGTTCTAGGGTTTTGCACAGACAACTAGTAAGAGGGTGTCATGAACCACCCTGGTTTAAGGCCAGAACAACAGGGCTGAGGTCAGGTAGGTAATTATAGGTGGGCAGCAGTCAGTGAAAGCCTGTCAATTTTTACGACTTGACAGGTCACCTTGATGGAGGCAATTGAGGCGCAGGGTCGGGAGGTAAGATGTAGCAGTTTAGGGGTATAGAGTGGTAGGCAGTAGCTTCTCTAGTAATAGACCGATATCATCAGGGCAAGGTAGATTTGGTGCAGGGGGCTGTAGTAGTGTTCTAGTAGTATATAGTTTATGGTAGATGTTTAGTCATGGCCTTTTCCCGATACACCAGTGGAGATTACTTTCTCTGAGCGCCATACCAGCTGTAAGCAGAAAGTCCATGAGGGAGGCCCGTTTCACATGAAGGCGCAGCGCTACTTGGAATCTTGGAGAGTGAGGAAGGGATCTCCGTCCTCGTAGACGACAAGAAGGGGATACACCTTTGAACCGGCAACAGCAACTCTGCCACCCATTGCCTGAGGCAACAGCTGGGGGTAGCAAATACTTTGCCTGCATTTTCCTGAAGTCTTAGTTGTCTGGAGCCAGTGATAGAAAACTAAATACCAGAAGTAGACATCATGGTAGCAGATGACAAAGAATGACTAGTAGTGTGGTAGTGATGGTTGAATTTGCACTTAACACCATTGAAAAAAATCTTGAGAGTAAACTGTCCAGTGTTTGAATGAGAAAATGCATGGGGCCTAGGAAAAGAAGCTTTTTCTGCACCTCAAAGTTGTTTTACTTTTTCAGCATATGATCACCCACCACAAAATGAGTCCTAATGTTTGATACAAAATTAATACAAACAAATAACATATGAACTATAAAAGAATAAACAACAGTACTAATGATGAATAAAAACAAGTACAGAAAACGCAAAGAGGAGCCATATAACAAGAACAAGAGCTGAGTAACATGATATTGCAAAAGGAAGGGTCACTAGCATTATGGGAAAGGTTGTTAGGAGTAATGTTTGCGGAAGAGGTGCCTTTTCAGAGCACGTTTAAAGGATTCAATAGTGGGTAGGTGGCAGATATGGAAAGGGAGAGAGTTCCCTTGTTTTGCTTCACAGTAACTAAAAATCCTGTGGCCACATGTTGTTTTGGTGACAGGAAGAGTAATGAGACAATCATCAGACAAAAGGGGAGTTGTCTAGCTGGGATGTAAAGGAAACACAGTTCAGAAAAATGACCAGGGCAGGTGCCAGCAAAGAAATTAAAACACAGCACCGACAGTTTGTACTGGATGTGAGAACGGATGGGAAGCCAGTGAAGGAAACGAAGGAGAGGGGTGACATGGTGGTTTCCTAGCTCTAAGCACCAGATGTGTAGCAATGTTCTGTACTTTCTGGAGTTTATGAAGAAGGTATATAGGGCAGCCAGCAAGGAAGGAGTTGCAGTAATCGAGTCTGGATAAAACAAATCCATAGACAAGAGTGTTGGTAGCGCGCGTCGACAGAATGTGACAGATGGCGCTGATCCTGAGTAGCTCATAACAGGCAGACTGACAGACAGCTGTGACTTGTTTAGCAAGAGTCATGTCTGAAGTGACGATGAATTCCAGATTCGTGATGGAGGATACAAAGGTGTTGTTAGTTTTGCCCATCTTGGTGGACAAACGAGTGAAGATGAATTTCTTCTTCTCGAACATAGGAGGGCTTCCATTTCATCATCATTGAGTTTAAGTTTGTTTGTTACCATCTGGTGCTGGTAGCAGAGTGATATTCAGCTGATGGAGTGGAGCAATTCAGCTGCATATCATTGGCATATGATTGATGAGAAACGTTGTGAGACTGAATGCAAGATGAAAGTGGCTTCATGTACAGAATAAACAGAAGTGGACCGAGTACCGAGCCCTGGGGGACAGCACAAGAAAGTTGAGCAGGGTGAGATGTTTTACTACCCAGAATTATCAGAAGAGAAATCATCGGAAGAAGATGCCAGGATACTTCAGGTGCTGAAAGAGAAAGAATAGCAAGATAAGGAACAACTGTGTGAATGCAAACCCTGAATGCAAATAACTAGCTGCATCCTTTGGCTCCAAGAGCACGAAATCTCCAACTTGAAGGTGACCTAATGAACCTGTCTAAAATCTCTCTTCCAATGTATTCCTGACAGCCACCCACATTTTATGGTAAGTGGTGCAGGAGAATAAAGAGGACACAAACTTCTGCCATGTAACTAACTTTTACTCCTAACTGTGTGTTAAATGTCTGTATGAGTATGTATGCCTGCCCTTGTGAGCGAAGACAAATTTCTGTCCTGGGTCTCCTGGACAGACAATAAAGTCTGTTTTGATTTTGATTTTATTTAAGTTTTCTGCTTTGTTTAAAGATATAATGACATTTAAATAAAGTATATTGTTTACTGTCTCGTCTATTATCAGTAATATCTAAGTTAATGTGAAGTCACACCCCCAAGCATCAGCCAGTGGCACACATGCTTAGAAAGTTCACACCAATGTGCTTTATTTTAATTCATGAACGACTAGGGATACATTTAGGATCATTGGATAAGTTACTGGAAAATAATTGCTACTACTGATGTCATCCTCAATGGTTCCATTATAATCAAATAATAATAATAATGTGGTAGTTGATGCTAGTCCCATGACCTATTATGACAACAATTATCTGTTAGAAAGAGATAATGATCATCTGGATAACTGACAAGGATGATGGGACAGAGAAACAAAGATAAACACTGCTCATCTACATCCATCCCTTACTTGCTAAAGGAGGCAAAACAATCTGAAGTAGACAAAGATGTTGATTAAGAAAGGAGTTCATACTGCTATCACACTGCTAGGATTGCAGCCCAGAAACAAAACCAATTTATACTACACACATTCTTAAAACTGAAAAATGAACTGATCACAAACTCCCAACTCTGTCAGCTATATTTGTATCTATGCTGCTTCATTTCCCCCCACCCACCCAACCCCAAAAAGAGTTTACTGTTACCCTTCAAAGCACAATCATCACTTAATAATCCTCTGTCAATCTGCCCTCTTTTCGTAGCAAGACGACACTGAAATTCTGTGCTTTCACCAATTTCACTTTGGAAACACACTTTTTACTTAAAAACTACACTATTTTATCATTCTTAAAAAAATCCTAGATTACCTCTTCCCCACTGAAAATTTTTTAAAACTCATTCTATCTTTTTGATATATGATGAACCACATAGGATGCTGCATGTTGCGTAGATTAGATTTTGGATCTAAGCATGTCATGTCCTCTGGTGATGAGACATGTTTGTGTCATCCTGCATCTTACTCCCTGAATGTCACTGACTGCTGTTGCCTTCACTTCTTCAGTGCCAGGACTGTGCTTTCTCAATTGTGCTGGCCTCAAACTTCAAATCTGGTATTCTGAGGAATTTTTCTTTTTTGCTGGCCTATATGTGAAATTCAAGACATTGCTTGTACCTTGCTTTGTGAAGGTCAACTTCAAAGTCCACTGCTGGCAGGAAGGGAGTGAGCATAATGATAAGAACACTGGAACTTACTGTTTTACAGATCAGCATCCATATTATTATTATTTTTGTATGTTTTTCTCTTTAGTAAAGCGCTTTGAGCCTGCCTTTAATGGTGGGGAAAAGCGCTATACAATTCAACTTTATTATTATCATTTTTGTATCAAAAATAGTTATGGCCAGCAGTTCAACAGTTAAATGGCAATCTGCAGACACTTGTATCTCTTAACTTTTGACAACCAATTGTCACCGCAACTTTTATTCCATGTGCCATTCACTTGATAAACTCTGCTGGCTGCGATCTTGTACTAACCTGAGGTGGCCTAGGGTCACCCAATGTATCTGCTGTTGTTAGGAATGTGTGTGTGTGGGAGAGAGAGAGAATGTGTGTGTGAAAGAGACACTATTTCGACATGTACATTTATATTATCTTCTGTATCATGTATACACTATTGCTAGTATGAGCACTATTTTGAATTGCTCCTGGGGATCAATAAAGCTGTAGTGTATCTTCTTAGTCTGAGGCAAACAAATATGTCTGTCCCATGCAGCAACTTTCAAATCTAACTAACCCTGCTAACCCTGTAAGATGTCCATCATATTTAATAATTTTTACTCCAAAACTATTTCAACTAAAACGGATAATACCAATCATTTAACTAGGTGAATCACACTGAAGTAGAGTTACGTCATTTAATGTGTAAACTGGAAGACAGTCATTTTTTCTGGGTTATCTTTCTTTTCAAAACTAAGATCACACACGAAGATGACTAGCAGCTTTTCTTCTTTCAAAAAAAAAAGAAAAAAAAGAACCTACTTCTGAAGTTTATCTTGTCTTTCATTATCGTAAGTTATGTTTATTCATTTCTACATATTGTGTAGAACCCATTACAATCCACTGAATAAAGGACTAGACATCGCAGTGATCATAACTATATAATCCTGTGTCCAACCTTTTCTTTAAAAATAAAATTAGACATGCCCAGTTTCCTTTAAAAAAGTGCTTGTTTCATGCTGAAATAAGGTATAATTGGTTCTAACTTTGAACTTTAATTATAACTTTGATTTATTTTTTAGTCATGGTGGTTCGATGTCTGTGCTGGTGGGAATGGGTACCTGATTCCTCAAAGGGCTGGGGAAGGTAAGGCAGTGAGGGAAAAGAGATGGGCCTGCCCTTACAAGCTAGCCACAAGTGAGGTCTCTAACACCTTATTTCCCAATGGACTGAAAACATCAGGAGACAACTTTTACCTTTAGTTTATTTTTTTTATATAAATTCTTGAAAGTCATCCCTACACTCGCGGGGGTGGGGGTTGGGGGTGGGGAGGATATTGGTGTTTTACACCGATCCAGCAACTAAGGTTATATCACAACAAGGCAGCCAGCCTCGTAAACAGATGCCACACGCAGAAGAGAACGGCATGTCTGAGACAAGAGCTGAACCCAGGACAGCCAAGCCTCACTGTACTGGTGACAGGCACTAACTGTTGCACCAGTGGACCACGCCATTCATAATAGGGTATCTGAGTTAAAGGTCTGGACTCAAAGAGTTAAAGAGCAATATTATAGTTGGTTTTATCACCATGAGTAATGTTTATTTATTTCTACTTGATGACTGAGTGTATACTTACTTCCTGCAGGAATAAACTATCGGAGGGCAATGCAAAGTCTGTGTAACCCTGTAATACTGCCTTCTTTTGTTTTTTTTGTTTTGTCCTTCTATCTTGCTTAGATCATTCTTCAATTCTGTCAAATGGATGTTTTTGTATTTTCTAGGTTAAAGCTCAATCTTTCATGTATTTATAAAGATGTTTATTTTAAATTCTTTTCTGTGAAAACTGATTACTTGTATTTTCAAATGGCATGTTCTCAAGTAAAAAAAAAAATTGCAAATGCTTCCTTTGATGCTTTAATGTATGATTTCAGTGGCTGTTTCTCCTGTCTTATAGTGAAATGCATTTGAACATTTTGGTGCAAGTAATAACTTTAAACTGGGTATGTTCTGTTAGTTTAAACTATATTATTATGCAGTGAAGTGGGCAAAATTATGAAAGAACAACCTTTACTTCAGATGCAATTAAAATTCATATTTTCAGTGCACACACCTTTAGTATTATTTTTATATTAATGCACTAGACCACCAAACTGTTGTAGGTAACATTCAAATTACGAAACTAAAGTGCACAATGCTTCTAAGTAAAAGAAAACAAAATTTGTACAAACATGTTAGTCATGTAGCATGTATGGTGATATGTTAAGGTGCTTGAACAGATACACTCCACTGGAGTGGCTGAGCAGACTGAGCAGAAGGGAGTGGGGAGTTGAGTTTTGTAGTATTAATGACCTGTAATGAACCACTTCACTTTTTCCCATCAGTTAAAATTGGCCATGCAAGTAAGGTTCGTGACGTCACTTGCCACCCGAGTTCACACTTTATTATTCAATGTGTTTGCACGCTTCAAGTTAATCTGCTTTTATTGTTAAATAGGTGTACTGTCACCACCACACCCACTTTTTGCTGAAATGTGAAGGGAGATTACTCAAAGCACGTCTCGCACGGCCGAATTGGCAGAATACTTATATTTGTCCGTTTCTCTTTTCCAATTCAAGACTGTATCACAGTTTGCGACAGCGTTGTGCTTCATTAAGATAACCTAAGCCATGAACCTTTTTATAACAAAAATGACAACGAACGCATCAACCGTCAACATTTGGTGAAACTTTCAATTTCGTAATGTTTATTTCCCTCCCTCCTCCAAACCTTCTTTCACTTCATTTATTGAACGAACAATATCCATTTTCTCCTTCTTAAAGCAAATTTTGCAATTTGGCAAATGAAGACAGTTGAATAAGTTTACTCAGTAGCAGCAAGCAGGTACAGATAACTATATTATCATTGCGGAAGGTGAAAGAGCAGTGTTATTCAGTCAGCATGAATATGGCCGTCATTTCACTAAGAAGGGGACTAAATCCACGCTAGTTTACGAGTCATTATGCTCACAATTAAAACGGCACTGTATTCCCAATAAAGACCACATAAAATGTAGTCAAAAACATCACACAACTAATTTGTGCACTCTTAAAAATGTAAACTAATTAGTTATTGCTGGAGATACTTACTATAAAGATCGTGGAGCACCAGAGCTAGATCATGACGTCATAAGGTCTACTAATGCGCAGACCCGGAAGTGGTCTTGACTTACCAACAAAATCGCAAGGTGGAAGTGTTGTTGGTCGTCTGCTGGCAGTTTAATGTAGTCATAAAACGTACGGTGGGTGGTGATAAAGGTTGGCATTAGATGAGAACATCGCTCCATTCTAATAATGATATGATATGATATGATATTCTGATAATAATTCATAGTCTTACCTCCTCTTTTTTAATGATTCAACTGCATAACTCAGAATAACATTCAGTGAGGTCCATCGAATATAGTATATACATCACAGACGTATATATTAGTTCGTGAAATACATATATGATCAGGTACCCCCCAGCAAACACGCAAGAGTGGCCGAATCTTGCGTGTTTGCTGGGGCCATAGTCTGCAACAAATCTGCTAACAGTTTGATAGAAATTAACATTTTCTTCCAACTACTCAAAAAGACTGTAGCAAACATGCTTATACACAGCTTTAATCGACTACTAAATAAAATGAATTATGTTGCGAACTGCTAACTATAGTTTTGTTTTTCATTATTTACATTGGAGAGCTGTCTTAGCGCATTTTCACTATTGATACCACGGACGTATATTTAGTTCGATCATGGATTGGTATCGCTATCGCTAACAGTATTGGTGGACTTTACACCACATCACGCGCAGTCCGGTGATACAAATCCGGGCTTTACTCAGAACGCGCACTTTGGACCCGTGTAATACAGTTCGATCTCTTCTTTGTTTTAGAGATCATTACTAACATTTAACAAAATTCAGAGAAAAGTTATGAAAATGGCAGTATCGAAACGTGAGACTGACGTAGTTGTGATCGGTGCTGGTATATCGGGATTAGTGGCCGCCAAGTGCATGAAGGAAGACGGATTCAAGGTGACAGTCATTGAGCGTACAGGGGAAATTGGGGGTCTTTGGACGTTCAGGGAGCATGACTATGGAGTGATGCGTTGTACCCATATGTGAGTTAACTTAGTTTTAGTACACAAGATGGCACATCTGTGATGGGATCTCATAAGATAACCAGAAAATGTACTCATTACATTATTCACATGTAAGAGTACTTCAAATAAATTGTAGTTTATACTCAAAGTTGTTGGGACCAAGAACTAAAGATAATGTGCAGCAGCACATATTTTAATCAGGAAAATGCCATTAATAATTGGTATTAGCAAGCTGTTTTCCCCGACAAAAAAATTTGGATCAGTAAAATGGTTTGCTTTTGTCAGTGACTGAATAATTTGATAGAACAGATGCCAATCATATTTTGTATAGATTTGAAAATCAAATTTGTTAAAAAGTGTTCACTTTCAAGGAGAAAATTATCCAAAAAAAAGTGCTGTGATACCAACAGTACCATGTTTGTATATAACATTACCCTAGCATATTTAGAAGTCAGTTATTACTTGTTTTTTTAATGAACTGGTTTAAAAAAATTGTTTTGGGGATTACTTAGTGATTCTTAGAACCAAACATGTAAGTATATGTTGTTTTCATTACAACTTGAACATGGAATTTTTAGTGTCGAAATCAGAGTGTGTGCATCCGTGCGTGTGCGTGGGCATGGGCATGCATGCACATGTTTTGCAGAAATGTGTCCAAGTACAACTACTGTTTCTCCGACTTTCCATTTCCGGAGGATGTTGCTGACTACCCCCATCATAGTGATATGGCCAAGTACATTGTTAATTATGCACAGCATTTTAATTTGGTGGAACTCATTAGTTTCCATACCATAGTAACAAGTGTTATTCGCAAAGGTCAGTATTCTTATTGAAGACATATTTGATGATTAATGAATTGTTTGAATATTCAGTGTTACTTACCCTGAACTCACTTAAATATTTGTTCAGTTTCATGTATAATGAAATTTAAATAAAATAATCTCGCACAGATATTTTTCATCAGAGATTGAGAAGGCATTCCCATTATTCAAGAAATGTCCTATTGAGAGTGTATATTTTCCATTATTTATATTACATAACCACACAATTTTTTATTTTGTATGCCATGTTTTTAAATAAAAATTTGATTCAGTCTTTACCTAAACACATATTGTGACAGAAGTAACCCAGTTCCTTGACATAGTTTGTGGTCATTGTGTCTGCTGACTGGTGGTAAACTACAGTCAGCCATGCTTGTCATCATTACAAGCCGTGCACATAAATGCTGGAAGCCAACCACATTGAAACAGCATACCTTTTTGCTCTCATCTGAGTTGGAAGTGTAGGAGCAGCATTCACTAATGAACAGCATTTCTATCATGGTTCATAGATGCTATTTAACAATTTAAAGGATATGTAGTGAAATTATGATAATAAATATATGGTAATAAATACTTCACATATTAATTTGTTATGAAACAAACATTTTGAATTTTACGTTGACTTTGCCTTCATAATTCAGTCATTGTTACCCTTTACTTTTTTCAGCTAGCATTTAATTGACAAGCAAATTAACTTACCTGGATAAATTTTTTTTCATTTCTAATCTTTTACTTACAAGGGATGTTTTCCACACGTGCATTTTTTTTAATGACAGGTCAAATAGTGTTGGGCAGGTCTGTCTTATTTAATAAAAATGTTAATTACATAGAAAATTATTTTAGAGTATGTACCCTATTGAGACTTTATTCTGCTTTTGAATACAGCAGTTATTTCCCTAGTTTTTAAGTTTATAACACTTCAAAATGACTGTAAGTTAAAATGTTGATTGGCAGCTCCAATTACTCCTTTTACATGTTTCTCAGTCTCTGTCTATGCTCTTTTGTGTGTGCATGCACACCCTTCTTTTTGAATGCTGTATAGATGCACAGTGTTCAGTCCTAAACACATTTTTGCAGTACCCTTTTTTTTGTTTTGTTTTTGTTTTGCTTTTTTTGTTGTTTTTTTCTTTTTTGTTTTGTTTTACAACATTTATAGGTCAATTTTTGCCTGTGAATTTCTGATACAAAGCAACTTTTGTGTAATGTTTTGTGTTTCATATTATAAGATACATTATTGGTGGAGAAAATAAAAACTTGGGGAAAAAAAAAATGCAACTATTCATACTTACAGAATACAAAAAAAAAAAATGTTGATTGACAGCGAAGGGTCATACCCACTGAAACTGGCGTTTCAACATGTCAGGAATGGGTAATTAAAGGATCCTGTCGGAAAATAATTTGAATTTCTTTCATTTAAACTAGGAAGAGGTACTTCAGGTAAAAGAAGAATTGGTTTCTCTGATGTGAGAATTTGTTAGAGAAGTCTTGCTTATACGATACAAAAAATATTTTCTACATATAGGATGAGTGACTTTGGCAAGGGAAAGTTTTAGCTTGTTTGGAAAATTCACAGTGTATTCAGGTTTACATTGTACAGGTTTCATCGTATGTTCATCATTTCAGTTGTAAAATTCAGTAAAATGCTTTAACATTAAAATGAAGGATATATTGTCTGAAATTTTGAATTAACAAAATGGATCAAATTTCTGTTTGAAGTTTTTTATTTTAACAAATCTTTAACAAAACAGGTGAAAAATGGGAGGTGGTGATCAAATCTGTGGAAGATCAAGGTCACACACCTCAGGGGACTGAAGTCATTTATTGTCCATTTTTGATAATTGCCTCAGGCCATCATGCCAAACCTAGCCTGCCAAAGTTCTTGGGGCAGGAGACATTTAAAGGTAAATTATCAACAAAAATAGTGCGCTGATGCTTCTTTTCTTTCAGTTGAAATTTGTTTAGTTATCAATCTAAACCATCTTAAAAATTACTAAAATTATTTTATTGAAGAAGCTTGATGGCTGTGTGGTTAGTGTACTGGACTTTGGAGTGTGAGTAAATAGATTCAACACTTTGTTGGGTTAGTGACTGGAAAACTGTCCATCTGGAACTGAATATGTAACTCATCTTTCAGATAACTTGATTTTCCACATGCTATGCCCTAGAACCCACGACATTCTTTCAGTTCGATGACCTGTGAGCATGAAGAGAAGAGAAATCTACCTTTACCTGATTGCATTGAACAGGTGTCATGACTGCAGTGATACTAAAACTGTGTCATACTGTAGCTGATAACGTTTTATCATACACTTTTGAAATAACTGATATAAATGAATTGGGATATTTTTCCTACAGTTGTCAGATTCTGTGATGTACATGACTTTGATTTACTTCTAAATGTGCCAAATGTAAAAATGCATCCAAGTAATAAATTTTCTTTCCTTTAAGGGGAGATCATTCATGCAGTGGACTACAAAGATCCACTTACCAATGGTCTTGTTGGCAAGCGAATTCTGATTGTTGGAATTGGTAACAGTGCTGTGGATTCAGCTGTTGACTGTACAACAGTAGGAAGGTAAAGACTGAATAATGCCTGGTGCCTCCATTTGTTTGTTGCAGTCTGCATAAAATATTTTCATTTAATCTGCTATTCTGTTTTGAAGTAAAATGAGAATGTTAATGGTTGCTATGGCAAATATGATGTAAAAGATTATATGTACAAATATATTTTTGTCATTGTGGTACTTGCTCAACCAAATGTTTAAAGAACATGTTAAGTTAGGAAGTTTGAGACTAGTTGCCTGGGTTTTCCCTTATTACACTGGAGCTTTAAGAATAACCAGAGCCTGGAATTATGTATTAAGTAGAGGAAATGGGAAGGTCTAAAATTTGATCAAGAGAAAAACAGTAAAATGCATTTTAAGACAAGAAATGGTTTTTAACAGTAAGAAAATGCACAAGCACTAAAGCGTTTGAACAGCATGTGACAAAAATATTTAGCAATTAAAGATGCATGGCAGACAGAAGAGCAAATTGCATTCTGTCCTGGCCTGTAGCATTCATGAGAGAACAAACCTCCACAGAACTAAAAGGCAGTCAAGTCTCAACCTCTCATTGACACAAAGCTTGTAACAAGACAAGTTCAGCTTCTCACATGCTCTTCTTCCAATATCATGAAGAATATTGTTTGCTTAAATTGTATTTTCCATTTAAAATGTTGTATCTTTACATCTGTGTATATTTTGTGTGTATATTTTGTGTGTATATATATATGTAACCGAGTGGTGGGGGGTGTATGGTGACGACAATTAACACACGTCCAGCACTCAAATCAAAAAGGCACAAACAGTCAGCAGGTGTGTGACCCTTTAATGCTGGTAAAATGGTCAAGGCTGCGTCGTATCGTCCGAGGCTGAAGAAGTCAGCGCTGTCTCTGTTTCCGTTTTCTCTCTCTCCCAGTTCCCGACTTTTTTTTTTATGCTGCGCAATGAGCATTCTTCTGAATGGATACCTGCGCATTACAAATAGACATCATCATGATGTGCCAGCAAGCAGCACAATACGTTCTCGTAGAACGGGCCCCCACAGACTTGCTGCCAACAGTTGATGTGACGCTCGGGGACGGCAGTCCCTGCATGCTGGTGTGTTTGGGAAAAGGCCCGGGCTACCACTCTGTCCTAGCCTATATACCACTAGAGCACGTGGCCCCTCTGAACTACTATGAACTTGTCCTGACGCTATCTTTTACAAAGGGAACTACTGGGTTAGGGTTAGGTCGTAACTGTGTCCATCAATCAAGGCGGCCCGTCATCCCCCGATCGGCGATCACTCGTCACCCGCCTGTTGTTTCACCCTCGCTTCGGCTCTCTATTGTTCTGGCGATCACTCGTCACCCGCCTGTTGTTTCGCCCTCGCTTTGGCCCTCTATTGTTCTGGCCTCTGCTGCCTTGAACCAGGCTGGTTATATACCTATCGGGCGGGTACTTTTTGCAATCCTTTCGCGATCGCATGCATCAGCACTTTCGCCAAAACCTAACAAGCGCCGGACTATCGGTCCTCTACATCTACATAGTACATATGATATGGATAATCTGTATACATTTTTTTTTTTGGTTGTACCTGTGGATTTCTTTTATGTTATCCTATAAAGCATTTTTTGTATGCAGGTGCAAGTCTGTGGTCATTAGTACACGCTCAGGTGCCTGGATCATACCCAACTATATCTTTGGCTTCCCTGTTGATCTGTATGCTTGTCGTGCATTTTTCCTCTTGCCCTGGAGATGGGCTAACTTCATCTTGGAGAGAATCATCAAGTTTGTGTCAGGAGATCCTCGCAGGTGATTCAATTTTTTTTTCTGCCACCCACCTCTGCTATGAAATCTATACTGGGTCATTTTACATAACCTCTCTTATGTAGCCACGTGATCATAATTGTAGTTGAAACAAAACTACTTTAATATCAATAACAATAAAAATAGGTTGAAGCAGTTTACAAAAATATTGGTCATTAACTGCTGGATACATAGTGTTCAAAACCCTAATGCAAGGGAGATGTATGCAATTTTTTTTGGATAAAAATAAGGGCTAGACGTCACCCTTAGGCACAAAAAAGGCAGGAAATTCCCAAATGTCAGATTCTTTAAGCCCTTTGTTATCATTTTGTAAATTTACTTATTATTTCTGAATATTGATTTGCATGTTTAGGAGGGAGACATGAAGTAAAGAGGGCAATTATGTGTCATTTATTTATGTGTCAAGTATTTTGACAGGTGGGGTCTGAATCCCAAGATGAGAGCACTTCAAACACAACCCACAGTCAGTCCCACCCTCATCCACCATATCCAGAGGAAGAACATCAAGATTGTGCCAAACATTGCTGTGAGCTGCATTTTCAAATATTTCTTTTCTTGATAGCTGTCATAATCTTATTTTTCCTAGATGGTGGTTCATTAACATTAAAAGTACATGTCTTTTAAGTGCTTGCAACTTTTATTCTGTTTCCACTTTACAGCCTGCTTTGAATCAGTTTAACCGCTTGCATCTTTAGCTGGATGCTTCTGTAGTTATTCTGACACTTCAAGACAGGTACAGGATAAGTCAAAAACTAAAACATAAGATTTATTGTCAGGCATCCAAAGGGATGATGATGATGATGATGATGATGATGATGATGATGTAGTTTTATAACGCGCTAGTATCCGCATCACAAAGATGCGCTCAATGCGCGGTGATCCCAGCAGCCACCAAACTGCAGGTCAAATGATAACTTCAAATAAGTTTAAACAAGTGAGTCTTAAGATTTTTCTTGAAAGATGCAAGACTCCTTGGTCGAGAGGGGAAGCGAGTTCCACAAAAGCGGTGCTACATTGGAGAAGGATCTAAAACCCGCAGTCTTCTTGTTAGTATTCCCTGACTGAACACTCGGTCGTTCAAGTCTAAGGTGGGCTGCTGAACGAAGGTTCCGCTGAGGTTGGTAACGGCGAATGAGTTCTTGTAGATAGACAGGCGCAAGGTCGTGAAGACAGCCATATGTCAAAGTTAACACTTTGTGATCAATTCTTTTCTCCACAGGAAGCCAATGTAGGTCACGTAGTACAGGAGTAATGAGGTCAGTTGGTTTCTTTCGTGCAACAATCCTCGCAGCCATATTTTGCACTCGCTGAAGCCTCGACAGCTCGCTCTTTGAAATCCCCCAGAGGCAGCTGTTTGCATAGTCTAATTTAGAACCGATGAGGGACACAGCAACTGCATTTGCAGTCTTCTTATTAAGACTGGGTCGGAGTCATCCAAGTGTGCGGATATGGAAATAACATGCCTTGACTACAGAACTGACATGATCAGACATAGTTAGAAGATTGTCGACATAGAGTCCAAGGTTCCGTACGGAGCTGGAGAGAGGAATTCTAGCTTGACCCACTTGGATGGAGTCTAGAGAGACTTTGCTAAGGCTAAGCTTGGAACCACATAGCATCGTCTTCTCATCATTAAGCTTGAGTTTATTCCTCAGCATCCATGACTTGACCTCTAAACAACAAACTTCTACAGCACAAGCTGCCTCACGCACCGACTCACTGTCAGTACTAAATGAAAAATAGAGTTCAGTGTCATCTGCAAACATCTTACGGTTCACATTATGCTTCTCAATGAGAGGACCAAGGTGAGATGTGTAAATAGAAAATAGAACCGGGCCCAAAACAGAGCCCTGCGGGACACCGCACAGCTATGGAACTGTCACTGAAGAAGCTTGATTGACCATCACCCTTTGATTATTGTCACTGAGGTAGGAATGGAACCACTGCAAGGCGGAACCACCAATGCCCACCTCCATCTGGAGACGAGTTAGTAGAGTGGTGTGATCAATGACATCGAAGGCCGCACTCAGATGAAGGAGGACCACAAGAGTCACTTTCCCTGCATCCGCACTGCACAGAAGATCGTTCATAAGACGCAGAAGGGCTGTCTCACAGCTGTGCCTGGGTCTGTACGCCGACTGGAATTTATCCAATAAGCTGTAGCGGTCCAGGTGGAGTGTCAACTGCTGAGCAACTACACGCTCCACAAGTTTCGAAACAAAAGGCAAAGTCGACACAGGTCTATAGTTATTACACAAGCTCGGGTCCAAGTTGTGCTTCTTTAAGATAGGCTTGATCACAGCTGTTTTAAATTGTCTGGGTACAGTGGCAGAGAAAAGGCTAGCATTGACTATGCGTACGAGTACAGGAAGCAGAATGTCAAGGTGCTGGAGAAGAACACCAGTGGGGATAGGATCATCCACAGACGTGGTTGGGCTACAACGCCGAACTAATTTCAATAGTTCATCTTCTGTCACTGGTTGAAAGGTAGAGAGGGGCGTGCCACAAAACAAGTCACTGGTTTGCTCCACAGTATCAACCAAGTCACTGAAGCTGTCCATTATGGTCTTTATCTTTATCATTTCAAGTGGATGCTCACTTCTTTCTAGAGAACATTTTCTGTCAGCTTAACCCTAGTGTTGATATATGGCTCACAACTAGAGGTGCTTGTGGTTCCAAACACTAAAGATGATATGAACCCTCCTGCTTGGAGGCAACAAGAAAAAACTGACACCTAGCAGTCAATAGAAGCTCAAACATGGCATTTCTGCAAGTCATGTTCTTTCATTTCTTAAATTTTGTCAATTTTATAATTTCTTTTTTGCAAACTGTAAAACACTTTATTTCAAATTCATGTTTAAACATGTATAAGTTGTGAGTTACTAATATTTATATGACATCATAAGTGTTAAGATTCCACTGCCAAGGTGTTGACAGTTCAAGGTTTGGCTCGCCTCATTTCTTTCTTTTTTTTTAACTTTACAAATTTCTTTTGAAACTAAAAGGTCACAATTTCCTATGGGTTTCACTAGGTAGCATAAACTTACTCTGTTGCTTTATGAAGCACATGTTTCACGTTGCCTATATAAAGGTGATCATTCTGAAAGCCAAGCCAACAACTTGCCAGTTAGATCCAATACCCACAAGCCTTCTTGAGTGCTTAGGTATTTTACTTCCTTCCATCACAAACATTGTAAATGTCAACTTGTCATCAGATGTTTTCCTATCTTTGTTTAAAAATGCCCTGGTGAAACCACTTCTTAAGAAATCCACACTTGACATCAATGTGTTGAACAATTATCGCCTAGTTTCCAACTTACCTTTTTTCTCAAAGGTCATAGAGAAAGTAGGTTTTACATAGATCTGGGCCTACTTATAAGAGCACCAGCTCATTCCCCATTCTCAGTCAGCATACAGACCTTTTCACAGTCCTGAAACTACTCTAATTAAAGTGACCAGCGACATATTATCTGCCCTTGATAGTGGTGATGTTTCTGCCTTAACTCTATTTTGACCTGTCTGCTGTATTCGACACCATCGACCACTCTCTGCTCCTTCATAGATTACACACCCTGTAGGGGATTTCGGGACCTGTACTAGTGTGGTTCAACTCCTATCTCACTGATAGGACACGCAGACTGTGTTTGCTGATCAAACATCTCAGTCTGCTCCTTTTTCATGTGGCATCTCTCAAGGCTCAGTACTCAGCCCAGTTCTATTCATTCTTTATATGAAACCATCCAGTCTCACAGCATTTGTCATCAACCATATGTTGATGACCATGAACCTGTACTGCTCCACTCCATCAGCTGAGTCTCACTCTGCTACCAGCACCATAGAAGATTGTGTTAATGACGTCAAAGACTGGATGGTAACAAACTTAAACTCAATGATGATAAAACAGAAGCCCGACTATGTTCGAGAAGAAATCCATCTTACTCTTTAGATTACTAAATCACGGTGGGCGAAATAAACATCCCCTTTGCGTCATCCATTAGGAATCTGGGATTTATTGTCTTGGTGACTCACAACTTACACACGTTCAAACGTCACCACCAAGACATGACTCTTGCTAAAAAAGTCACAGCTGTCTGTCAGTCTGCCTATTATGAGCTATGCAAGTTCAGTGCCATCCGTCAACTTCTGCCTATGCACATTACCAACACTCTTGTCTGTGCATTTGTTCTATCCAATTTTGATTACTACAACTCCTTGCTTGCTGCCCGCCCTGCATATATTCTTCACAAACTCCAGAAAGTACAGAACTCTGTTTCACGTCTGGGAAACAGGACCATGTCACTCCTCTCCTTCGTTTTCTGCACTGTCTGCCCATCCATTCTCGCATCCAGTACAAACTGTCCGTGGTGTGTTTTAATTTCTTTGCTGGCACCTTCCCTGATTATTTCTCTGAACTGCTCTTCCACCACCTACCCACTATTGAATCCTTTAAACATGCACCGAAAATGCACCTTTTCTGTAAACATTACTCCTAACACCCTTTCCCACTATGCTAGTCCTTCTTCACATTATCATGATACTCTCAGTTCTTATTTGGTTCCTCTTTGCATTTTCTGTAATTGTTTTTGTTCATAGTTATTACTATTGTTTATTCTTTCATAGTTCATGTGTTATTCATTTGTTTTCCTGTCCCTCGTATGCTGTCCATGTCTCATTCTTGTTCCTAGGCGCTAAGAACATGCTGCTTAGGAGTGTGAGTATGCGCTTTACAAATTTTGCATTTATTATTATTCAGAAAATTGATGGAGACACAGTGCACTTTGTGAATGGAGAGAGCGGGCAGTTTGACAACATCATTTATTGTACAGGGTACAAGATTGATCTGCCATATCTTGCAGATGATATGCACAGTAAAGTGCTCGATGAAGGCAGCAATAATATAAAGGTACTAATAAAGACTTGCATATTTATAATTTTATGAAGTCCCTTGTTTTACCTTGTAAAGACTGGTTTTCATGGAAAAGTGAAATGGTTTAACACCCAGTTCTTGGGAAGAAATTATTTTCAAGCAATGAAAACCATATTTCAATTTACAAGTGGCCTTGCCCTGGCATACCTTTTTGAACTGCTGAAGATTAAAACTTGAAGGGCTAATGTTGCTTGTAAAAAGGTAGGCTACTACAGAAGATAAATAATGTTCCATATCAAAGACAATATCCTAAAGAGTGACTCATAGAGAAGATGATAAAGGATTAAAAATGAAAGGTAATCATTCACGATGTCTCTTGTAGAAAACAGTATCGATGATTTAAAAAAGAAAAAGACAGAAGGAAATTGTTCCAGGAAATCTTTTTTTTTTTCATGGCAGTTGTACAAAAACGTGTTTTCTCCAGCTTTGGGACCTAGTCTGGCATTTATAGGCTTTGTGCAACCTGCATCAGGAGGAGTTCTTACAATGTCAGAAACTCAGGCTAGGTGGTTTGGACAAATCTGTCGTGGCCGCGTTCAGCTTCCACAAAAACACCTAATGGAGATGGACATGGAGATGGAAATGGTAAGAAATTTACCAGAACTTGCACAGCATTGTTGTGGAGATGGACTTGTATATGCATATTTGCTTTGTGCCCCTCTCAGTGTGTGTGTGTGTGAGAGATGCGATAATTCTGCCATATATAAAGCAGTGTTGTTTTGTTTTCAGGTAGCACAGAAAGATCGATGGTACAGCTCTGCACGTCACACCATCCAGCGTGACCCTATTGTTTATAATGATGAGATTGCATCCTTTTTTGGAGCTAAACCAGACATAATCAAGCATCCAGCCATTGCATGGAGGTAATTTGTGTATATATTTATAAAAGCTATTTTATCCATATCTTCTTAAAACAAAATTCAAGTCTTCTGCAATAGGAGGTGTTAAGATTTAAATATCAAAGGATTTAGAAAATTTGTTTATAGAACTTTGCTTTTATTGTTAAGCTGTTTATTTGGATACTTTGATCTCTTTAACATTGTAAATAACAAGCCTTCCTTGAGTGAAAGTTTTGTCTTTCTTATTTAGATTACTGTTTAGCTCATGTGGAGCAGCCCAGTGGCGACTGCAAGGACCAGGTCAGTGGAATGGAGCAGCTAAAGCTGTACAAAAAGTGCCTTTAACAGACCTCATGCACTATTCAGGAATGGCTTTTGCACTTTTCACTGGCATGATTCTACTTCTTCTCCTTTACATAATGTGGTATATGATGTCATTGTTGTTTGAAAACTTCATCGTGTGACATGAATTTGAAGGACTCTTGTTAGTGACTTTACTTCTTTGTCACATTCTTCAAGCATCATGCCCTTCATATAAACTGTATGCTGTTCGGAATAATGTGTAAATAGCTAATTTATAATGAGATAAATATGATAGCTGATGAGTTTGGACATCATTTTCATGATTATTGTTTGACTGTTCCAAGCACCTGAGCTACTGATCGTCTCAAAGTGTTCGCAATAGTAGCAAAATAACAATAAGAGATAAACATTAATTTATTTGCACAATCATGTCTGAATGCTTTTTTCTTGCAATTGGTGAAATGGTTTGACATTGTTAAATGTTTTGATCTCATTTCTGCCGCTATTTGGCATCATGAGTGTATTTCGAAATGGTTTATACTCTTAACAGTTCTTTGTTATATGTTTATAATTAGTTTTCTGATAAAATTTGGAGAGTGGTGTCAGATCCAATTCCCACAAGCCTTCTAGGTGTGAAAAACCTTACCAGATTTAGGGGATTAGCTCTCTGGATTTTGGTCCATTTTGTTATATTTATAAGTTAATTTTGATTTTAGAGTCCATTGCTTGACCTGTAGTGATCTTAGTGAGGTGCTGGACTGTGTTTCTTGATTGTGACATTTTGTTTCACTTCTACTGCTTCAGTTGATCCGCTAACAGTCCCTTCTTTCTTCCACGACGCCATTTCCATCTGAGCCCAGTTTCTTGTTTGTGCACGTCGACAGCGAGATGAAACGTGCGGTGTGGCTAAACTTCTTGGCGACTTGAGTCTGCAAAACTGTTTACAGCTTGTGTAACCTGCAGAGATGTATCCTCAGCATTCTTGATCAGTTCTTTTTAATGATTTTTGCAGTCAG
Organism: Pomacea canaliculata; assembly: GCF_003073045.1. Lineage (NCBI taxonomy): Eukaryota > Metazoa > Mollusca > Gastropoda > Architaenioglossa > Ampullariidae > Pomacea > Pomacea canaliculata. The sequence goes on from NC_037603.1 coordinate 16,794,016, forward strand.
CTGTGTGCTGAGTGATGTTACTTTCGCACTAGTGCCACATTGGGCGCCAGAAATGTAACCAGCATGTCAGTTCCTGATGGCTAAATAAGGGTGGGCTAGTTGCACAAGAACACAACAAAGATGGAATTGCCACATAACCATAGATTTCATTCAAAGTTTCACTCCGTGGCTGGTCTGTCATCTCTCCACTCTCACTTCCAAAATCAAAAGGCCTTTCTCAACTGTCAAACTACACTACTTATCCTATCCCTGTCAAACGTTCCAGCAACCATCCCCCCCATTTCACACAGCCTGGTCATGACTTTTCCCTATCACCCGTGATGGCAGTGGTCACCCCTATCTTGCACTGTCTGGTAATGGCCTTCCCAAGTGGTTCCGGCGACTTTATAACTTCTGGTGTAACAATAGGTCCAGTATTGATGGGTGGACAGGTCAAGGCTGGCTATTACATACGCAGCAGGTGTGAGAAAGGGACAGTCATTGGAGCTGTTCGACCCCTACCCTCTACAAAAACAAAGATATAACTTAATATGCTGCTAGAGTGCTACACTTACAAATTATTTATTTAACCACCCTTTTCCTCGATTTTTGCTGCAAGTCTTGGTTTAGCCAAGATTGGTAGGTAGAATGAGAACTTCATGACTGTTGCACGCAACCATCTTAAAGAACTGAAAGGTGGTAGGGTCTTCATGAATACACTGAAAAAAAATTATACATCACACCTTTAAAATGTTTCAGTTAAGAATTGCGTACAGTTAAACATTATACGTTTCAAATTGTTTTGTGAATGTAAATAACTTTGATAGGTAAATAACAATTGCTTGTTATATTGTTATACTGTTTTATGATGCAGAATGTTTATAAATGTTTAATTCAATGCCTTAGATGTCTTTTTTGTGTGAAATTTATGGGCAGCTTTGATTTTTGAAAATGAAATGAAATATTCACAAAATTTGTAAAATTAATTAAAAATCCACTTCTGAAACTTTAAAGTGATTTACAATTGTCAGGGAACACTATTGATATGGGTGTCATCTAGGTGTGAAATTTAAAAGCCATTGGTCCTTGTGTGCAACAATGGCAGAATAAATGCAAAAAGGATAAAGCACTGTTTTAAAGATATTTATTTCAATATTTTAAATAAATAAATTTATAGGTGTTTAGTGTTATGGTTCCTGGAATGAAAGCATACTGATTGATCTCCTAACTACAATCCATCTCAGTTACGACCTAATTTTGGTGGATTTTAGTGAACAATAGGATGAAGCTGGGTAAACCTTAACTATCTGAAATTCAGAAATTCAAACACCCATTGTACATTCTAACAAGCAGACATGGAAATTCTGATGAGTACCAAGTTTTTGAGTTTAAACAACTGTTGTGAATGTAACAAGCTGCTAGTGCAACACTTCGTGAACTCAGTGCATTTTTTTCATCCTAAATGCTTACCAAACTTACTGTCTTGTTCAAAAGATACTTTATGTAGGTCTATGCGACCATTTCCTACATTTTTAGAGAAGAACACTTGTGTGGTGTTGGGTCCATGTACTAAAAGGCCCTTATGAAAAAGCAATATATTTTATAACAATTTGGCTATGATAAAGATATGGCCTCTATTGAGGTTATGTCATTAAAAATACCAAAGATACCCACTTACTATTTCAAGACAAAACATTTGTAATACTTCTTTATTTTATTGCAACCTCATTCACTTCTGCATGTTTCAGGTTAACTGAACAATTTTTACAAAAAACACAGATCAAAGTGAGACATAATCCCTGTTACACTTTGGTCACATCCAGCAGTAGCTCATGTTCTCAGTGTTGAGAAACACAATCACACGTAAATGGCAAAGCTTTAGCTCTTTACAGTTCATTCACAATGTAGACTATCTGTGTTAGAATCAAAACAGTCTTTTCAGTGCATTCTTTTCATGCACAACAATTTCCACATGGCAGAATGTGGGTTGTGTTACTACAGCAGTTTGTAAACTAAGTCTTCTTCGTTTCACACTAGTATTTCAACAATTTTGCAACGCTGTTTTACACAGTCTTCAGGGCTGCAAATTTGTTGAAATACTAGTGTGAAATTATCACTGATAATCTTCCTGATGGTCATAGACTGGATTATACCGAAAACGACCCAAGACAAAAAAACAACACTGCTATCCAGTAGACCTTCACTAAACAGCTAGAGGACCTGGACTTTGCAGATGACATTAGTCTCCTATCTCATCGGCAACAGCATGTATAAACCAAACTGAGTAAGCTAACAGAGGGAGCAGAGAAGACTGGCTTAAAGGTCAACAGAAAGAAGACCGAATGGATGAAAATCAACACCAAGCAGGAACTGACAATCCAACTTCAAGGGAAAACAGACCGCTTTGTGTATCAATGGAGCATTGTCAAAGACGATGGAGCAGACGATGACATCAAAAGCCGCAATGCTTTGAACAGCCTACACCCCATCTGGAACGCACAAGTATTATCCTTCTGCAGTATTACCTGCATCTTCAACACTAAGGCAGTCCTACTGTATGGTTCTGAAACATGGAGAGTGACAAACTGATGCTTACGCCATATTCTGGGAATAAAATGGCCTGAAAAGATCTCCAACAGCAGCCTGTGGAAAAGAACCAGCCAGAATGCCACTAGCCAAGACATCAAAAAGTGCTAATGGGGCTGAATAGGACACACCCTGCACAAACCAGCTGACACCATTGGTAGGCAGGCACTTGAATGGAAACCCTTAGGAGAAGAGAGTTGGGAGACCAAAGCAGACTTGTTAAAGAGCAGTAGAGAGTGAGGCAAAGGACGTTGGAACCATATGGCCCCAACTGAGGGGGGCTGCCCAAAATCAGGTCCGCTGGTGAGGTGTTGTTATGGCCCTATGCTTCTTGAGGAATACCAAGGAATAAACTCAAACTAATTTCAACAATTTTACAAGCAAATCTGGCCAAACTCATGGTGAGCTATTGTCTACACTAGTGCTGTATGTGCACTGTTCTTTCCACCAGCTATTGATATCTGTTGATACATTTTTCCCTACAAGGGCAGTATCTGTTGGGAATGATGGCAGCATTGAAGTTTCATCACAGTAGTATTCCGAAACCAGAGGCAGTGCTTTTCCACCTGGAAAATGGCATCCCAAAACAAGAACAATTGGATGAAGAAAAGCAGCATCAGTGAATAATACACATGTTAAATACATGGTTTCTCTTGGTCTGGATCAGTGATGCCCAACCTTTTTCGGCCTGCGAGCCATATCCATTTCGGACAGCCGTGTCGCGGGCCATATCCATTTCGGACAGCCGTGTCGCGGGCCACTTCACCGCAAAAATACAAAAAAGAAAAAACATAGAACAGATACCATTTTTATTAGAAGCAAGTTGTACTTTTAATCGAGGTACCCACAGGAAAATGACGAAATTCAAACGCTGTTTCGGTATTGCTTCCTTATCAAAACCCCATTGTTTTATACCTTGCTAGAAAGCCCGGAGTCTGTATTTTCAATCTCTTTAACGACTGATTCAAATATTAACCAATCAAAAGATCACTAATCCCCTGTGGAATGCGGCGTTCCTCGTTCTCAAACACTGGTTTCCTCCCAAGACGAAAATCTAGAATGAAATCCATCGAAAGATTGAGAGACGCCCCTACGTAGGGATAAATACTTCTTCTTCCCTTTTTTTCTTTTTTTTTTTTTTCCTTAGGTTTTCTTTATTACTAACATGCCGATTTCCTTTACTGTGGGCAGAAGCTTCGCGGGCCGGACGGCACCGTGTCGCAGGCCGGATATGGCCCGCGGGCCGTAGGTTGGGCATCCTTGGTCTGGATCATCACATTATTACTAACAATATTTCCAGCAATTCAAAGAATGGGTACAAATATATACTGATACAGTGTACTACAACTATTGCATATAAAATGTCTATCAACCACTAAGTCTTTATTGCCTAGCTATTTAGTAATGTAGTAACGGATGAAACCTTAAGGTGTTGGGGTGTAATGACTGATTATGTACCAGGACTGCTAGACTGAGGTATATTTTATGATGGTGGTGCTTCTGGGTTTCACTGTCTTTACTTTTGTGAATGCCAAGAGCTTACCCATCAGGGGATGAATGAGTATCCCAAATTTGATTAGGCACATTTATCAAAACACAAAATTAGATTTAAACGCTGAAATTTGACAATTTTAAGCCAAAGTTTATAAGATATCTTCTAAAACACAATTTCCATAAGTAATATATTAAAAATACGAAAAATTCTTGTTTGTCAAAAGAAACGATTTCAACTGATTCTCAAAGGTTTTTACCTATTGACTAAAGGCATCTCAACTACTTCCAGCTAGTATTTTGACATCAATTTTACTTATAATAATATGTTTAGCTGATGCATATTCCATGAAAACAAAACCTATAGTTTCAAAATAATCTGAACCATCCAAACATGATGGTCAGAATAAGTGAAGTTGGACATGGACTCAAATGATGTTGAATGAATTCAAAGAAAATTAGGCAGCAAATGCAGCTAATGTGAGAAGGACTCACATCAGATGCAAGGCAAGAAATTATTTCAAGACTTAGATAAAAATGCAGGTTTCAAGACATTAAGTGAATGATCTGTGTAAACAAAAACAAAACAAAACAAAAAAAAAACCCTGTGAAAAAAATATTACCTGTATTAATTTTGCTGCGTCTTCGGACACTAGAACGTTCCTTTTCACCTCTAGCGCTTCCTTCACTAAGTGTTGGTGTCAAAAACTTGCGTCCAGATGCACCCTGTGCCATTAAAAATATACAGTAATGAAACAACTCCACTGTTTACACTGTGTCAGCAACTATGTCTCTATTATGGCAAGTCACTTCATCGAAATGGTGAAAACAAGAATTCCAGATGACTACCACTAACAATATGAAGTGACAAAAAAAAAAAAAGGGGGGGGGGGAGGAAAAAGATTACTAAAAAGTTAAGTACAAGTACTGTTAAAACCAGGTTGTGAATTAAACCAAAACCTTAAATCTGATGGTAAAGTTTACCTTCTTTAGAATGAAAAAAAGCTGCAGATGGAGTGGACAAAAAAACACGCAAAATGTGCCAGTTGTAAAAAAATGCTAGCAAACCCTCTAAATGCCACAACAAGTAATTAAAACATGGACTACCCTAAAGTGTTCCTGACACCAGTGACAGAGTGTTGGGGGTTCACCTTGTAAAAAGGTGGGAATGCATGACATAGGTGTGTTCCATCACATTATGCACAGAACAGCAAGGAGGTGAGTGGTCATAAATAAGGAGAAAGGGTGGCAGGTAATTTGTTCTGGCCCAGAATGGCTCAGAGGAGTTGCTGCAGGAACCAAGGAGGGGAAGAGGCTCTACCTGTTGAAGACTGTAAGTGAAAGGTAACATGGAGGGATAAGTTTTGGCTCATTGGTATGGATGCTGAGGAGGAAAAAGAGCACGATAGGCAGGATTTCCAGAGTAATATGGCAAAGAAAAATCGGGGGTTCATCAGTATCTGCCTATAAACTTTTACAGGAGTGGTGGAAATGGCACCCAAACAGATGTAAAGCCCATGATGACGAATAGGGTCAAGAATTTTGTGATAGGATTCTGAAGCAGAGCCATGGATACAATACAAAATATCTTTATTAAGCCATAGTCTAGCCTGACACAACTCAGAGTATGATGCGTATGAAGACCATGTGATTTCCTCCTGCCCCCTCAACCAGCTATTTGAAGAATGTTCAATTAATTTTTTTTTTTACATGAGAGGCATAGAAATTTTATATGGGGAAAGGATAGTTTGTTAAAGATGTCCCCCAAAAAAATTTCACTTTAGTACTGTGCTGTTTACAGTGATGGGTCAGGAAACATGCCTCACATTTTACAAATGTGGATACATTCTGAATTTATGGGAGAGAATTTGAAGCAGAGAACAGGAGGGCAGCAAAGCAGCATATGCTGACAGGGAGCATGGGAGAGTTTGTTAGGAAAAAATATAGATGAAAGAGCCATTAAGAGTAAAGAGTGGGCCAGTTTAGTCACCCAGCCAGAGAGAGTGAGGTTCACTCCTGGCACAAGAACCAGGGGAACGTTTTTAAACCTGGTTGGAATTCAAGAAACAAAGATACAAAATGAAACAGGTAAGCAGCTGAGAAAAAGGAATTCACATAATAAAACAATGCTTAAACTTTTCAAGACAAATGGGGGCCATAAGTAAATCAGTGTATTTAGAAAGATCTGCTCCAGTTGGTTAAATAAAAACTTTTTAAGAAAGTTGCAAAATGTTTGGAAAGGCATGGCTATGAGGTAATTAAAGTTTAATCTTATTTCACAAATTTTAAAAATAGTGAGCTAAATCTTTATTCTAATTCAACAATATGCAATATTTTTTCTGAACAATTAACAAAGAATGCCATTAAACAAAATAACTTACACACAGAAAATGGAATTAGAGAAGGTAAATATATGCACAAGAGGGTCTCTGTACACTGCATACAAGTCAATATTTCCCCAAGAAAATCCCCAAAAGACAAATGAATGAATGCTAACCTGCAGGGCATTTGGTGGCTGTATTACAGGATTCCGAAGTTCTACATGCCCCTTCTTACGTGTGCGAGTGGGAACTGGGGTTGCCCCTTCCTCTTTAGTTTCTTCCTTTACTCCTTTGGTATCAATTAATCCCATACCCAGTTCAGTGACAGTGAACAGAGGTTCATTTGTTGCTCGTAGGTTGGAGATGATGTTTGAGTGCTCCTTCTGATAACAACAAAAATGTCATCACATGATTATCTACAGAACAGCAATTTAAATATTGAATTTCACATTAAAATTCTACAGCAGTTTGTATAATAACAGCTATTATTATAACAATAACAGAATTTAAGAGTGTGAAATTCTGTTTTACAAAGCAAACTTCATCTCTGAACTTTACCCAAAACAATATTTCTAGTTTATTTAGCCTGGCATCCCAATGGGATCATTAAAATCCTATTTTGTAAATGTGGTTAAGGCTGACTTAGATACCAGCAGAAGATCAACTGGTCAGCAGTTTGTTTAGATCCAGAGAGGGCTCTATTGTGGAGGAGGGTGCCACACCAAACCTTCCACCAGGCAGAGCCCAGCAACACAAACAATGCTGTCTTCTCCTCTGCTACCAATGGCACAAAAAACACCTAGGTAAAAATTAAAGGGGTGGGAGAAGTTTGGTGGTAGGACATCAAGAAAGAGTATAAAGAGTCATTATCACTGCAAGTCACACCACAGCACAGCCAGTGGATACTTAAATACACACTGAGAGGAAAGGACAAAGAGCCAATGAACAGGCATTGAATATTAAGATGGCCAACCCAAGCTACTGGCTGTGACTGTTTCAGCAACACGCTAGACTGCATCAAAGCCAAGACTTGGGTCTTAACCTATCTTGGAGACTGAGAGTCTGCTTAGCTGTATAGGTAACACTAGCAACTAGCAAGTGGTCATTATATTAAAGATATTAACAACCTATGATTGTGCATTAAGCACTATCTCCATCAAATGTATGTAAGCATATGCTGTGTGGTAATTTACTCAGTTACATTTCTGGTGATATTGCGGGACCTGAATGAAGTACTATAAGTGACCACAGCTTGGTGAAAAAGTGCTGTTCTTAGTGAAACCAGGACTGTTGCAATATGAAGCAGTAGCAGACATTCAGAGATGGAAGTAATGTCATGAACACTGTCTGCTAGAGGCTACAGACAACTTGGAACAACATATATAGCAGATAGCATAGAAGATCTCCAGCACCCAAACTCACTGCATGCAAAGAGGTGTCTGCAAAAGAGCACTCAGCACTGGTGTGCATGAAACAAACTTCATGGTCTCAGCATGAATGCCGATAATTTCAGTGTTTAGAAACTGTATAAGTTTGCACTGGGTGAATGCAAGTGAATGCAAGACCATGCAGTGCTGGAGAACTTATCCTGTCTGATATAAGGCACATGCAGAAGGTCAGCATGAGCAGATCATTAAGACCAACCGGGCTGATAAAGTTTTAACAACTCAGACAGATATCCTGAAGCAAGGCCATGGAGATAACAGTGGCAACTACCACCTTATAGTCAATATGAGCATGGACTAGCAACAAGTGCTGCTCACATGATCAGATTTGTGCTTATGCAAGATAATGCAGGTAGTATGGTTATAGGCTCTTTGAAACTTGTCAAGTGAGCTATTTAAAAGATCAACAAATAGGGAGTCTGCAAGTGGTTATTTGTTCTAGTTAAGGACTAACTTGCAATAAACTAAGCTCTACTACAGTGGGTCCTGGCAACATCAAATAATTACTTATTTAAAATTGTATAGTCTAAAAATAACTTATCTACATAAACAAACACTCAAAAATCCAAATTTTGCATAGCAAATTAATACATATCATCCAAGAAACTGAACAGTACAGGTCTTCTTCTTCTTCTTGTCCTCTTCATGCATCAGGTTGCACATAAGGCCTCGACCAGAGTCTGCCACTGATGTCGATTGGCTGAAACCCACTCTAGGTGACCCCATGTCCAGCCCTTCCCTTTCATCTCCCTTTCCACTGTTCGCCTCCAAGTTTCCTTTGGGCGGCCTCTTTTTCTTCGGCCATCTGGAGTCCATCGCAGGGCGACTGTGGAGAGGTCTGCTGTCTGCTGGCGGAGCACATGTCCAATCCATCGCCAATGCCTTCGTTGAACTTGCGTGGTGATGGACTCGGTTCCAGCCCTTCGGTGGAGTTCTTCGTTGGTGATCTTATTTGGCCAGATGTTAAGTAGGCGCCTGAGGCATCTGTTTTGGAAGACGTCAAGTCTCTTACAGATGGATTTAGTCATCTTCCATGATTCGGATCCGTAAAGGAGGGTGCTGATCACAGTTGACAGGAAGATTCTCAGCTTGATCTTCTTACTGATGTTTGTTGCCTTCCATGTGCTCCTGAGTGAGGCGAAGGCGTGGCTGGCTTTTGCCATTCGGGCTCGAATCTCCACCTCCGCATCCCCGGTGTTTGACATTTTGGACAGGTCTTCATTAAAGAATAAAAGGTCAAAGAAATAGTTCTATCAAAATATATGAGAATGTACAGAAAAAAAATTGATTAAAAAATACAGAATACTTGCAGCACGAATGCGCTTCAGGCACTTGTCAAGCCAGTTGCGTATTGTGAGTTTGGCAACCTCCTCCTCCACAGTGTACTCCAGCTCCTCTCGTGCTAGTAGTTCTTCTAACTGCAAGGACTTCCGGATATCCACAGACCGATAAGACAGCATGCTTTACAAGAAAGCAATTACAACATGTTTCATAGTCAGTAATGACATTGTACTTTTATATCAGCTATTTTAGATAAAGTATACTCACCCATATTGGATTATGTGCAAAGGCAGCAAATCTCAATGACCAAATGCTTCATTTAAGTTATGGCGGCATCATCATCATCAGATATTTGAATAACATAGTTTACATCCAACAAAAATAAATGTCAAAAAGGATTATGAGGATGGTTCTCAAGCTATAAGCCTGGCCATGTCATCTGTCTTTTTATAGTTTTATAGGTGGAAAGGGTCTTCATGAACACATTGTGTCCCATTTCTTATATTTTTGGCTATTCTCACACCAGCAGACAAAAGAAAGAGAATGAGATCACTTGCTTCAGAGGTCTGTAGCTTCATTATACCACACCATACAATGATCATAGAAAGCTTATACAGTCAGAACAATCAAGATTCCCATATTTTTAGATGTTTTCCATATTATTTCATCTTATAATTGGCAATGTTCAATGGACAGTGAAGTACTGCCAGTTAGAACAAAGGAAATTTGATCAAAGGTACAAACATACAAACACCATCAACTCTTTTACAATTACATAAAATATCTGGCAACAGATTTTTCATGGCCCAATACCTCAGAACATCATGGAAAGTAACTTCCCCACTGGGATGAAGTTTTTCAATCTCGTAGCACATGTGTTTGAACAACAGTCGATCCTTTTCAAGATCAACCTCAAGACGTCCTCGTAGCAGACGCAACAAGAATTTGACACGGTGAGCTGGAATCACTCCCTATTAGAAAAAAAAAAAAAAATCAAACAAAAACACAAATATCATTAGCATACCCTATAATTCAATGTAACATTTTTGGGGGGGGGGGGTTGAGTGAAATTCATGATTACAAGGGTTGTTCAAAAAGCTCTAAGCCTCACTCAGAAAGAAGAGCCATAGCTGAGCATTTTTGTTGTGGTAACACACTATCACTTCTTATAAAACTAGAAAAACTAATACAGATTTCTTTAATTTTTGTGCGGATGAGCCCCATACAAAGGTGAAGGGTAGTGCGACAAATCTGAAAATGGACAAGACAGAGGCCCAAGCAGTCATAAAGTATCTGCAAAAGAAAGGTATGACACCCAAGGAGATCTGAGGACATGGTCCAGACACTTGCTGAGGACTTCTCTTCCTATGCAACTGTGAAGAAGTGAGCTGCTGAATTTAAGCAAAGAAGGGTCCTCACAGAAGATGACCCTTGGTCAGGTCATCCAAAAACCTCAACCACTGATGATCAAGATGCTATTCACCATATGGTTTTGGATGACAGATGCCTTACTGTCCAGCAGATAGCTGTCCATAGGCTTTAGTTCTGGTTCAGTCCACACTGTGTTAACTGAGATCTTGGGGATGAGCAAGCTGTCTGCAAGATGGGTCCTAAGAATGCATATGCTAGAGCAGAAGCTGCAAAGGGTTGACATTTCCAGGACACTTCTGGCTAACTTCCATGATGACCCTGAGAATTTTGACCATAGACTGGTAACTCAAAATGAAACCTAGGTTCATCATTGATTCAACCTAGGTTCATCTTTGATTCAGGTTTAAACCTGAAGCAAAGATTCAAAGCAGTGGAAAACACTGTGGTCCTCCATCCCAGAAGAAATTCAAGCAGGCAGCATCTCTTAGCAAGGTGATTGCATCTGTTTTGGGAGATTCTGTGGGAGTAATCATTATAAACTATCTGGAAAAGGGAAAAATTATTAATGGACAGTACTATGCATCATAATTGACGCAAACGAAGGAAGCAGTTAAGCGGAAACGCAGAGGGGAGCTGAAGGTAGATGAGCTCTTGCTCAGGATAACGCGCCCATTAACTCTTGTCAGGTTGCAGTAGCTGAAACAGCTAACTGTAGCTTTGAATTGCTACATCATCCCCCTTACTCCACAGATTTACAGTGATACCTCGGTTCTCGAACGCCTTGACTTTCGACCAAATCGGTATTCGACCAGGAAATTCGAGAAAATTTTGTCTTGGAATCCGAACAAATATTTGGAACTCGAACATCCGAACGTCCGAGATGAGCCGAATGGCGTTCATTCTGCCCAGCGCGCCTTGCTTGCGTCATCAGTGTGAGTGCAGAGGAGAAAAAAACAGCAAACAATTGACAAATTCTTCCTTGAAGAAATCAGACAAGCAACTGCAGAGCAAGATTCTGATTCTCCTCAGCAAAAGATACAGAGAACAGAAACACCCGAAGAGCAGTTACCCTCTGTTTTTATTGAAGAGGACTCCCCTTCAAAACAATAACCATCCCCCTTCCCTCCTCCCTCCACATTCATTCCCTCCTGCCATAAAGTTTGGTACAGGTACAGTAAATGAAACAAAATTTACTGTACTGTACTGTACAGTACATTTTATTTTATTTCATTAATTTTTGTTTTAATAAATACACTTTTATTTCTTATTTCTTGTTGAGACTCGTGTTTGTCTACATATTATATACAAATTAGGCCAGTAAATAGGCATTTTCTGGGGCTTGGAACGAATTAATCCAGTTTCCATTATTTCCTATGGGTTTCATTGCTTCGGTTCTCGAACAATTTGGTTCTCGACCGTCCTCCCGGAACGAATTATGTTCGAGAACCGAGGTATCACTGTATCTTCATCTGACTTTTATCTGTTTCCTAAACTGAAATTCCACGTACATGGTCATCATTTTTTTTCGAGTGATGTCCCCTCACCTAATTGGCTGGAGGGGAACAGCTCTCTGTCCTTTTGTCTCATCTGTGGATCTATGTTGAGTTTTGGTTTCTCCTACTTAGATCATGAGTTCTCGTATGTACAGAAAGAAGTTGTATTAACCAAGCAGCTGCAACATGAGACTGTTCTCTCACATTAGTGTGGATAGTCATGCCTGTTATGGGCTATGATTCTTGCTGTCACCTCCTACATGCCTGCTTCACAGCAATCAAGCAGTCACATACATTTTGCAGGGTGTACAGCATGCTCTGGAATACTTGCATAGCAGAGGTGTCATACATAGGAGTGTGAAGGCTAGCCATGTTTTAATATCAGCTAGAGAATGGGTACATCTCACTGGCCTCCACAACTCTCCACAGTTGTAGGAGGTCAGTGCTTGTGGATAATTTATGACGTCCCCAACACGCTGATGGTTGCCTCCAGTATTTCAGTCCAGAAATTCTTGAACAGAATTTGGCTATTTCTCAGTGATTGTAAAACTAACCTGATGGTGTTACTGCTAGAATTTTTCAGTTATTGTTTTTGAGACCAACATTCATTATTATTATGTTTGTGTGTTTTTCTTTTTAGTAAATTGCTTTGAGCCCACCTTTAATGGTGGAGAAAAAAGCTTTGTAATAAACCTATTATTATTACTTTCGAAACAATGATGATGTCATATGTGCTGTGGAGGAGTTTTTGATGGTCCAGAATGCTACCTTCTTCCATGATGGGATTGCAATGCTTGAGCATCATTGGAACAAGTGCATTGATGTCAAGGGGAATTATATCGAAAAAATAGTGAAAAACTGTCTTGTTTCTGCGGCTCCTTCTTGGTGAAGCTTAGAACATCTTGATTGATCCTTGTATGCTAAAGGTGTTTTTTTATTTCTTTTAAAGAAACAGTAGAAAGAGATTATTATTCAAGAGAAGATATTGCTCAGACTATTTGTATGTATGTTTTTTTCTCTCTGATGTAACTGAGTGGTGGGAGGTTCAGGTGTTAGTAAGCAAGTCATCCTATATACTCAGTTACAAACAGGAGGTGGACAGTCGGAAAATGAAGCTGCCTTTTTTATTATTATTTCCTGGGCTTTTAAGCAGCAGCCATGGCAGTTTTTAATGGCATTTTGGAGCAGCATGAAAATGTTGTTGCTCCCTTTATTTACTCTTGTGGATACCTTTCTCTTTCAATGTTTTATTGGTCCAATTTGGAGCAGAGCCCCTGTCTATCTCTGCTTTACCCTTATATGTCACTGATCTAGATCTCAAATCTTTTTCATGGTAATAAATTGCCTAGTGCTGGCCTACACTATCCTAAATATTATACAAGGTAAAATGTCATCTTGCAATGGAATATAAGTACTACAAACCCTAAGTAATTTAAATGGATGATTTAACTGTTATAATTAGATACGTACCTTCACTGAGACAAATGTTATTAATTCTCCAATGTTGACTTCAGTGTTATTTCATTTAGCTCTGGTATCGTCAAAGACTTCTGATTAGGTGTTTTACTCAAGTGCAGTTTTTCCTTTGTCCACTTTCTTTTTTGGGAAATGTTATAAAATACTCACATATAACTACACTATATAGCCATGTATTATAAAATAGTTTAAAACTACACCATATAACATTGTTAAAACAAATGCCAAGAACTATGCATACCTTTCTGTTTATGTCAACAAGATTCCATGTGTTTTGGAACTGCCGGATATCATTGTAGCTAAGTAATGCATCCTCTTCATTGGAGTAAAAAAGAGAGAAGTTTTCCATGATGATGGCTGAAGACACAAAAAAATACTAATTATTAACACAAGATGAGAAAATGATAAAGCCAGGAACAATAAAAACCAATGGGACACAGAACAATATGAATTCAAGCTTTCAAACATGTCAAATGACCGATAAACATCTTAACCATCTGACTGTTACGATTATTTAGCACTCTAGTAGTGTACTAAGTTATGTCTTTGCTTTTGTAGAGGGTAAGGGTGGAACAGCTTCCAGGACTGTCCTTTTCTCATGCCTGCTGTATGTAATAGCCAGCCTCGAAATGTCCACCAGTGGCTACTCGCGACTGGACCTATTGTTACATCAGAAGTTATGAAGTCACCCGATCCACTTGGGAAGGTCATAACCAGACAGTGGGGGATGTGGGTGACCACTGCCATCACAGGGGGCAAGGAAAGGTCATGACAATGCCAGAAAAGAGGTGGGGAGGGGGGGAAAGGTTGTTGGAGTGCTAAACAGGGATAGAACAAGTAGTGTAACTTTACAGCTGAGAAAATTGTTTGATTTCAGAGTGACAGTGGAGAGATGGCAGGCTTCTTGTGTGGATAGACAAGATTTCAGTAAAGTAGTGGGTTGAGTAGCCTTCAGAGAATTCATAGCGTAGAGTTGAGAGCTTGTAGTCTAAGACTATTCTAGCTTTAACTGGTAGCTAATGAACAGAGTAAAGAAGTGGTGTGACGTTCAGATTTGCAAGTCTGGAAAACAAGATGAGCAGCTGAGCTCTGGACTTTATGAAGCTTATCAATGAGGTACTGTGGACAATCAGCTAGAAGAGAGTTGCAGTAGTCTAGTTTAGACAGAACAAATGAGCAGATGAGAATTTTGGTAGTTGAGATGGACAGATTAATGTAAAGGTGTTGGCAGAGGGTTTAGCAGCACATCTCTCACAGGTGTATGAGTGACAGATATCAATAACACTGCCCAGTTAAAAAATATCCTTCTTGCTCATTGGAGCTATATGGTGGTTACAACTCCTGTTATTCTGACTGCCAGGCACATGATCCCAACAATCTATTTCACAACAATATCTGCAATAGTTGGCTAATTAATACAAGAATTTTTTTTCTTTGCAAAGGTAGCAACCTTGAGATTATTTTTAAAATATACAGCAGCAAATACACTTTACAAAATTTGATTTCTCTAATAAAAGGAATAAAAGACTTCCAATAAACTTGGACTGTGGTCAACACATTGTACATACTTTCACAATCTCATTTGGCTAAAATCTTTTTTTCTGAAACCAGTGCATAAAAATCTGCCATGGTCACATATCCAAAGATGTGTCTTATTTAGGAATTAATGAAACTCAGCCTAACTTTTAGACTATCACAATAAAATATTGAAAGAGTACTACTTTTCCCTACCACTTACAGGTTTAACTAAATGCCCACAACCATTCAATGGATACAAGCGACAGATGACAGATGGAATTTAGCAAGTTTACCCTACCAACAAGTAGATTCAGCACAATGTAGGTGATGATAACATAGAAGGAACAAAAGTAAATGATGGAAGCCAGGCCATTGCCACAATCTGTTTCCCAGTAGTTTCCTCCTGGTGTGCAGAATGGTGGACTCACCTTGACACACAAAACATCAAGATTTTTCCTTTATAAGTACATGCACAACTAATTCTCACTATTACCGGTAGTACAAACATAAATTTACTACAAAATAGTATTTCTTCTTTGAACATTACCTGAAATAATTTTAGGAGATACAGGGAGTGTTAAAATTTCTCTTTTTCAAATTTTCTTTTGTGCACATACCAAGTTCCAGTCAGTCATTCATTAAATATGAATGTGAACCAGACATAGTAGTAATTTTTAACACCGAAAAAGGCTTGCAAGGATTCTTTAAAGGCCGATATCTTCCCACCTTGGGGAAGGGAGTGATTTTGCCCATGCGAGGGAAGGTAGGAGTGATCTCCACCCTGCCTTGGGGCCAGGGTAGCAATTAGGGAAAACTGACCGCTGGTAAAAGTCAGCACCACGTGTACTCCTACCTTCCCTCGCACGGGCGAAACCATTTTAAAAAACGCCCATCGTGACATCGGCCTTTAACATAGATATCACTATTCACTAGCTTCCAATCATCCAATATCTGAGATAAAATGCACTGAATAATTGCTCTCACTAAGCAAAAACATGAGATTGTTTCCTTTTTGAAACGAGTTTGGCGACATAACCATGCAGGGCTCCTACTGAGAGCTGGAAGCATGTAAAATCCAAAGAAAATTATGTGAGAAGATAAATCACACCTTCTGAAAGGCAGTTAATAAGGAAACTGTTCCTGATCAAGCTGCTGATGTAAAGTTGCATCAAGTTGTTCCCTGTTCCTATCATCTTTCAAACACCTAATGAGTAGATTTAGCAATATTGGAACTGGATGAAAAAAAATCTTTTTGGCTCCTTCCACAATAAACAGCTTCCAGAAGAATACTCCTAAAAGAGTGTATGTCCTGGCTTGGTAGATCTATAATCTAAAGGTAATACATTTTCAACAATCAGTCATTTTGCAACTGAGTCTGGACAAATGATGAAAGTTGGCAGCCTGTAAAAAATCTGAAGAAACAAGCCCAGGTCCCTAAAGATAGTAGTACACCTGTATGGGATTGGATTGGGCCCAACACAGGCATGCACGCACACATACATAGAGGCAAACACACTGGGGATGATGTCACAAGATACCTGACCATTTTGGGACCCTGTGCTCGAGGGCTCACCAAGACAGAGGGAGATAGGTAGGGGCCGCCTAACAACAAAGGAAGGGATCTGGGAAGTTCTAGAAAATTTGAGGGTAAGAGAAATACGAAGGTCAGGTGGCAGGCAACAGGAGTCAGTCAGAAGGAGAGCGCTGAGGATGAAGTTATATCCCAACAAGTAGAGAAACTAAGGTGACCAGACGTCCTGCTTTAGGCGGGACAGTCCCGATTTTGACCTCCTGTCCCGCCTGAATATCGGGGGGGACGCCCAATGTCCCGCTTTCTGGCAGTCCATCAAATGTCCCGATTGTCTTTAAAAATCACTTTTTTCGGCGTTTTTTGACGGTGACGACACCATCATCGGCACGTGTCCCGCTTTCGCCCCCGAAACGTCTGGTCACCTTAAGAGAAACTGAGTTATGTTTCATTTTGGAAAACTGTTTGACCACCCCTGCCATCTCCCCTGTTATAAGTGTTTAAAGTCAGCAATGACCTAACTTCCCATCTCCATCATAGAATGGTATTTTGGTTTAATGATGAAAATCAAAGTTAGTCTGTAGTACTAATCTATCTGTGGTCATAATCTGTGACATAATCCTTCAGTATTGTGACTGATATAATTTGCTCCTTAGTAACTTCACATGCTGCTCAAATGTTACAAGTTTTATCGATTTCTAGCAGAAGATTCTCTGAACTTTGTTTTCTTTAATAAAATGACTACATTTTCTATTTCATTCAAAAGCAACAAGTTGCTTCTGATGGCTCTTGCTACGGCCAGGGCTTGAGTGTCTAAATGATTCTTAGAGCTATGCCAACTAGAGCACTTAGCTCCTGGCAGACAGGTCTAGAGGTAAAGACCAGACAAAGAGTGGTTCACTGGTCCTCCAGGCCACAGGGGTTTGGGCAATTGACTAACAATTCATTCCCGTGAAAAAGATACTATTACATAAATGAGTCTAAAGACAGTCCACCAAACAGTGGCACTGGAGAGGCAGACCAACTGGAGTTATGATGGCTGGGGACCAGCGTTACAATGTTCCCAACCTGACAGCCCACATACTCTCACCAAACATCTCATTTCCATTAGTTGCTGGAAGGTGAGAAAGCTAAACCAAGTTAAAGTTAGCACAAAGCGCTAGACAGAGTACCACACATGCTATTGATCACACACACTCTTTACATTGCCACCCTTGCCTTTCAACATAAATGTATTAGATGGATGACATCAAGAACATGAGTGTAGATTGTACTATTAATTTAACAGAAGTCTTCAAGTGTCAATATCTTACCATACAGTCATGCATGATCTTGTTCCAATCCTCTCCTGTGACAATGCGGAAGAGTAGTAATATGGCATAAGATGCCGTCTCAAAGTTGACATGCCTGTAGAGACACATTGCAGATGCAAATTCCACAAAAACACAAAACTTGTATGGATGTACCAGACCAGCATACTAGGCAGGTAAACAAGTAGGTCGGGTACTATCAAGTAAGTCAATGGCTTACATATCACTGCTCTTTGTATTACTATTATGAGTTAGGTCTGACGTGCTCAAGAATTTAGCCATCAAAATTTTGAAGTCATCTATGAAATTTTTACAAATATTAATATTAGGTGCGATCTTTACTTGTCCTGGAAGTAGTTGCAGTAAGCACTACCATGTCAGTAAAACTATTTCTGTGAATGTTAGTAGTCATGTATTGCATGTAAATTTTGATGACCATTTCTTGTTCTAAAAATCTGATTACACTAGAAGAATTTGTAATATGAACACCACATATCTAATTGCAATCTTATAAGATCCCTTCTACTGTGCCTCACCTTTAGGAAAGGTAACTATAAAGCTACTAGTCTTTGTTTATATGACTAACCCTTAAAACAACATTATAATAATCCAGTCTTGAGTCTTTTTCATATTCTATTGCTACAGCCACTTTAGGGCTGATGACCATATGGCATTGTAATACTCTAAAATTGGTCAAAGAAGGGCTTTGTTTAATTGCATAAAAATGACCAAGGAGCCACAAAAACCCTTTTAATTAACCCAGAGCTTTATTCGCTTTGTTAATAACTTCTTTAATATGGAGCTGAATAAAATCCGTTATTTATAGTGAATTGTTATGGATAAAATGTTAAAGATAGATAAAAAGTTACTTTAAAGTCTTATTTAAATTTGGTTTGGCGAAACAGTAACTTGCTAAGCCTCAGTTGTATGATTTATCTGTAATCTGAGTTTTGTCTACCTACATATAAAGTCTGTTATTTCAATATGTTGGCAGTGCTGGTCAGCAGCTTTGATTGGCGTGCAAGTTTGTGTTGGTCCAGAGGGATGGAGTGGATGGCACCCAACCTCTCACTAGATAGATCTCAGGCAGCACAGTCTACACACAAATACACCCATGGCACAATAGCTATCCTAGTGAGAGGGAAAAGTGCCACAAGAGGAGTCAGCAGAGAGAAACTTGAAATAAGCAAGACACAAGTAACACTGCCAGCAAAATTTAATGCCATCTGAACCAGCAGCCCAGTTGAGTACTTAGCCTCTGAGGTGGAAAGTTTGTTTTTAATTTGCCCTGCTTGGCAGAGGTGGTACAGGTAGCTGCAGGCAGCCAGCAAGTGGTTGCTTTATTAAAGGTATCAATAACCTGCAGTTATCTTTGAAAAATCTGTGCGAGGTTACCTGTTTACATTGATATATTTTGTAAATTAAAAGTAAAGTTAATGACTGCTGGTGTAATTGACAAACATCCTTCCTTTAAGGGGGTATCCCATCTGTGCCTTGTGCTTAGTTGCATCTAAATTTGTTTAGTTAGATAACAGTAACTCAAGTGAGCTATATATCCACAAGTTATTGCTGCTCCCACTGAGGCCCTCAGACCTCCTACAACCATGGAACGAAGACTACACAAAATTTCACATCTTCAATACAGCTTTTTGCTGGTCATCTAGACTCCCACAATGAAATCATCAAATGATCACTGTCACTGGGTATGACTGCAGCATAGTATATGGAAGAATCTTGGATCTCAGTAAATGCTGACAGCTCAGGCACTTATGCCACAGGAGGAGCTGGTATATATACACGCAGTTTCCAGAGACCTACGCAACCACATCTGGACTACCAGCAAGAAACCAACGCTCTAACGACAGTGCTAATCTACCCCCACCTGCACAGAGTCATATGGAAAAAGACCTCTGTGAAAGCATTAACATGACTCCTATCCATAGGGGTCCCACACCATCTTCTTAAGTTATGGCTGCAAATCATTTCTTTTATTCATTGATTCAACTAAACATTAGTCAATGATCACATCTACAAAAAGCTCAAGGTGTCATTCTTACCAATCTGTGTCTATGGTCTCAAAGGCCAAACACCAGATTTTCTACAGAACTGCCCCCTGCTGTGGGATGCTTCGTGTGCATGCTTCTTTCCTCTTTCTTTTTCTTCTTCTTTTTTTTTTCTTTATCTTGTACGTGTTAGCTGTATAAGTTTCAGTCTGTGTCAGCATGTTTGCTATATGTATTTGGTGTCGATCTTTTATTTTTATTTTGGTATTTGTGACATTAGTGTTAAGTAGAAGAATATGCTACATAAATCCACTTATTATAACTTTATTTAAACTATATGAACATATATATTCTAAACTTGATGAACAGAAACTAACTCTGCCTGGAAGCCGCTTGGGTAACCTGCTGGTCCCAAACCCGGATGAAGGAGGAGGGTTGCGAGACAAGGTGGAACGGCAATGGTCAGACCAGACTTTCGTCAGGGGAGGCTATCATCTACTCTGGACATGAAGACCCTGACCATGACCACACACAAGGAGTAGCAGTACTGATGACACCAGAGGCTGCAAGATCACTAATAGCATGGGAACCAGTCTCCCCACGACACGTAAGCCAGGTTCAATTCCAAAGGGAGAAAGATCACGATCATCCAGTGCTATGCACCTACCAACGCAGCTAAAGAAGTGGAAAAAGAAGACTTTTACAACTCCCTACAAGCACTGGTTGATCGTACTCCAAAACGAGACCTAAAGATCATAATGGGCGACATGAATGCCAAAGTTGGAAATGACAACACAGAAAAAGGACATATAATGGGAAAGCATGGTGTGGGCAACTGCAATGAAAATGGTGAGATGCTCACAGACTTCTGCCTGTTCAATGACCTTGTAGTCGGAGGCACAGTTTTTCCACACAAAACCATTCACAAGACCACCTGGACTTCACCAGATGGACATACAGAAAACCAGATCGATCACATCACCATTAATCGCCAGTTTAGGAGCCTGCTGGATGTCAAAGTAAAGCAAGGTGCAGATGTAGCCACAGACCACCACCTGCTTGTGGCAACCATGAAGATAAAGCTGAGGTCTTTCCATGACACATCAGACAGATCGCACCACAAATTCAACGTGCAGTTTCTTAGAGACCGTAGAAAGCAAAAAGAGTTCAACTGCGAAGTTAAACACAGGTTTGCGACACTGGAAGGACTCCTGGAAGAAACAGTGGCCAACCACTGGACAGGATTATAAGAGATCTGGAAGACTGCCTGCACACACGTTCTGGGAAAAAAAAGGAAAACAGCACAAGGAATGGCTGACTCTAAGGACCTGGCAAAAGATATAGGAAAGGAAAGAGCTGAAGCAGAAGATCAACCAATGTCAAGACCAGCAGGAAAAAGAAGAGCTCAGAGCAAAATACTGGGAGATAAACAGAGAAGTGAAGAAGACCCCATGGGACGACAAGAGACAGTTCACACACAGGATGGCAGAAGAGGCAGAACAAGCAGCTGGGAAAAATAAGAGACTATACAAAATTACAAGAATTCTGTCAGGAAGGAAAAACACCAATGCATGCAGACCAATAAAGAATAAGAATGGCAGCGTCATCACCGGGGATGCAGAACAAAGATCAGGATGGGTGGAACATTTTTATGAAATACTTAACCGACCACCACCAACAACCACTTTGGACATTCCCCCAGCTGCAGAACAGCTCCAAGTAACTACCAACCTGCCAACCAAGCCAGAAATCATCAAAGCTATCAAGTTCTTAAATTCTGGCGAGGCAGCAGGCCCAGATGGCATTCCTGCAGAAGCACTCAAGGCAGACCCAACAGTCGCAGCAGAGATGCTACAGCCCCTGCTGAAGAAAATTTGGGAACAGGAGCAAGTTCCCGCAGACTGGAAGCTTGGCTACCTTATAAAGCTACCCAAAAAAGGTGACCTGACACAGTGCAGCAATTGGCGAAGGATTACGCTGTTGTCCATTTCAAGCAAGCTGCTGACCAGAATCATCCTGGAGCGACTGAAGAATGCCCTAGACAAGATTCTGAGGCAAGAACAGGCAGGCTTTCAGCAGGGGAAAATCATGCACCGACCAAATCGCTACTCTACAAAATATTATCGAATGGCAGTCGCCACTATACATACATTTTGTGGATTTTGAGAAGGCCTTTGACTCCGTAGACAGGAAAACCATCTGGAAACTGATGCAGCACTACGGATTTCCACCAAAGTTCATTGCCATCAACTGTATGAGGACTTGACATGCCAGGTGATAAACAACGGAAAGCTGACTGCCCCCTTAGCAATGAGGACTGGAGTGAGGCAAGGTTGTATGCTCTCACTCACAATCTTCCTGATCGTCATAGACTGGATCATGAGAACAAACACCTCTAACAGCAACACGGGCATTCAGTGGACCTTCGCCAGGCAACTTGAGGATCTTGACTTAGCGGATGACATCAGCCTGCTGTTCCACAAGCAACAACACGCACAGATAAAGCTCACTCGACTCGCAGAAGAAGCAGCAATGACTGGCCTGACCATCAACATCAAGAAGATGGAGGTAAAGAGGGTCAACAACAAGCAAGAAGCCCCACTCCAACTACATGGGGAATGCATTACAGAGTCTGACTGTTTCACCTAACTTGGCAGCATAGTCAACAAAGATGGAGGAATAGATGAAGACGTAAAAAGCCGAATAAACAAAGCCAGACTTGCATTCCACAACCTACAACCTATCTGGAACTCCAAGGCTTTGTCTTTACACACCAAGATCCGCATCTTTAATACAAATGTAAAGTCAGTCCTTCTGTATGGATCTGAGATATGGCGTGTGACAAATGCAATCACCAACAAGATAGAGACATTCGTCAACAGATGTCTGCGCCGCATCCTCAACATCAGATGGCCTGAGAAGATCTCCAATACAGACCTGTGGGAGAGAGCCAACGAAAACCTGGCATCCAAGACATCAAGATGCGGAAGTGGGGCTGGATCACGCCTTGTGAAAGCCGGCCGACAATTTAACAAGACAAACTCTGGGCTGGAACCCACAGGGGAGGCACAAGGTTGGGAGACCCAGAGAGAAGTGGAGGAGATCAGTTCACAGAGAGGTAGAGACAGGTCCGATGGCGGAGTGTGGTTGCGGCCCTATGCTCCACTAGGGGTGAATAGGAACAAGGAAGGAAGGAATGAACAGAAACTATGTTGCACAGCAGTAATAAGGACCTGCAGGTTAACAGGCTGAATTGAAATGTAGTCAAACTAAAAGTGATATGGACAATTTTGGAGTTAAAAGCAAGTTGTTTATTGATTCCTTTTCTGCAAAGGTGTACTATTTCCTTTTCCAGGATATACAAAATCAAGACACTTACCTCCCAAGATTGTATCCATATTTCACCGAACCAAACAGAATTACACCCATGTAGGCATAGAAAAGCATGAGAAGAAACATCCCCATGATGATGAAGAAGCTTTTAAATACAGACATCACCACAGTCTGCATCAGCATCTTCAGAGTGGCCTGCAACACCACATTCATTTGTAAGTTCAAGTATATTATGAAAAACTATATGCATACATTTCCCAATCCCATAAATGCCTGGACACACCTCTATTCAACTCCACCTGTGCATATGCAAACAGTTGCACAATCTTGCTTCCTACTAATGTTTCAAGCAGCTAAAGCAAGCTATAGTGGAATTCTACAATGAAAGAGATCAAGTTTATGTTGAATAATAATAGATATAAATAAATGTGAAATTGTAATACATCTTGTTTAAAAGCCTTTTTCTCAGAAAACACCTTGCAGCAGTAAAAATTCCATTCCAACTAGTAAAAATCAGCTTGTCAAACTCCTTCAAATCTTTGATCATCAATTGTGAAAACGAAAGTGACATTACTATGCTTGATTTGATGTGGGGGGTGGAGTGGAAAAAAGAAAGCTTACATGTTTTCCTGTGATGGTGAAAAAGCGAAGTACAATGACAAAATATCCAAGTGAATTTATGGGATCTCTCACCTGTAAAAATAGAATTATAAATGATCACAATTAGTGAATTTGTGAACTGACAACCAGGGCTTCTGCTAAGGCTAAATTCTTTGGGGTCCCAGGGACCCCTTCTTCAGATTTTTAAGGGGTCCCTGTTCTTCGCCCAAATTTGAAGGGGACCCCATTGACGAAAATTGAAGGGGTCCTCTGAACTTTTAATGCGTACTGTACGCAATTTTTTGCGTAAGCAGAAGCCCTGGACATCATCAGCATAACCCTTACAGTAGCCAGCCAATACTGTGCACATTTTTCTGCATATTCTAATCATTTCAAATGTGTGGCGAGGAAAAAAAAACCAGTGTCATTTGAAGCTGTATTATCTTTAAATGAAATTCTATTTTCATATATTAAATTCCACTAATCAGAATCATTGCTCTATCTCTCATTATTTATTCTCACAGAGTAGCTGGATTTTTGTAACCTAATAATGCCAAGTTCAGAAATAAATTTATAAAGCATGAAATTTTCAAAAATTCTGTTTACTCTATAAACAAATGTAATGTATAAAAATAATTCAATATTGTATTATAAGGAGACAAGATATTCAAAATGTTACCTTTGTTTATTGTAAAAACTGGTGCTAAAACCAGCAATACAGCTATCACTAACCTCAAGCAATTTTGTAGTACTTTCCAATAAATGAAAATAAAAGATAAGATGCTTAACACAGCTGTTAAATGGAACAACTTAAAGCAAAAGCTCAAAGATGAGTACTAGTTTTCTTCCCCATCTCTGTTATCTATTTTTGTACAGAAAACCAAGTACTTCATGCAAATATATGCGGAGACACTGTTTATGGAACATCACAATCAAAACAATATCAAATAATAATAATACAAACACGTGATTTATGTAGTGCATAATCACACTCACAAAGGAGCATGCTCTTAGCGCATGATTGAGACAAATAGGAGACATGGACAACATACAAAGGATGGAAGGTGAAACACTTATGCAGATAAGTAATAAAAGACAAAAACTGAAGGCATGAAGAAGAAATCAGGTAACAAATATAATATGAACTCAATCCTGATATAATGAAATGTCAGTTTCAGTAATGTCTGAGTATTTGCTGTAAAAGTTGTAGTTGGAGTTGTAGAATTTTGAAACTTTTACTAGTCAAGAAAAATACTATTCTAGGCAAGCAATTAACACATTCAAAAGAGGAAAACATTTTCTATGGACTTGTATTCCTTGAAAATTATTTCTTACATGACATTATGGCTGATACTTCTACTGTACTAAGTCTTAAATATCTTTCAAAATAACAAAATGAGACTAACTGATGCTTCTCTGAGATCCAAACTGTAATGCAGCACGATCCATATAACACCAACAAATGTGACCAGCATGTCGAAGCGGTTGCGGCGACTAGTCCAATAGCCCATAGGAGACAGTGCAACCATCTTCATTATCATCTGTCAGATGTATTAATTTTATTCTCCTGAGGTGATCATCCAAATCAAAACAGAATTTTCTGCTAGTCACACATCATTCTTAATATCAATGTTTATCTAAAAGTAATATAGTACACTCTACTTGTGGTAAATTGTGTAAAGTTGTCCTCACCTCAACAAAGAAGAGTAATGTAAAACACGTTGAAAAGCCTGCTAGCACAAACATCTGATCCCTGTAGTCTTTCCACTGTAATATCAAAAATATTAATGTCAAATCACAGGTCTTAACTTTGTATGCCCTTGTTGGCTTAATTAATAGTAATTCATGTTGATATTAATTTTTCGAAGAACAACATATGGTCATAGGATTTTTAGTTATTGTGCAGTGAAACAATGGAGCTCTCTCCCTTTCCATATCTGCCACCTATACCACTGTTGAATCCTTTAAATGTGCACTGAAAACACACCTCCTTTGTTTGTTTTCCTATAATTTGTATGCTGTCCATGTTTTGTTCTTGTTCTTAAATGCTAAGAGCATGCTCCGTAGGAGTGTGAGTATGTGCTTTACAAATTTTGCATTAAAAATTTTTTTTCTCTGCATGAACATGCTGTTTGGCCTAAATATTTAAAAACTCTTATGTCCAACGTCAATGCCACATCATGATTCACTCTAATTTAAAAAGGGCACTTTTAAAAATATGAAATATTTATATGAGTGAAATGGTTTTGATTTTTTTCCTCTTAAACATATAAAAAGTGAAGGAATGGCCAGGTTAAAAAAAAAAAAAAGTAAAGATGTAAAAAAAAAAAAAAAAAAAAATTGTAAAGCAAATAGGGTTGGGATATCAACAAGTTAAAAGTACACAATGACTAAACATTGTGTAGGATAAAAATAACAAATTTAAACTGTTAGAGTGTTAGTACTAAGTCTGAGTTTGCTGTGATAATCCACAGAGAATCACACTTCCTAATATTTGGTGAACAATTAATGGTACTACAAACACAGGAGTGAGACAGTAAACTTAACAGGGACAGAGAGGAACAAATTTAGGATGAGTTGTGCACTTACTGGAACAGACAGCATGAGACAGTTTGCAATGACAAGAAGTACGATGAAGCGTTTGAAGTACAAATGCTGGGTTATGTCATACATTAGTGCGCGAAATGCACTTCTTTCTGAAACATACAGCATAGACAGAACTGTTAAATTACAATATAATTTGTCCACTGGTACTTTTACAACAAGACAGGCATTTTACTGGAATCACTGATGACACCTGTGTTTAAAAGTAACACTTGCCAGGTCTAGGTGGTATGTGTAGTGGTTGAGCCAGTTTAATGCGACCCTTCAGATCTAACCAACGTCTTTGGTCTACTGTCAACAATGCAGTGCCCTGTAAAATAGATTTTGTAGTCAGATTTTTACATCACCTAGTTTCAATCATTTATAAATAACATATATGTCCAAACTGAACTATCAATCAATGTCAACAGCATGACATTTGTGTCCATGAAGGCACTTTCACCAAACCATGCATATTTTTAATAAACTGCAACAGTTTCATCAAAATTTGTTAGAATATTCTTGTAAGTCCTTAATAATATCAAAAGAACTAACCTTATTTTCACTGTAGTTGGCAATGACCACACCCACAAACAGTGTAAGACCAATCATGTACCCGATGAAGACAAAGAAATGGATATACACTGCTTCAGCCTTAAAAAATCAAAAAGAAAAGTATTGATCCTTATAATGAATTCACACTTTATCCAAAGATAAATTAATGCTTATGGTGAGCACAGTCTCACAGACTTCTCCAAATACAATTTGTGATTTTTATTATTATTTTAATAAGACATGCAGGAAAATTCCAATCATCACATCGCTATAGTAAATGTACGAATTTACTTCAAAAAAAACAACAAAAAAACATGACTAACAATCATTCCAGCTCCAGCAACTTTTAACTCATCTGAAGCAGAACAGTTCAATGATCATCCAGTTAAAGAAATTCTTGAACCGACTTGACATTGTAAAGACATGAGTGACTTACTGCTCCAACTCTGTCAATGATAACATCACGAACTTCCAGCCAACCTTCTAGAGAAAGAACCTCAAACAATGCCAGCATTGCATTACTGAGGCTGTCAAAATTGAAGTTTCGAGGATTTGCCCTGAATAAAGCCAAATAATTTTCAGCTTAAAAAAAATCATGATGATGTAAAACAGAGAAATTTAAATTGCCACAAAAAAAAAAAAAAAACAAAAAAAAAAACAAAAAAACCCCAAAAAATAATAATTACAGATGGAAGTCAGCTAAAATAACATCACAAATAAGAACAATCTTCAAATCAGCATGCTTTATTAAGTACCCACTCTTCAAACACACTTCTTCAGGTCAGACATGACTATATAGCAGTCATACAAAATATTACTTGTCATTTCTACCGGCAGATCTACAACTACCAACATGACAGCTACACACTTGGAAACTGGAAAATTTCTAAGCATGCAGTAATGGTAGTACCAAATTTTAAAGAAAAAAAAAAAATTCAAAAGACTGAACAAATTTGATTAGACAATTTAAGACGATTTGAAATATATCTCAGATATATTGACAAATAGCACTCTTTGATAAGAATGCAAAGATTGACCCAGATACTTACCAACAATGGGAAGGAACTGTAGGCAAATTTGGACAATTTTGATAGAAGCCCAAGACTCAAAGAGTTTGTACAAAGCCATAGACAGATGATACCCTCCATGGGGATGGGTTCTTAGCACTCTCCATAAAGTCTGATTCATAACTAAATTGACTTCATCCTGCTGCTAATGAATTTCAAATTCAGGATTAACAAGGTCATAGCCAGGTGCAGACAAAGCAACTATAACCTTGTCTTAATGAGCTTTAAATTGAACAAAAAACACCACTAAATCATCCCAAAGTCTTTTTCATTTGGACAAGATGCAAAACCTAAACATCGACAAAATCTTCAAGGTCCAAGTAAGAGATAAATTTGCAGTTCTAAATTGTTCTAGACTGTTATGTAGACAATTTCACTCAACATATTTAAGAGGTGCTACTTTCATCAGCTGAAGAGGTGTTAGGGAAGTAGAGAAAGAAAAAACAACCTTCAGTCACAAATGATATTTTAGATCTCTGTGACTAAAAGAGGGCCCTTACTGAGGAAAGAATGGCATGAGGTGACAACACAAAGGCCTACCAGTGTTGGGAGACCCTTGTCAAGATAGGTCAACACGATAGTATTTTTTTTTCATTTCATTTCCCTTTCTAGTACTTCACTACTGAGTCAATGCACATGCAGGAATACATGCATAGGCATCTTAATCTGGTAGATGCCTTTCAAGCAAACAAATGCATTTTTTCTAAAGTATAAGTGCATGCACACACACACACATAGGTGGAGGTGAGAAAAATCACAGCTGACCATGTGCGTGGAACCCAAAATCCTGGATCCTGTTGTTGGTCATCTGACTTTGGTAAAGCCATCTTGGATATATAAACTCTCATAAAGAAAATACCAGTGCAGTTTTCCTATAAGAAACAATGTACTGAAATATAAATTACTGATAAACCATAACTGCCATAGCCAACAAATATCATTATTTGTGTATAAACGTTTTCTCACAAGAACATGTACTACTAAATGGTATATCCCATATACCCCTGTTGACATGATGCTGACAGTTGATCTCCTGATGATCCAATAATGTATAAGGGTCATAAGGGAGCTAGTTCTTCAGTAGATAAGCATAACATCCATCTCTGAAAACACAATACAAGTGCAAAAAAATTCTATTTTGGAGATGTAAAAAGTGTGCGTTTAGGACAATGTCCAAGGTATATATTAAGGGAGTTGTCCACTAAAACAGTAATAATAAAGTAAAGAATAACAGTATTTGATGAGGGTAGCCTTGACGTTGGTATTGAAGTGTGTTAACTGACAATTATTGGTAATCTGTTTCACCATGGCAATTGATTTAATGAAAATGTGGATTGTAATTCATCAGACATTGTACTATCGTACTAAGTGTTTTTTGACTATTTTGCTAACAAGATTTCGGACAATTACATCCTTGGACTTGATATTGCTGCCTGGCAGCTTTTCCTGTGATATTCTTCTGGGATGCTCTCTATCCAAATTTCGACCAGTCTCTGATGCTGATATAAAGGCGATTATTCTGAAAAAACAACTTGCCAGACCCAATACCCACAAGCCTTCTTCTTGAGTGCTTAGATATTCTGATTCCTTCCATCACAAACATTGTAAATGTCAGCTTGTCTTCAGGTGTTTTCCCATCTTTGTTTAGAAATGCCATGGTGAAGCCACTTCTTAAAAAATCCATGCTTGATGTCAATGTGTTGAACAACTATTGCGCAGTTTCCAACTTGTCTTTTCTCTCAAAGATAATAGAGAAAGTAGTTTTTACCCAGCTCTGGGTCTACTTACAAGAGCACCAGTTCATCCCCCATCTGCTCAGTCAGCATATAGACCTTTTCCCAGTGCTGAAACTAATTAAAGTGACCACCGACATATTATCTGCCCTTGACGGTAATGATGTTTCTGCCTTAACTCTACTAGATCTGTCTACTTCATTCAACACCACAGAATCCTCTCTGCTCTTTCATAGACTATACACCCTGTACAGGATTTCTGGACCTGCACAACTCCCATCTCACTGATAGGACATGTAGACTGTGTTTGTTATGGTCAAACATCCCACTTTCTTGTGGCGTCCCTCAAGGCTCAGTATTTGGCCCAGTTCTGTTTACTCTGTATATGAAGCCACTTTCATCTTGCATCCAGTTTCACAATGTTTCTCATCGATTATATGCTGACAATGCACAGCTGCTCTACTCCACCGGCTGAGTTTCATTCTTCTACCAGCGCCATAGAAGTCTGTATTAATGAAGTCAAAGACTGGATATTGACAAACAAACTGAAACTCAATGATGATAAAACAGAAGCCCTCCTATATTCGAGAAGAAGAAATCCATCTTCATTCGTGTGTCCATCAAGTCACATCAAGGTGGGCGAAACCAGCATCACCTTTGCATCCTCCATCAGGAATGTCGGATTCATTGTCACTGCAGACATGACTCTTCCTAAACAAGTCACAGCTGTCTGTCAATCTGTCTATTATGAGCTACACAAGATCAGCGCTATCTGTCACATTCTGTCTACTCGCACTACCAACACTCTTGTCTGTGCATTTGCTCTATCCAGACTCCTTGCTTGCTGGCTGCCCTGAATACCTTCTTCACAAACTCCAAAAAGCACAGAACTCTGCTGCGCACCAGGTACTTAGAGCTAGGAAACAGGACCATGTCAGCCTGCCCTTCGTTTTGTACACTGGCTTCCCATCCATTCTCGCATCCAGTACAAACTGTCAGTGCTGTGTTTTAATTTCTTTGCTGGCATCTGTACAGATCACTTCTCTGAACTGCTCTTCCCTTACGTCCCTGCTAGACAACTCCTCTCCTCGTCTGATAATTGCCTCCTTACTCTTCCTATCACAAGAACAACAACATGTGGCCACAGGATTTTTAGTGTGCAGCGAAACAATGGGACTCTCTCCCTTTTCATATCTGCCACCTACTCACTATTGAATCCTTTAAATGTGCACTGAAATTGCATCTCTTCCATAAACATTATTCCTAACAACCTTTTCCATAATGCTCATCCTTTTTCACATCCTTGTTTTTGCAATATCATGTTAATCTCATCTCTTGTTCTTGTTATTTGGTTCCTCTTTGTGTTTTCTGTATTTGATTTTATTCTTCGTTTAATATGGTTGTTTATTCTTTTATAGTTTATATGTTATTTGTTTTCCTGTCCCTCGTATGCTGTCCATGTTTCATTCTTGTTCTTCAGCACTAAGAGCGAACTCTTTCGGAGTATGAGTATGCGCTTTACAAATTTTGCACTTATTAGTATATGACTCACTTTGCTCACAATCTGTCGATCATTGCAACGTGCCAGTTTACCACCAAGTAAATGGACTCCACAAATGGCAAACACAAACATCAGTACAATCAGCAAAACTGAAACCTGTTATTAAACCAGAAGAAAAAGCCATTACTTGTGAAAACACTTCAACCAGATCAGTTCTAGGCAGTGAAACCTGTTTGCTTGATTAACTCTCAAATGCTTTAAAGAAATTACTAAAGCAATGATTAGTTTTCTGAAAGTGAAGTTCATTTCAGATGATTCTGATTCACTGCTAAACGCTACTACTTTCTGATTATAACACTACTACTACAGAATGCACTCTCTTAAAAGCAGTTTTGCCATAAAATGACAGCAACAAATTGCAGATACCAGTTCTTTTAAAATGAAGAGGTTGCCTACAAAGCCAAGTCCACTAAAATTTTCTAATAAAATTACCAACAAAATCTCTTTAAAACCCCGGACCAGTTCATACACCACTTTACGCATGTGTGGTACAAGGCTGTAGATGCGTAATGGACGTAAACAGCGCAAAATCAAGAGAATCTGCTCAGGAGAATTTGCCTTTACGTTCTTGGGCAGTGCCAACAAAAACACCACGCTCACCTTCAATAGAATGAAAAAAAATAATCTAAGTTGTAACATGTTATTCACCTGGTAACATGAAGACAAATCTGTAACTAGATAAGATTTTTCACTGAAATTATTATTTTAACTTTCTTTTTTAATAATAACAATTGTCTAAAAACAATGACATCAATTACAAAATAAAGTTCTATAAACAGTTCTGTGCAATATGGTGCATCAAGAAAAATTTTATGATCAATAGAAAAAGAACCCTTTAACTTGCTGATACTATGCTTATTTTTAACATAGCTATTTTCTAATATTTTTAATACTGCAATTGAACCCTGCACTTATCACAGTGTTGTGGTGCAGTTTTAATGAAAGAAATATATGTTGTGGCATAATACTGCTTCATTTAATATACCTGGGATGAATAAATATGCTACCTGCTATCAAAGATTGGAAATGACAAACTGAATAATGACATATATCTTGGTGAAGCCAATAGTAGCATCAATGACAGTAACAATAACAAGAGCTACCATAAAAATTAAGTGTCTGTCAGAGAAAGGGTTGTAAATTAATCATGACTCCTTTTCATGTTTACATAGGGTTGGGGCAGTCTTGCAAGAACACCACCAAAGAGGACTTTTTCTATGCAGGAAAGCTAATGGTTTATTCCTCCAAAAAGTGGGTGGTACAAAGGCGACACTCCTCTTCTTAATTAGAAAATTAGGTTAAAAGGTGACTTAACTGACTATAAATCCAAACTTGCCCAAATGAATCTGAAGAAGTGAGACCAAAACCTCCAATCAAACTGTTTTTCTGTATAAATGTTAATGAAAGCAACACATTTTTCATAAAACATGGTGTACAAGGCTGGAAGTCCGGTGTTGTTGTAAGTTTTCACAGGGCCGGCAGATTGTTTGTTATTGGCGGGATCTGCTGAGGCATGGCGAAAGAGGATACTTGGCAGTGATTGGCTAGGGTTAAAACCGCTAATTGTCCTTGTCGCATAGGAGCATTGTGAAATGTTTAACCTTCCGAGAGGTATGTAAGGGCAGAGCTGAGACGAAATGGGAGAGCAGATCAGGGAGAGAGCACAGAGATGTGACAGAGAAGAGAAAGCCCTGATTTTTAGAGCCTCTGGTGATGCGACACAGCCGTGGCTATTGTACGAGCCTGTGTATTAAAGGGTCGCACACCTGCTGACTGTTCCTTCCTATATTCGAGTGTTGGAAGTTTGTTGTCATCACACCACAACCCCCTACCACTCAGCTACAATGTCTCAAACAATTAAATGAGATGACAAAGAAGATAAAGAATGTGAAAACTCACTGCAACTTGCAGTCTACCTACAATTTTGAAAACTTAAATAGATAGATAAACAGCCAGAAAAAAGCTCCTCTACTCTAAAACAGAAACTAAAGTAAAAGATGTAGCTTGCAACTCACATTTCAGTTTATTTTCTGAAAACTACTTTCAAGTTTTTTAAGAAGAAATTTTTGTTTTTTGTTAAGAAGAAATCATTAATATCAAATATTTTATCAACTAAAAGACTTACTCCATAGATAAAGAGATCAAGGACACCACTGAAATCATTGACGACAGCCTTGGGAGTGAAGAAAAGACCATTGGCCAAAACTTTCAAGGTCATCTCTATTGTCATACAGATGACAAATGCATACTCTGCAACCTGTAACAAAGTTGACATGAACCTCTGAAACAGGCAATATTAATGTGACTTCTGGTTAAATTAAATTTCCTGCTTCCTCATACATTCCTCCAAATGTCATCAAAAGAGCTGAATGAGTCATTTTAAAGGGGAAGAATCATATTGTAAGTTCTGGGAATACCTGCAACACGCCATTCTCTGTAATTCTGTTGCGTGGCGTCTCAAACATCATGGAGATGCATGACAAAATGGTGATAATAATCATCACCCAGTCTACATAGGATACTAATCCCAGCAGCTTGCTACAACACAAGAAAAGTGAAACATACCTGAAAACACACTATAACACTTATAGGTAATACATGCAAAATCTACCAGTGAAAATGAAAGAACTTAAGTACTGTAAATTGACTACAATTTTTATGATAACTATATAGACAGGAAAATAACAAAAGTATGAGAATTCACACTCATTTCAGTATTTAGATGAGTTGGAACAATAATATTTTTGACCAGTTGTACCAGGTGAACAAATGGTGGAGTATTTTAAACACATAGCTGAATGTCTATAAAGGCATACACTCCATATGTACATGCACTAATCTGGTATAAGAAGCCCCCCCCCCCCACACACACTCTCTCTCTCTTTTTTCTCATATATATTTATAGATATCTTCTGACTCACTGGAATTGTTTGTACTTGGACTTGGTTTCCTTTCCAGTGACAGGGTCTCGTGTTGCATAGTTATACTTTGCCTGCACAATCATCTCACACATTTTACGCAGACGACTCTCTCGGCCAACCAGAAACAGTGGTGTATCAAAGAATGGATGGTTTTCTCTTAAGTCAACCTCCTGCTGGTTCCTATCAATATGAAAAACATGATTTTTTGTTTGGTAGTAGAATATCATTTTTTAAAACACTTACCAGATGACATGACTATATTGAGATCACCCTATCAGCTACCTCCTCCATTCCAGCTGTATGCTTCTGATTGGACAAACATTGACCAATGGCCAATGACCACCCACCTCAACCACTTTACCTTCCATTTTTCCCTACCTGACCAGTAAGCTTACAATCACCAGTGAGAATGAAACAATGGCAATGGTGTCCGCTGTTTTGTGCAGGGTGTGTCCTATTTAGCCCCATTAGCACTTTTTGATGTTTTGGCTAGTAGCATTCTGGTTGGTTATTTTCTACAGACTGCTGTTGGAGATCTTTTTAGGCCAATTATTCCCAGAATACGGCGTAAGCATAGGTTTGTCACTCTCCAGGTTTCAGAACCACACAGTAGGACTGCCTTGGTGTTGAGGATGTGGGTAATACTGCAGAAGGATAATGTTCAGGATAATGTTCCTGATGGGACATAGGCTATTGAAAGCATGCCTGGCCTTGTTGATGCAGCTTTTGCTGCCATTGTCTGCTCCACCGTCCTTGTTGAAAATGCTCCCAGGTACACAAAACAATCTGTTTCCAGGATGTTCTCTCCTTCAAGTTGGATTGTCAGTTCCTGCTATTCTCATCAGTTCGGTCTTTTTTCTGTTGACCTTTAAGCCAGTCTTCTCTGCTTCCTATGTTAGCTTACTCAGTTTGGTTTGTGCATGCTGCTGCTGATGTGATAGGAGACTAATGTCATCTGCAAAGTCCAGGCCCTCTAGCTGTTTGGTGAAGGTTCACTAGATACCAGCGTTGCTGTGTTGTCTTCTGTCATCTTGCGCATAATTCAGTCTAAGATCATCAGTAAGATTGTCAGTGATAATATGTGACCCTGTGTTAAGCCAGTCTTCATTATGAAAGGTTTACTGTTTGACATTGTGGACAAGTCTTCGTACAACCTCTGGATAAAGTTTATGAGCTTAGGTGGAAAATGGAAATAAAGCTGCGCCTAACAGGTTGAGTTGCTTTGTTCTCCAGCAATTTTTCTGCTTTCTTGTGCAATGTCTTTGCTTATTCGTATCCACATATTTCCTTTAGTTACAAGTTGTATTTGTTTCTCTTAAACTTTTATTTGTTACCATTTTTACTGCTTGTAATTGCCTTGCTTTCTGTTTCTATGGATTTTACTGTAACGGTTACATTCTCCAACATTACTTTAGATCTAATTCTTACTGCTCCTTTTCTATTTTCTAAAACTTAGCCTCTAGTATTTATTATCTATTATTGTATTTGTCTTGCTTTATATTTTTTAAATCTCTCTGAATTTTACTTTTATAATAGTTCTTAATTTTTCCAAATCTCTTTTCACCAACACTTTCACTACATAACTGTACAGTTTGTCTACAGGACTTCTCAGTTAACATTGTTGAATCCCCTTGCTAACCTTGAACTTCCTGCCTGTTTAGTTGACATTTTGAGGAAACTTTTTCTTTACTATGATTTTGTGAATGCTGACACCCCATCAAGAAAATGGATTTGAATCCATTATTACTGTGCCGGTGGTCATAAACAACGCCCTTTGAAAAAAATCCACCACCTGCTCTGCCACAAGTCCTTATTCTGCTCCATGTACCTTGTCACCCAGTTATGGCACAGATCAGATTCTGCTTCTGCTAATGCTTTGCTGTGTGTTGTCAACTCTCTACTGGATCATGTTTCGTCCACATGTCATTTGAACACTCCCTTCTGCAAAGCTTGTAGTACTTTGAACATTCACAGCTATTGTAAAGATTCTCTGACTCAGCATCAGGATCAGTGTCAGCACGATCAAAGTGAACTACTTAATGTCATCACCTGTAACATCAGCTGGAAACAGGACTGACCAATTCAATATGGTCGTATGAGAACAGGAGACTGCCTAGTTTCCCCCACACAACAATTAAACAGTCGTCTCCATGCTGGGCTTTTCAATGCCCAATCTGTATCATCAGCACAACAGTCACTTAAGTGTTTTGAAATCATAGAGTTTGTAAGAGATTGCCAGCTCAATATCTTCATCACCACTGAGACGTGGCTTAAACAGCAAGGCGATGAGAGCATGTGTGTTGATCTAACTCCAGCAGGCTACTGTCTGAAATTATTCCCCTGTCCTACATGTGGAGGCTGCACTGCTATTATCTAAAAATCATCACTTGCCAAGTACCTGTTTTTTACTACAGCTTTATCATTTCTACATACATCTTTTGAATGCGTACAAATCTTTTTTGGCTCCCTATTGCTCGATACATCTGTTCTGCATCTATAGACCCCCTCTGAGTGCCAAGAACAAACTCACAGCCTCTATCTTTTTCTCAGAATTTCATGATATGCTGGACTAAAGCAATGCACTCAATGGACCTGCAGTGTTTCTTGGAGATGTTAATGTCCATTTTGACAAGTCTCATCCTAAAACAGTAAAAATATCAGAATTGTTGCACACTTTTAGTCTCACTTTTGTCACTTTTTTAGTCTCATCCAGTCTGTTCTGCAGCCCACTCATAAAAGAGATCACATCTCCGACTGGGTCACGCATCGACCTGATGACCAATTAGTGCAGTCAACTGATGTTTCTCAGGATCTCAGATATGAACATTACTGCGTTTGGATTGAATCTGATCACAGATGCCCATCATTGGTGCCAGTTTTTAGACTCACTTGCCCTTTATGCCATGTTCATATGCTCACATTCAAAGCACAGCTGCAAATGGCGCTGCTCCAGCCACCCTCTGCTGAGCAATTCGATGATCACCCCCCTAGTCTCTCGACATCTGATGCAGCAGTCCAAATGTGCACCTTGGTATTCACAGATCTGCATGTTCCAATACCTGAAGAGTACTCGCCGGTGAGCTGAGCATGTTTTGGTGGAACACTGGACTCAACATCCACAAAGAGACTTATAACGCTGCAAAGTGTAGCAAAATATATCAACAAGGGCAAAACATCATATCTTCAGGCCACAATAATTAATTGCATGTCCTCCAAGACATTTTTTGACATCTGCAGTCGAATGACTGGAATTAGCAAAGCAATACCGCTGCCCATTGCCTATCCTGCTTCACAGCTGCCGCAAGTGTTTTGTGGTTATTTTGCTAACAAGATTTTGGACATTCGATCTTCCTTGGATTCAATATCGTAGCCTTTGCAGTTCGCCTGCAAGCCACGTAGGGCCTGATGCAACTCTCATGCTTTTCAATGCTATCCTACAACACTTAGACACTTCTGGAACCTATGTTCGGGTCCTGTTCATGGATTTTCCAGCGCCTTCAACACAGTCCAGCCACATCTTCTAGTAAAGCGCCTACTAGACCTGGATGTAAACACCGGCCTAGTTCTATGGATTCGATCATTACTGAAGGATCGACCACAGCGGGTGGGTCTCAGAGTTCCACCGACAGGTACTGTAGGGTCCAGCAGCTCGTCTGAAGGGGTAAATCTGTCAGGGGATGGAATGATTCTGTCAGATGAGCAGATCCTCAACACGGATACCCCTCAGGGATGTGTGCTTTCCCTCATCCTGTTCTCTGTATATACAAATGAGATTACTATTAACAGTGCTATTCTCAAACTTGTGAAATATGCAGATGACATGGCCCTTGTGGGCTGCCTGAAAGATGAGCAGTCCCTGTCACAGTAGCTGGCCTGTGTGGGGAACTGGAGGAGTGGTTTGACCGCAGCTTTCTGGAGCTGAACGTTGAAAAGATGGTGGAGATGGCCTTTGGAAGAGCATGGGAAGGAAGAGATGGCACAACTCCTCTCTCCCCACTAATACAAATCAAGGGACAGCAGGTGCAGAGGGCTGTTGTGTTTAGATACCTTGGTACAGTGATTGACGGGAGGCTCTCCTTTAGTGATCACGTGAACCAAGTGTACAAAAAGGCCCGGCAACGGCTGTACCTTCTGAGGAGACTCCGCAGCTTCAACGACAGCTCTGGGGTGATTGAGACTGTGTACAGGTCTCTTGTTGAGAGCATCCTCTCATTTAACATCGCTGCCTGGTATGGTCACCTCCTCGTCAAAGACAAGGCAAGGCTGGCCAGAGTCATCCACCAGGCAAATAAAATTATTGGTAAATCACAGCTGCCACTTTCTGACTTGTACCTTCATGCAGTCAGAAAGATGGTACATAACATCATTTCGGACCTAACGCACCCTCTCCATCCCAACTTCCAGCTGTTGCCCTCAGGCAGGCGCTATAAAGTGCCACGTGTACGGAAAGCTGCCTACCAGAGGTCCTTTGTGCCAGCAGCCATCACCATCATAAATAAAGGCACAAGGACTCAGGAGGAATCAAACACAGTCTGATGAGAAGAGGGTGCTGCATCCATTATCAGCCATCACTTTGTTGAATGTTTCGAACAAACAATAATGTATCTTTACTCCTAACTGTGTGTGTTAGATGTCTGTATGAGTATGTATGTAACCCTGCCCTTGTGAGCAAAAGAAAAATTTCTGTCTTGGGTCTCCTCGACAAACAATAAAGTCTGATTTGATTTGACACTGACGTGATATTCTTTTGTGATGATCTCTGACCAAACTTCCACCAGTCTCTGATGCCGTTATAAAGGCGATTATTCTGAAAGCCAAGCCAATGTCTGGTGCTTAGAGCTATGAAAAGGACCATGCCACCCTTCTCCTTCGTTTTCTGCACTGGATTCCTATCCTTTCTCGCATTCAGTACAAACTGTCGGTGCTGTGTTTTAATTTCTTTGCTGGCACCTGCCCTGATCATTTCTCTGAACTGCTCTTCCCTTATGTCCCAGCTAGACAACTCCCCTCTTTGTCTGATGTTAGTCTTCTTACTCTTCCTGTCACAAGAACAACAACATATGGCTGCATGAGTTTAAGTTATTGTGCAGCGAAACAATAGCACTCTCTCCCTTTTCATATTCACCACCTACCCACTATTGAATCCTTTAAACGTGCACTAAAAACACACCTCTTCCATATTAGTTTTCATGTCCCTTGTAAGCTGCCCATGTTTTGTTCTTGTTCTTAAGCACTAAGAGCATACTCCTGTGAGTACGCACTTTATAAACTGTGGACCATCAGCCTCCAAATGACGTCCCTGTCGAGACTGTCAAAGGCCTTATCACAGTCTACAAAAGTTATATAAAGAAAGGATTGCCACTTGATAGACTGCTCAATGATAATACAGAGGGTGGCAATATGGCCTTTCCTGGCAATACCCTGCTTGTTCTGATCTCAATCTCTTGTCTAGTGGCTTCTTTGGTCTCTCTAGTATTACCCTTGTCAGGACTTTGCTGGGTTAGGGTTAGGGTTTGCAGCTTGATCCCCTGCCAATTGTTGAACTGGTAAAGATCTCCCTTCTTTGGTAACTTGACCTGGTGACCAAGCTTCCAGTCTGTTGGTACTAGCTCTTGTTCCCTGATCTTGTGTAAGAGGGGCTGTAAAATTTTTGCCATTGTTTCTGGGTCTGCCTTTAGTGCCATCCGGGTCTGCTGCTTTGTCACTTTTTAAGCTTTTGATTGCTTTCATGATTTCTTAGTGGGAGGGCTGGTGTTGACAGGACTTTGTTAGGTTGCTAGTGGTATGTCTGGTAAAGATGGTGGACAAGGTGGATTCAGGACCTCTTCAGTATCCATCCAGCGTCTCTTTGTCCTGCATCGCTTGTTATGGTCCTTCCATCTTTTTCTTTTGCTTGTTTGGGTTAATGTTCCTACCTGACAGAGTTCATGTCATTTTGTATAGTCGCTTTATGTTTCCCTGTATAGCTGCTGTTTT